>NC_133548.1:2141212-2444242 GCF_048773025.1 Camelus bactrianus
CTGAAGGGCCAGAGTGGGCCCCCCGAGCCCCAGGGTCCTGCACTGAGCGAGGCTCCTGTGTCCAGAGACTGCCTCTCTCCGTCCAGGTGACCCCTAGCCTCCCGGCAGCCTCCCTCTTGTGCCCCCAGGCTGGGTACGGGTGGGGGAGGAAGAGGCTGAGAGCCAGGCCCCCACCTCCCGCACAGGCCCAGCTCCCCCCAGCTCCTCCCCACAGGACGCCGCCCCACCCAGGACCCTGGAGCCCTGGGGGTTCATGCCCTGCGCCCCCCCAGGGCATCTCTGAAGGCCACCTAGAGGAGTGGGTGGCCTGAGCCCCAGGGAGGGCTCCCAGGCCTGGCAGCTGGGCTCTAGGTCTGCCGGGCACCTGTCCCCCGTGGTCACAGCAGCCTGTGCTATCAGTGACTAACTGCGCAAGGAGGTGTACAGTGCAGGGGACAGAGGGCTTCCCAGGGCCACGGGGCAGGTGCCGTTGGCCCTCTGTCGCCTCCTGGACTGTCCCTTCGCACCCTTGTCCTGTGCAGGCACAGACGAAGGCTCGGGGCGGCTGAGCAGCGGGTCTCACGTGCGCACACAGGGGACCGGGCGGTCCTCCGTGCCCGCTGCAGGGCGGGGCCCAGCTGTGGCCCCGTGAGCAGAGGCCCCAGGCGGGGAGGGGGGCCACAGGCAGCAGTGGTGAAGGGAAGACAGGGAGCTGGGGGAGGGCTGGAAGCAGAGGTGAGCGGGACCTGCCAAGTATGTCCAGACGGGGCTGGAGCGCTTGGGGCCTGGCCGGGAGCCCCGGCCACTTCCTGCCGCACCTGCTCCCCCGCCTCCTCACGCACTTCCCGGACAGCGGGTCTCGGGGTGGAGAGGAGGGGCGGCAGTGTCCCCCTTAGGCACAAAGAGCGTTGCCGGGGCAGACAGAGGCCTCCGATGCCCCCTACACTGGGCTCCTGCCTAGCTCGGTGACGGGTCAGGCCCCAATGGCCACGTGTCCATGTGGGTGGGTCATGACCCACTGATGCAGGAGCCATGCTGGGCTGAGCTGGAGGGTGAGGGGTGAGCAGAGCCCAGACTAGGTGGGCACTTGACCTGCCCCAAGAGGAAGCACCAAGGAGGGGGTGGAGGGCAAAAAGATGAGGGGCCCTGGAGGCCCCCTCATTGTTCTCAATGGAGGGCCAGAGGCTCACCAGACCCCGCCATCTGTCTCCCACCTTCACTCCCAACCGCTCCCATCCCAGCCTGAGCCTCCAGGGGCCTGTCTTCGGGGTCTGCCTGGGCTGCCCCTCCACAAAGGGTTCAGCCCCAGGCGGTCTGCTCCAGCTCCCCTGACACAGAGTGCGTGGGGGCCGGGCCTCCTGGCAGGGGACTGAGCTCCCCGTCTCCCAGACTGTGCAAGTAGAGTCAGGGAGGGAGCCCGGTGCTGGGTGGAGGAAGGATGGGTGGAGGGGCTTCTGGTTCAGGGGTTATGGGCCCCACAGGCCAGGATGGAACAGGCCCAGGAGGGTGTTGACCCGTCCATGAGGTGGGGAAGGCCCACCCAAGCCCCCAGCAGGCCTCCAGTGCCAGGCAGGCTGCGGGGCTTGGTCCTAGAGGGGAGGAAATCCCTGCGGCTTCCCCAGGAAGGCAGGTTCCAGGAAGGGCGCTCCAGCCCCTGTGCTGGGGCCTGCTCCACGTCTCCTTCCCCACGAGACTCTTCCGGGTGCCAGGAAAGAGGCTGGATCCAGATTCCAGGGTCTGGGACCCCAGCCCAGAGCCCCTCCACCCAGCCTCCAACCTGCTTCCAGCCTCTGGAGGGCTAATTCAGGAAACCCTGTCCTAGCAGCAGGAGCCAGAAGTGGGGGTGGGGCAGCCCTGTCCTGGGTGTGGGCCCGGGGGCCAGGGGGCCCAGGGGCCAAGGGCTGCCCACCCGCCTGGGTCAGCTGCAGCTGCAGCCCGGCCCCAGCCGGCTGAGTCATGGGGCCGCAGTTTCCAGGCCAGGACCGAGGCAGGAAAGGCCGGGAGAATGTACACGCAGGCTCCTGCAGGGCGGGCAGGCGTGGGGCCCCTGGGCTGGGGGTGGTTAGCCTGTACCCTAGTCCCCCAGACCTTGACTCCGCCCCTGGATTTTGCTCCACGTGCCAGCTGTCAGGTTTCACCCACTCCCCAGTGGAGGGCCCAGGACAGCTCAGATAGAACTCCACTTGTGCACACACACACGTGAACACACACGTGAACACACACACATGCTGGCCAAGCCCCTCTGTTGGTCGCCCTACCTGGGGCTAACCTGGACAGTTCTGGCCTCCAGTGGCCGTTATCCACCCATTCTGCAAATCTTTAACCAGCACCTACTGTGTGCCAGGCACTGAGCTAGCAGCTGCGACAAAACAGAGCAGAAGCCCTGCCTTCAAGGAGCTGAGCATCGCAGGTGTGCCAGGGCAGGGGCGTCTTTGCAGAAGCAGTACCGGCGCAGGCCCGCGACGGGCTTTTATGTGAGTGCTTGGAGGAGGGCAGAGGCAGCTGGATGCTCGTAGGGGAAGAGCCTGCCTCACTGACGGAGGCAGCAGGCGCAGTTCAGGGCCTGGACAGAGGGTCCCCGGGGCTGGGCCAGAGGGAGCAGGGCAGCAGGGAGGAACTGGCCAGAACGTGATGGCCTTTGGGCCACTGCAAGCACCCTGGCCTTGACTCTGAGGGCATGGGGAGCCCCCGTTTTAATGCCCTGCCCCCGCCCCTGGGGTCTAGGAGTGGCTGTGGGAGAGCAGGTGGGAGGCTGCTGCAGCACCTGGAAGATGCTGGTGACTGAGGCCAGGGCTGTGGCCGCGGGGGTGGGAGAAGCCTACGATTCTGGATGGATTTGCTGGGCCCTGACAGTCTCCAACCTTGATCGTGGTGGGTGCCTTTGTGGCTGGATCAGATGAGAGGCCTGAGAGGGAGGGGAGTCAGGGTGACCCCAGGGTTTCTGGCCTGACTTCTTAGCTGAGTGGGGAAATCATGGGAGGAGCAGATTAGGGGGAGACGTAAGGTCCACTAAAAGCACACGCTGCCCTCCAGGTGCCTTGAGACGCCCTGGAGAGGCAGCCTGTGGGCAGCTCCGTGTAATCCCAGGTGTAGGCTGGAGATGTACATGTGAGGTCCCCAGAATGTGGCTGGACATGAGGCCACGAGCTGGATGAGGTCATGATGGGGAGTGTAGCAAAGGGAAGGACCAAGAGCCAAGCCGAGGCATCCCGTGTACCGGCCAATGCAGAGAGGGGGACCCCAGCGGTGATGGAGGGAGCGGCATCACGGAGCCAGGCAGAGTCCGCTGCTGGTCCTCGGCTCACGTCCCAGGGGAGGCCCTCGTGGGGGGTCTGTGTGCGGTGCTGGACGCGGGCACTGCTTGGCCTGGGCCCACACCGCCAAGGAGAGATGGCAGCAGTGGCCATGAGGGGCAAAGTCAAAAGAGAGTTGTGTTTGTTTTGTGTCAGGGCTGGGAGAATGAGCATGAGCGAATGGGCGGGAGGCCGCGGTGATCTGGGGAGAAGGGAGGAGGCTGAGCTGTCCTCGTGCACTCGGGGGACAGGAGGACAGGCCAGGGCGGGGCCTCCTCGCCTCCAGATCAGCACGGAGCAGAGTGGAGGGGGGGGGCACAGGGCTCTGGGGGGAGCCCGTCATGGAACGCCGAGGAAGGGCAGGGCCCGCCTTGCCGCCGTTGCTGGAGAGCGGTCCCTCCCGCAGCCGGTGCTGGCTGTGCACCGCCCAGCCTCCCCGTGTGCACACTGACAACGCGGTGCCTCCAGAGCGCCGCAGAGAGGCTCGCTGCACCGCCGCTCCGAGGGGCGGGCTCCGTGGGCATGTCTCGACACGGGCAGCCTCAAACCCTGTGCTGAGTGAGAGCAGGCCAGCAGGGAGCCGCAGCAGCTGCGTTACCATTTATGCTAAAGCCACGGACCGAGCCTGGATCGCATGCGCCAGCTCATGTTTTGAAATGGCTGGAAGGATAAATACCAGCTCACTGAGACGGTTACCTGGGAGAGGAGGGGCTGCAGTGAGACGGGCCAGGTCAAAGGGGCTGTTTCTTTGAAATGTTTTTACTTTTTAGGGAGAATGTTTTCGAAGGGTACTCACATCTACTTAGGTCAGGCGAGCCCTTGTAAAGGGCTAATTCAACAGCAGGATCTCCAGCTGAGCCCAGCATGTTGCCTGGGCAGGGGGCACGTGGTCGCTCTCCTGGAGGCCAGCAGGTTTGGGGTCCACAGGGAAGAGGCTCCCGGGGCCAGTGCAGTCAGGGGGCAGCCCGGAGGCTGGGCAGGTGTCCAGAGAGAGATCATAGTCCTGGACTGAGCAGGAACAGCCATGGGTGGCCTGGGAGAGGTGTGGAGAGAAGACATAGTAGGCTGCATGTTCTGGGGAGGTGGGCAGAGCAGCTGGGGGTGCTGGGATCCTGCGGGGCACACTGGGGCTCCTTTGACCCCCACAGGCCTGAGGAGCTGCCCAGAGGAGCTAGACTCTGCCCCCAGGGCACCCCAGCCACATCGCCTGAATCTCCCCTTTGAGCTGCAGGACAGGTTCACGGTCCCATCCCTGCTAGGAAGGCGGCCCAGGCCCGGAGACCCCCAGCTGGTGACGGGTCAGGGATGGCTTGGCTCTCAGGGAGGTGGACATTTAAGAAGACGACAATGTGGGTGGTGCCTGGGCAGACTGAGTGGCTGGAGGGGTCAGAGCGCGGAGGTGATGGCAGGGAGACCAAGAGGGGTGGTTCCTCTAAGGAGGAGACTCCTGCCTGGGGGACTGAGGAACGAGACAGGTCTGCTGGCTCAGGAGCGGGGTGGGAAGTCCCAGGAAGCGAGTGGGCTGGTGCAAATGTCCTGAGGCAGAGAAGGGCACAGCACACACAGAACTGACAGAAGCCAGTGCGGGGCAGGGAGGGGCAGCGGCCGAGGTGGGGCACACGGCCCAGGCCAAGAGGGACCCTCTGGCTGAGGCAGGGTTGTGTCTTCATCCCGAGAGCAGTAGGGTGGCCAGCGGAGGTTCACGCAGGGCGAGGTTGCGGTGTGAGGACAGAGGGAGGCCTGCTGGCTATGGAGAGCTACAGGGAGGGCAAGCCAGCCTCAAGGGGCACTGCTGGGCGGCCTGGGGGCTGGGGAGCCCAGGGGTCCTGAACTGCCCACGCCCTGGCCAGTGGCCACAGGATGGGGGACTCTAGGGCAGCCAGGCCTGGCCAAAAGCAGCCAGAGGCAGATGGAACAGTGAGGTCTGGGCTGCCAGGCAGTCCCTGCCCACCTGCCTGCCGTCACTGGACCGTGTGTCACCCGCCCAGGCCTGGGGTTTGGCTGGGGCAGCCGAGCGCTCGCTGGCTCCCGGCACAAAGTGTTCTGCCCAGCGTCCCCCTGGCTTCCGGGACTTCAGGGCTCATCAGAGGGGCAGTGCGGGAGGGGGAGGCAGGGGGGAATCAAGTGCAGGTGGGGCCTCGCCCACCGCCAACACAGACACGGCCTCTCGGCTTCCAGCGCCTTCTTCCAGCTGCCCCACATTCCCCCTCGCCCGCCCCGAGCAGGGCGGCTGCGTCGGCTAGCCTGGGGCTGCCCGGCGTGGGCAGGGCGGGCAGCCGCCCCCACTTGGCCTCTGCTTGTGGGACACCTCCCAGCCCCGGCTAGGGGCTGGCCAGCACGTTGGGAGGCCTAAGACCCACCCATGCTGGGCAAGGGGCTCCCCTGCCTACCCACCAGGAGGCCGTGGGCAGCTTCCTGGCCTCCATGAGTCCTGGCCCCACTGCCCAGGTCCCCCTCCAGCCTGGGGCAAGTGAACAGGCTCTTGTGTAGCTCAGGGGGCTGTGCGCTGCCCGGAGCCCCCAACTCTGCCACTAACCCCTCTGTAAGCTCTCCCTTACGCCGTCCTCCCTGAGTCCACACAGGGCAGCCTCAGCGGGACACAGTGAGGCGGTGATCGTGAACAACTCTGGGCACACATGTGGCCCCAGCAGAGGTGGGGGGTAGGGAGGAGGTGGCTGAGCGTCCAGGACTACGGACCCAGCACATCGGTAAACACAGCGCACTGAGAGTCCCCAGGGGACTTTTGTCCTGGACAGGGGCAGCAAGAGACAAAAAACATAATAAACCAGTGATGTCAGTGTGTGTCCTGGAGGAAAAGAAAGTAGATGGAGGACCGAGGTCTAGGGGGCAGGTCGCTGCATTTCACTCAGAGCTCAGGGAGGCCTCGTGAGAGGGGAGAATTGAGTAGAGATGTGATCAAGGTGAGGCCGTGAGCCATGTGAGAATCCAGGAAGACATTCCGGCAGTGGTGGCCGAGTGAAAGAGTGGGAGGAGAGCAGAGCGGAGGCCCCTGCTGGAGCTGCCTGGCAGCGGGGAGACCCTCTTGGGATATGACAGTGGTGGCATGGTCTAAGGCCTGGCCTCAGGAGCTTTCAGTGGTGGAAGGGAAGGCCACGCTCATTTGAGCTGAGGTTATGTGTTGTGGTGGAGGACCGTTTTCTAGGCAGGGGAAATGGCACGTGCAAAGGCCCTGGGGCAAGATCGAGAGGGATATGCTCAGGATCTGAGCAAAGGGCGTCAGGGAGGACTGTGTGAGGGGCCGCAGAGCCCCAGGGGCTGCAGAAGGAGGTTAGATTTCACTCTGGGTGCACTGGGAATTCTGCAGAGGGAGGCAGCTCAGCCTGGCTGGTCTGGAGCGAACAGGGCAGGGGAGTAGGGGCAAGTCAAGCAGAGGCGGTGGCAACAATGCCAGCCAGGGATGCCACTGGCCTGGGCAAGGGGTGTCTGAGGGAGTTGGATTCTGAGTGTGTGCTGCAGAGAATGGGTGGGAGGTGGATGAGCACCAGGGGAATGCAGTGCTTTGTTGCTCTGTGTGGGTGTCGGCGCCACTTTCTGAGATGGGAGGACAGGGTTGGGGGCAGGCTCAGGGCAAGTCTGAGTTCTCTTTGGGATCTGCTGCTCCAAGACGCTGCTAGACCTGCATGTGGTAGAGACAAGGTTCTGGGGCCCAGGGAGAGTGCAGAGCTGGGGTGCAGACTTGAGGGTATGTGTGTATGAGTGGTGCCAGCAGGCGGGAGTCCTTGTCTGGGTGTGGAGGGTGGGTGAGGTGTTCCTGGCTGGTGATCGCAGGAGAGACGGGGGCCTGCAGTAACGGTGCTGAGCCGCACCCCTCTAAGTGGTCAGCCTGGAACAAGGCACTGCTGAGGGCCCCTGGTGGATGCCAGGCACTGGTGGGTCTGCCCTGGGTGAGCCTGTGTCTCTGGGGCAGGTAGAAGGGCCTTCTCCCCATAATGATGCTCTCTCAGAGGGAAGCCACCTGCACTCCTAAGGGGTGCTCAGCAGGAAGGGTCTCGGGGTGAGTGGTGGCACTGTCCAGGCCCTTGGCCACTTGGCATGCTGTCCTGAGGACCCAGCTGAGGCGTGGCTGACTATGGTGGTGGCTCAGGTCACCTGATAGCATGGCTCCCTCTGGCCACCCAGGAGCCAGAACAGTGAGAGATTCGAGAGACAGCAGCCAGGACAGAGGCCCTGGTCTGCAGCCTCTGAAACTCCCACCCTGGCTGATTCATGATGCCAGCCAGTGCACTCACCCCAGGGACCACTGCACATCACCCACCTCTTCTGGCCAAGGTGCACCCCCAGTCTGGACTCTGCCTGGCAAGAGGACCCTAGGAGCCAGGCAGAACAGCTGGGGTATCAGTGACCATGGGCAGAGAGGATCTGTCTCCCAGTCAGGAGAGTTCCCCCCATGCTCTGTGGGGCGCC
The DNA here is from genome assembly GCF_048773025.1 of Camelus bactrianus. Lineage (NCBI taxonomy): Eukaryota > Metazoa > Chordata > Mammalia > Artiodactyla > Camelidae > Camelus > Camelus bactrianus. The sequence goes on from NC_133548.1 coordinate 2,148,910, forward strand.
CACTGCCCGCACTCTGAGCATCCCGTGCAAAGGCCCAGGGACCGAGAGGTGCAGGCAGATACACTTGCGCTGTCTGGCAGCTCAGGGAACGATTTGGTGGAAGGTGCAAGGAATTGTGCAAAACCACACCAGGGTGGCTTGTGCATTCTTGGACACACTCTCCCTGTCTTTGTAAAGCCCGAGTTCTCGTATGCACACGTCTACACACACACATGCTGACTGGCCTTGTGCAGGAATCTTCGTTCACAGTCAGGCCACGCCACACACAGGCATGATGGTACACGTGCTTACAGTGATTACCGACAGTGACTGTCAACAACAGACTCAGTATGTACATGTATGACTGAAACCTTGTGCTGTACACCAGCATAAATTGACACAACATTGTGAACTGACCATGCTTCAATTAAACAAAACAAAACAAAACAAAACAAAACAAAACAAAAAAGGAGACTTGATCAGCATTTGCCAGATGCTGAGCCTTGTGTCCAGTGGTTTCACGCATTAATTCATTCAGTCCTTGCATCATCCTACTAGGGGAAATTCTGCTATCATCCCCATTTCACAGATGAGGAAACTGAGGTTCAGGGAGGCCAGTGTCTCGTCCAAGGTCACCCAACCAGGAAACCAGGAAGCAGAAGAGGCAGGACATGAACCCAGGCAGCTTGTCCATGTACCCAAGCCATCTACATGGACCCAGACCTGCTCACATGGGCACGTACACCCAAAACACGTCCTCCCTCGGGGGCCCGCCCACAAACACGGATGTGCGCATCGCAGCCTTACACACGCGCCCAGTGCACACCCAGCCCTGCAGCCGTGGGCCCGGCTCTGAAGCTGCCCCCCCCGAGCCAGATGAGTGCCCCGCTTGCTACAGAACAGAGCGCTCGGGCAGACCGGCTGCCCCGGGGACGGGCGGTAAAACCTCAGTGGCTAGAAACACGGTTGAGTTCTCCAAGAGCTAAAGCACTAAAACAAAGTCATAAACACAATTACACTGTCTCCTGCCATAAATTACGACGTTATGAAGCGCTGTGATCTATTTCCACTCATACCAGGCTCTCTGAGACGGTCCAGCCCCACGGGCTCTAACGAAAGGGTGATTTACGGGTGTTATTCCCGTGTTCCCGCCGTGCGGGAGGGGCGTTCCCAAGCCCGGAGGAGGCGCGGAGGTCCCGCGGGCAGTTCGGTTCCCGGGGCTCTGAGTCGAGGCGCCAGGTTAAGTAGTGCCCACCTTATTCATTCCACACGCATGAACTGGGCCCTGTGTGTGCTGGCAGGGACGGGTAGGGGAGCAGGCTCGTTCTGGTGGGAGAACCAGCTAAGGGGCGCACAGATACAACCACACTCTGAGGGCCGTGGCAGGAGGTGGGGTGGCCTCAGATCGATGCTTCTGGTGAGACCCGAGGATGAGGGGTGGCTGATGAAGGCAGGGGAGCAGCAGGGGAAGAGGCCCTGAGGCAGGTACGTGCCACCACGTTTGATCAGCAAAGTGACCTGGGACAGAGTGAATGAGGATGGAAGAAGTAAGGGGGTCAGAGAGCACAGGGGGCAGGTCTGGGGGCCATGAGAGGGACGTAGGCTTCTCCTGGGAATGAGACGGGCACTCAGGAGGGTGTAAGTAGGGCAGTGATGTGACCTGGTTTGCGTTTTGAAAGGACCACCATGTAGAAGTATGCTGTGGGAGAAGGCTGGCTGGCAAGCTACTGGAATAGTCCTAGCATAATAAATTGGGGGCCATGGACAGGCGGGCAGGGGTCTCTTGGTTTCTGCTGACAGAATATGGAACATGATGCTGAGATTTGGAGACTTTATCTGAGCTGAGGAAGATGTAGAGGGAACAGGGTGGGCGCTGAGAAGGGGCTAAATGATGGGGCGGGAAAACCGTGCTTTCATGGCCTGAGTTTGGGCCTGGGGCCCAGTGGGGTCTAGTCGGTGGTCTTGGGTATATCCCTGGCCTGAGCCTGGGTGCTCAGGGTCAGAGGACAGCAGACCACAGCTACAACGTCAGAGTGGCCCTCCTCCTGTCATGGTCAGTGGAGAGAGGGTCTAGACTGATGTGGGGATGTGGGGATGCAGCCAGTGCCCTCCGCTTTGTGTGGTTTCTCTCAGTGGCACCCATTACCCTAAAAACCAGTGCTCAGCATCACCTGCGTGTGCTGGAGGGCACAGGGGGCAGAAGTCATAGGTCACTGTGACACCCCCCTCAGGCAGCAGCTTGCAAGGGCAGGGGCAGGGGCAGAGCCTATGGGGTGGGGCAAAAAATGGTATTCTATGGAGACGAAGGACCCAGAAGTCCCGGGGGTGGTTGTGGGAGGGGCAGGTCCACCTGAAACCTACTCAGGGGCCATGAGGTCCCAGGGGGCAGTGTCTTCTCTCGCAGACTCAGTCTTTCCGGTGTCCAGCAGGGCCTGATGCCCGAGGCAGTGGCCTGCTGCAGCCTTGCCACCCCAGGTGTGGCCAGCACATGGCTAGGCCCTGTAATGGGGGTGGGCACGGGCCCTGCTCCCCGCCAATCAGAATTCACTCATCAGACCCTGTGTCCTGCCCCATGGTGGGGGCTTCTCACAAACCATATGTTGGGGAGGGGTGACAGGGTGGACTGCCCACCCAGGGACCCTGAAGCCACCCTAAGCTGCCTCCCAGGGTGGGGTCTCCCCCCTCACGAGCCCCAGGCCTTGGTGTCCCCTGTCTCCTGCACACCTTTGGCCAGTGTGGCCGAGACAGCCCCAGGCCCGCACGAGGCCAGGGCCATCAGTGTGTCCAGAGCTGGGATCGAGGCCCAGCAGATTCTGCAAAAATTTCCCTTGAAGGACTCTTTTTCAAGATTTTCTTTTGAAAACAAATTCATAACCACATCAAACAGGAATCCCGTCGCTTTGGGTTTAATCACCAGCCGCCCGGGGCTCTCTTAACTGCCTGTTATTCTAATTGCTTTTTTCTCTTCTGAGGCCGCAAGTCGTCTTATGGTTATTAATTCGGTGAGTTGAGGAGGGAACAAGGGAGCTTTTGTTGGCCTTGCCCTTTCAGTCACTATCAAACAGCAAATAATGGCGAAATCCAAGATCCCCAAAACTGCCGCGCCCCAGCGGCACCCGGGGGAGCACCAGCCCGGTCCCCGGAGCAGGCACTGCCCTCCCCCAGGCAGCCGCCCGGACGGACACGCTTCTCGGTGGCCAGGGTCTGGCTAAGGCCACGCCCTCCCTCTGGCCGACTGAAGGGCTTGCTGGCGTCCCCAGCAAATCCGAAGCAAGATAACCGTGCCCTGCACTCAGGGCGGAGGATAACACAGGGTGAGGCGACCCAAGGACTGTCCCTGGGAAGTGGTACAGCCCAGCCCTCTGCTCTGGAGGAGAAGGTAGCAGGCGTGAGTCACGCTCACAGGGCCAGCACGGGCTCCTACGCCGGACCGTCTTGCTCCATCCTCGAGACAACCCTCTAAGGGAGGAGAGGACTTCCCCCTGCCCCGCTGAGAAACTGAGGCCCAGGGCGGAAAGCCCATCGGCCATGCGGGTGTGACATGGCCACCCAGACCCACCTGACCCAGCTCACCCCGCACCGTGGGGCTATAGGATCAGTCGTTGAGAAGGAGGGGGGCCCACATGTGCTGGGCAGAGGCCAGGACCAGGCCTGGGGGGCGGGGCGGTGCAGGGCACGCTCAGGGAGCCCAGCGTCAGCGGTGAGCAGCCAGTGGCCCTGGGTGCTGTGTGGCACCGGGTCAGCCACAGGCTCCAGGAGGCTTGGGGGCTGGGGGCTGGGAGGGCGCCGCAGGGCCTGGCCCACCCAGCGGTCACCACGCCCTGAAGCTGGGCCAGGGATGGAGAGAGGCCCTGTCCAGCAGGCTTGGGGCTGGGCAGGAGGAGGACCCTGCAGGGGTCCAGGAGGGCCCAGGAGGCCCCTGAGGGCGGCCGGAGGACCAGGAGGACTCGGCGAGCGGCTGGGAGGCTTTGGCAGGAGTCTGGTCGGTCGGCCGGCTTCTCCACTTGCCCCCTCTCTCGTCTCATTAGTGGTGGCATTGAACCCTCCTCCCTAGACCTCCTCTCCTGTGTGAGGAGGAGGAGGCGTGAGGCCCAGGCATCAGGCCAGCTCTGGGATTCTGGCCCAGATCCTAGCTCACCCCCGGCTCCCCCACCACCTCCAGCAGTCTGGCTAATGGGGGCACGTCCCCTGGGACCAGGAAACCCAGTGCGCCCCTCAGAGCTCCATCTGCCATGAGCAGCCGCCAAGGGGCCAAGCTGGGCTTGGAACCGAGCAGGGCCAGGGCTGGCACCCACGCAGGCAGCTTCAGAAACGCCAGAGCACGAGCTCGGCCTGGGGCCAGCCCCCCGCCTGCTCCCCAGCAGGGGCTGCGCCCCCTCACCTGAGCGCTCCCAGCCCTGGGACGAGCCCATTCTCCAGCCATGCCCCACGCACCCCCCCCCCCATTTCAGTCATTCTTCCACTTCCTTCTTCCCCAAGAACACCCTATAAAGGCCTCCATACCCACTTGTACTTCTGGGGGCTTCAACAGATGTTCAAGTGCCGTAAAGTGAAAATGTATGAAACCACAGATTTTCTTCTGTAACGTATTTGGTGCTTTAATTGATGCCAAACCAATCAATACCCATGCTGGGGCCGGCACAGCTCGGCAACGCAAGCCTTGTGGGACAAGCCTCATTCAAGGCTCGTTCAAGGCTGCCAGGCGTGCGGTCTCCCACGGGCCTCCCAGGGCGCAAGCCAGCAGTGGGACTGAGCAGGCCGGCAGCGGGGCCCTGGGGGCCTTGGGCCAGCCTCTGGGACGGGGTTTGGATGTGATGTTGTGCAAGTCCCCTCCATGTCCCCTCCACCCCTGTTCTCTCTGGAAGATGGGCCTTACCATCTAAGCTCAGCTTGGACCTCCTGCTCAAGCCCCCTCCCGAGGTGACTGCTTCAACCCTCCTGGGCCACTCTCCTATCCCCAGCTTGGAACCTACAGGTGGGGGCTGCAGGACCCCGAATGAGGCCCTTCTCCTGGGGCCTCAGGGCCTGTGTCTGTGGGGTGGCCTCAGTGGAGGAACCAGGGTGTCTGGCAGGCAGCTGGGGGAGTGCAGGGGTGAGGGTGCTCAGTGAGGGGCCCAGGCCCCACCTCCACCAAACCAGAGAGGCTCCACACCCTTCCCTTTATAGCCCCGGCTCCCAGATCAGATCTGTCTGGGAAGAGATTAGACCCCTCTGGCCTGGGCGATGGGGCCTCAGACATGCAGCTGTCCCTGTCCCTGGGGGAAGCTCAGGCCCCACCTGGTCAGAGGAGGCAGAGCGGGCAGAGAGCCTGGGAGGGCCTGGAAGACAGCGCAGCCCCTGTGCCAGGCTGTGGGGGCGGGTCACCAAGGCCTCCTCCCCTGGGGAAGGACAGCCCCCATCATGCCCCACCTGCCGCTGGGTCTCAGGTTAAGGGACCCTCACCCGCAACTCAACTCAGGAGAGACCCCCCCTCATCTTATCCTAGCCTTGCCTGTCCCCTCTGACTCAGTGTCCACTGCGGGTGAAGGGCTGTGACTGCCTCCCCACCCCTGAACCCTGGCCCGGGCCGCCTGGGGATCCAGCTCCGCGGGATTTGTGGCCTCTTCCCCAGGCCAACCAGCACCCAGCTCCATCCGGTCCTAGGGCAGAGATATCCGAGCCCTCAGTGGGGCCCAGAGAGGTCCAGGGGCCGTCTGGCACAGGGAGGCCCAGAGCACACACATCACGAAGTGAGCTTGTCCAACTGGACAGCCGGCCACAGCCAGCCCTGCCTGCTGTCCTCAGCCCCGGTGTTGACCCTCGGCCGAGCCACTCTCCCCTGAAGAGCTCTTGCAGGTTGGCCCTTATCGGTGATGATCTGGCCACCTCCTCTCCCTCCCCCACGTTTCTAGTCTTCCCGGTGTTCCAGGCACCCAAGGAGGTCCTCTAACGGGGACCCTGGGGGAACCACCCCAAGGGCACTGCAGGCCGCAGATGAGCTGTGCCTCCCCCCAGACCCCGGCTCATGCCAGGACCTCTGCCTCTCCCCCGCCCCTACTCTGAGGGCTCTGAAGCCCTCCTCCGACCCCTGGGCCCATTTCAGCCCCGTCCCCTCACGGCCGTCCAGCAGCCTTGGCTGAGCGCCTGCTGCCCGCAGCGCATCCTGCCCCACCTCATCCGCGGCGGGCCGCCCTGGTGCTCAGCATGGGAAAGGCCGTTGGTAGAAGCGTGGGGGGCAGTGGAGGGCAGCAGGCAGGGGAGCAGCCCTGCCTGGGACCATCAGCCCTTCCAGGAAGCTCGGCCTCCAGGTCTCAGGAGGGGGTTGCAGAGCGGGGACCCCACCCACACGTGTGCGCTCAGGTGCAGGCACGCAGGGCCACGGACGTTGTGGACACACACACGTGTTCTATACACAGGCGAGACCAGGGCCTGGCCCCGCCCCTCCCCCGCCCTCAAGGAGCCCAGACCCTGGGGCCATCTGCGCACTATGGCCGCCACCACCGCCCAGCTCCCCTCTGCTCCTGTCCCCGCAGGTGACGCAGCTGGACCAGAGGTTGGTGCTCATCACAGACCTGCTGCAGCAGCTGATCTCCCTGCATCACGGGGGCCCCCCCAGCAGCCGGCCCCCCAGCGAGGGCGGGGCCCAGGTAGCCCAGCCTTGCAGCAGTGGCTCCATCAACCCCCAGCTCTTCCTGCCCAGCAACGCGCTGCCCACCTATGAACAGCTAACCGTGCCCCGCAGGGGCCCTGACGAGGGATCCTGATGGGGGTTTGGGGCCCAAGCCTGAGAGGGGAGGCCCAGAGGAGCCCCCCCAGCCCATCCCACCTTCCACCCACCCACTGGGCCTTGGCCACCCCTTCAAGGCTCCAGACATCCGGTGGGCCACGTGCCCCTCCACCTGGGCTTGGGGGCTCACCCAGACTGCCTCTTCCCAGCCAGTGGGTACTAGGATTTGGCTGGGCGGGGGGAGGGGCCCTCTTATCTCTGAGATCGCGGACCCCCACATCACTTGCATGATACTCGGGACACAGTGGCAGGGGGTCAGGCCGCGCACCCCGGCACTTGGCCCACCCTGTGTGTGGCCGGTAAGCAGCATAGCTGTGTGCCGGCCCCAGGGACCTTCTGAGGGGAGACAGAGGGCCGGCCAGGACAGGGTCTGTGGGGACTCCACCCTCAGCCTCTAGGACGCAGGGGAGGAGGCAGGCAGGGCAGGGCAGGCCCAGCCCATGCTGCACAAAGGATGCCCACAAGCCAAAGCCCAATCAAGGCCTGAGCACCGGCTCAGGGGCTCCGGGCGGGGGCTGGCTCCCTCCCTCTCTTTCCAGAGATACTGACTGGGGCCGGGAGCTGTCGGGGAGCTGCTCCTGAAGCCACAGCTTCCAATGGGGGGGACAGGCCTACCGCTGTCCCCAGAGAGCTTCACTTGGGTGAGCCATCCTCCAGAGGGACGGGCACGCTCAAGTTCCCCACTTTGAACTGGCAGCTCCTCCTACCCATTCCGGAGAAAAGAGGAGGGTCCCCCAGCCCCTCTCTGCTCGTGGGCCCTGCCTCCAGCCCCCTGCCTGGTCTGATCAGCTGGGCAGACGCACAGGCTGGCACCTCTCCTCGCCAGCTGCTGAGCCGCAGGGGAGCAGAGGGTGTCGCCATCTCTGCACCGGACGGGGCTCCTCTTGGGCACTACGTCTCACGGAAATCAGAATAATTTGTGGTGATTTGGAATCTGCGTGTTAATGAATTTCACGGTGTGATTTTGATTCTTAATCAATCGTGCAGGGTTTTCCCAATAAAAGTGGAGTCACGAGATCGATCTTAACACTGCTGTCACCTCCGTTTCTGGGGAGTGAGGACCACCTCGGGGGCCACCTATCCTCCCGTGGAGCTGCCACCCACCCCTCAGCGCCCCAGTGCCCCTCACCCCGTCTACACCCGCCCAGGCGAGAGGAAGAGGCCTGGAAGCCCCAACCCACTGGCCTGGGCATTCTGGGAGCGGGGTCCCCCAGTGACCCAGGAGCACATGTAGGCCAGGCCTTTCCTGTCCCCTCAGCCAAGGCAGGGCCCCAGCCCACCCTCTGAGCCTTCACTCTCGCTGTTGCCTTTGCTGGGAAGTTCTCCTGACCCTCTCCGTCTGTTGACCGCTCCCATGGTCTACGGCCAGACTCAAAGCCCCTCCTGTGGCAAGCGCTCCCTGAGAGCCCCTCATGAGACAGCGACCCCAGGCCTGTGACCCTCACTGAGGGGAAGGGTGAGCAGGTGGGGTCATCACCCACCAGACAAGCATGTTAGGGACACTGTCCGCAGTGCTCACATCCCATACCTACTTCCGGGGCCACAGGGCTTAATTCTTAATTCCAGGACAGTACCTGAACCCTGCTGCCCACCTCCCACTGCTGCCCACGGGCATCTGGGCCCTTGCCTCCTCCCTGGCCCATCTCCTTTCCCCACAGGCCCTGCCTGGAGCCCTCCCCGGCCCCCCTCATGGGCGGCATCCCTGTAGTCCCATTGGTGGCAGGTGCCCAGGTGGCCGCTAAGCAGGAATTCCTGGTCTGAGTGGCATCCAAGCCCCTGTGGGAGGGGAGGGGCCTGGGTCCCACTTTGCAGAGCCCCAGGGGCTCCTGAGACCCAGTCCTGGCTCCCACCCAGGGGACAAGGGGATGGCTGGCCTGCCGGGCACTGGCCAGTGGGGGGAGGGGAGGAGGGGCAGCACAGGGCCTGGGGCCTCCCGGCACCCACGGGGGGAGGGGCAAGAGCAACAATTACTGGAAAGGCAAAAGCTGTTGTTTCCTTGTTGAGTAAATATTTGTGGAAACCCCAGGAGGCGGCTGGCGGGAGAGCAGGCCCTCCACGGCGCCCCCGCCCCGCCGGCAGCCCAGGCTCAGCCGGGCCCTCGGTGCGCTCGCTCGCTGGCCGCCCATCTGGGCCGGGCGCGGCCCCTGCACCCAGCCCCGCTTTGTTTTGCGTATTATCAACTGTGCACAAAGTGCCTGAGTGCTTCACTCCTGGACGGGCCATTGCGGCCCTCTCGAGTGTGAAATGCAATTTACCTGAAATAAAGCCCAATTATGGAATTAGCTAATTAAAGCCGCAGTGAAGGCTGGGCCGGCCGGCCGGGCGCTCAATGCCCGCCGGTGCCCGCGGTCGGAGGGAACAGATGGCGCCCCAGCCCGCCGCGCGGCCGCATTCCTTCACTCTGCCCCCGATAACTGACTTACACAGCACACGGCCATCTGGTGTATGACACGTCCTGTGTGCCCCGGACAATGGCCCAGCAGACCTCTCCGGGAGAGGGCCGTCGCCTGGGCAACGGTGGCATGTGCAGCCCAGGCCCACTGCCGGCCCCGCCCCCGGCCCCTTTGTGGGCCCCGCCCCCAGCCCCTTTGTGGGCCCCGCCAGGCTGCCTGGCCGCTCCATGAGTATTTGTCCCCAGTGTCCGGCCTTTGTCTCCAAATTGGGCTTCCTTGTTGGGGTCCTTGGTGTCCAATGGGTGCCAGGAGTATCTGCTGGGGTAACAGGGTGGGGGCGGCGGGGGGCCTGCCCTGCCCGCTTCCTGGGGTGCCCACCACCCCTGCTCATGCCCCTGCTCTCATCGGCGCCCTCTGGAGCCGGGCAGAAGGATGGCATCTGGAGGGCGCCAGGCTCAGCCATGGGGGCCAGTCTCTGAGGCCAGCGTCCGCCCAACCTGAGGTTCTCCCAGTCTTGGGCCAGGGAGCCAGCCCACACTCCCACCCTCTCCCCCATCTGTGAAATGAAGACCAGAGAGCTGCTCCAAGGGGTGTTGGGGAGGGGCTGATGGACATAAGACGGAAGGTCCAGGGCCAGGTCAGGCACACAGCAGGTGCTTAATTAAGGCAACCAGACAAATAGGCCAGAAACCTGGTTCTAGGGTCTGTCTCCTCACTGCACCCCCACTGCCTGGCCCACATGACCCCTCAGAGCAACTTCCTGCCCCCTTCTATGTCCAGCCACCCTCTCCAAGCGCCCTCTCAGAGACAAGGCAAGCTGTCCACCACCCACTGTCCTGGGCCCAAGTCATATTCTCCCTGCATCTTAGGGGGCCCTGAGCTGCCAGCAGGCACAGCCCACCTGCCAACACCCCTATTCCGCTCAGGAACATTTTAGCCGGCAGCGCCCCCTCCACTAAGCAGGGCCCAGGAGCGTGCCCTGCAGCCTGCCACTGGAGAAGGGCTGTGCTGGGGCTTACAGGCCCCAAGGGGAGGCAGAGCCCAGGGCCGCCTGGCGCAGGGCCCGAGCCCACCAGGGGCTCAGGGAGTGCCGGTTAAATTAAGGAATAAAATCGGGGTTTGGAAAGAGGCTACCGGCACTGCTGGGGCTGCAGACCTGCCTGACCCAGGCAGGGCACCACCAGGCGGTGCCAGGTGATTATGTTCTGGGGGTTGGCCATCCTGTTCCCTGGAAGAGGGGACTTGGTGTGCGTTTTGACTACGGTGGCCAGACAGCTGGCAAAAGGCAGATGTGGGCCAGGTTCCTGGGACAGGCCCCAAACACATCCCCAAGCCAGCATCCACCGGCAGGATCTGCTGGGCTGCCGGCAGGGCGGACACCCCCTTCCTGACATGTAGCCAGACCCTGATGTGGGAGGCCCTTCCTAGCTCCCCAGAAACCTGCCCTCCCCAAACCCCGTCTTCATCCCAGGGCCACCCTCAGGGTCCTGGACCCCTGTGGCTCACTGGGGATCTGAAAGGGGGTCTGCCTCTCCATTCTCAGCCCCCAGCATCACCCCCTCTTTGCTCTGGCCCTGTGATGTGGCCCCGGGGGGCTGGGGAGCTGGGGGATCAGGCCTGACGCAGTCAGCCATGCAGCCGGGCCGAGAGCGTGCTCAGTGCCACCAGAGCTAGGCAAGTAAGAGTTCAGTTTCCACTGACCTCTGAGTGCCAGGGACCAGGGGCCAGGCCCTCTGGAAGCAGACAGCCCCCACCCGCGCCCTTTCCAGCCTCATTGTGTAGCAGAACCTCGGTGGGCAGGCAGAGGGCCCCACAGCCGGGCAGCATGGGAGCCCAGGAGCAGGCGCCCTCTGACCGCATCAAGCAGCTGCCATGTTTTCACCTGCTCGAAGGTGGGAAGCTGCCTCCCTCCAGCTCCAGCAGACCAGGCCTGGGTAGAGGGTGGGAGAGAGGCTCTCGGCAGCAGCCAAAGACATCGGTCTGAAGAAGGGTCTTCTCAGATAGGGGTCCTGGCCAGGTGTGCCCCATCCCCAGGCCAGGACACCAGCCCCTCCCTGCCTGATCTCAGGTGTTAGTTGAGTGGCAGGAGGTGGCAGGTCCACTCTGAACCCCAGATCCACTCCTCTCAGCAAGTGCCTCTGTGACCTGCTGGCCTGATCTCATTTTTTGCCCCGCCCCAGCACCCCTGTGAAGTACCCAAGCCTCACGCAGGCCTCCATCCCAGGGCCCACCCCTGCAGCACCCAGAGGGGCAGGTCTGCCCTTAATTCCCAGAGCCGCGCACATCTGCCCCCCCTTATCCCGAGCCTAGGTTTCACACACATCAGGGCAGGGGCCGCTCAGCCTGAGGAGGCCCAGAGCCAGCCCAGGACGAACGCCCACGGCAGGCCTGGCACACCCAGGCACTCCTGGTGGTCCCGGGCCACAGGGACGGGGAGTGTGGAGACTGAGTTGACAGCTCGCCACTCGGACACTTTCAAGACTCCCACCTGCCAGGGACTCTGGAAGACCCCCCACCTTCTCCACCCCAACCCAGCCCCCTCCACACTCTGCCTGGCAAAATTCTCTCTGGGTTTCCAGCCAGTAAGAAGCGTGTGACCTCTAGGAGCAACATCCAAGTAGGAGGCACAAGCTGCTTGGATCAGTCCCGCCGGCAGCCTCGCCCTCCTGCCCAGCCCACGGCCCCAGGAAGCTGGTGGCAGCAGCAGAACATATGGTGAGGGGGTGATGGGGTGCTCATGGGGTACATTGATTGTGCTGAGGGGAGGGAGATGCTTAGAGCAGAGGCCTCAGGGCATATGGGTCCTCCCACTTGGCGCAGATGGGAAAACCGAGGCCCAGGGAAGGGCCAGCCCAACGCAGCACCTGTCTCGGTGAATTTGCACTGAAAAAGGCCTCAGAGACGAAACAGGACTTCCAATGGGAGAGAAGTCTGTTGCTGGGCCAGGAAGCCAGAGGGCAAGGATGGACTGACTGAAACAAACAGCTGGCCTTCTCGGATTGGATCGTGGTGCTGGCGAGGCCAGATCCGAGGAAAACATGTGCAAAATTCCCAGGCGGAGTGAACAGAGCTCCTCTGCCAGTCCATTTGGGCCAAGGAGCCAGGAAATACTATGCCTGCCCAATGCAGCCGGGTGCAAGTAGTCCATCAGGACACGTCCACTGGCTCCAACAAGGCTGCCATTGCACATGCCATGCAGAATTCCCAACTCCCCGTTGGGTCTTCAGGAAACTCTGTTACAAACATGATTACTGATTCAATCCATCAAACCCCACTGAATTCCTTTTGGTTGCTTCTTGGCTGTGTCCCTCCCCACCACCCACTCCCTAAACACACGCGCGCGCGTGCACACACACAGACACACGGCGCAAGTATGTTCCTATCCTGGCTCAGCCACTCTCCGGCTGTGCATATTTGGACAGGGCCCCTAACCTCTCTGAGCTTCAGCTGGTCATTGCAGCCTCAGCTTCATAGAGTTGCCAGAAAGGGTGCTAAGCACAAGCAAGGACCGGAAGAAAGCCGCAGCAGCCTCGAACCAGGCACCCGCGACAGTGCGCATTGAAGTCAGGGACAGACATGCACGTTAACTGCATTCTTTAGCCCAGGGATGTGTCTTTATATGTAACTGCAACACAAAACTGTCCCCGATGTGGGACTCTCAACAGTAAGTGCACACTGAGTGGGACACTGCCCTCCACGTGACTGGCCAGCTCAGGTCACTCGAAGGGCCCAGGGCCTCACCACCAGCATCCAGTTCCCCCAGAATGGTTGAGGGAGGCCAACAGTGTCCCAGGGCCCATGGGGACGGACAGCCCCCACTGCAAGGCCGAGACACCCGGGTGTCAGAAGCCTCTCGCGGTCACTCACAGGGCCCTCCCTGAGCAGTCTCAGCCCCCGGGGGCCAGAGGACCTGCCGGAGGGGGCCTGGGGCAAGCACACAGGGAGCGCTCACCCGCAGCCGTGCCCTCCGCCCGCTCCCGAAGGCCCAGCTAGCAGCCCCTCTGCCAAGGCCAGTGGAAGCGACAGGTCGGAGATGGATCAGCCGGGCTCAGGGAGAGGAGGCTCGTGCTGGGTGGGGCCCAGGCACTTGCAGGGTGGAGACGCGGGGTCCTGACCTTTGATGGGCTGGGGCCCGGGTGGGCCCGGGGAACCGCAGCGTCACCTGGGAAAGGGGCCCGTCCAGCACGGACTGGGAGGCCGCTCAAGAGAGGGGCTTTCTGAAGAATGGTTGTCAGGACGGTGGCTAATGTCATTAAGTAATTTCAAAGAGTCTTAATCAGATTTCCTCTCCCGTCCACAAGGCCGTGTCAAAAGGACTTTGGAGAGGACAGGGAGGCAGGACACAGTCAACAAGCCTTCCACTCCACTGGCCGGCCCGGCAGCACGGGGCCTGGGGCCCCCGCCCGGCCTACAACTCCATCCGTGACCCTAAGCCCTCTGGTCTCCTCCCGGGCCTCAGTCTCACCCAAGGGGGCCCAGAGTGATCCCGCACAGCCCCATTCAGGGGACCGGTCGGCAGAGGGGGAGGCTGCCTCCCCACCACTCGGGGGGAGGCCTCTTACACATCCCCTCAAAAGCCTCAGCAATGCAGCCACTGAGAACGACCACTTGCAGGAGGGGAAACCGAGGCACGGGGGCAGTGCAATGGGAGGGAGCCTGCAAACTCAGGGCAGGTACCCAGATCGCTGCACGTCGGTCCTCCATCCATCAGACTCATCATGAGCACACAGTGGGCACTAGCTGAACGCTCCTTAGGCCCACAGTCCCCAGAGGGCCCCATCTGCACCCACGGTTTTCTTCCTTTGACTTGTTTTCAAGGCAGAGACATAAAAACGTTCTCCTGTGTGTTTCCAAACACCCCGACTCCCGGGACTAGAAAAGGGCCCCTTCTAGGACACTAAGGAGCAGCTGCTGGCCCTTCCAGCCATGGACACGAGGAACTACGGAGCCTGTCCACAGGCTCGTCCAGTTCTGCTGAGCTTCTGCCCGGAGTTTCTCCATCCATTCGCTGTAACCATGCTCAGCCCTCCCTACACCTAGACAGACATTCACTTGTCTCTGGGGTGCGGCCACTGAGTGCCAAACTGGGGACACCCACAACCACACTCCCCAGGAGCCAAAAGCACACTCCTGGAGTGTGCCTGGCAGCCCCAACTTGCTCCTCGTCACCCCACGGAGCAGAGCAGCATGGACGCTCCAAAGGACCCTTCAGGCTCACAGGGAGAAGCTGCGGTTCAAAAGGCACCTCCTTTCGGGGCTCCTAGGCCGGTCCCCAAGTGGCCAGGTGGGCACACCCAGGTGGGCAGCTATGAGGGGAACAGATGCACGTGTGACTGAATGACTCAGCTGGCGACACTCCCCACAGTGTGTCCAGTGTCAAGGAACAGAAACGAGGACCCTAGAGGTCAGGCACACGGTGAGCTGGCACACCTGCCTGACTCCAAGCTCCCTGCTCTTAACGGCCAGAAAGCCCCTAGACCCCTCGTTACGCAGAGCACCTTTGTCCCCGCACAGGGAGTGAGGGGGCCAGCCCCGACCTCACCTCCTGCAGAACCCAGGCTGCCGTGGGGAAGCAAGAGGCCAGCAGGTGGTCTGTCCCAGTGTCCCTGGCGCCCACCAACCCTCTGCCCTCCTCCCTCCCCACCATCTCCCCACTGCCACCAGCCCCAAGGTGAAGCAGGCAGAGCCGTGCCCTGAAAATGTTCCACAAAACCCCGCGTGTGTCCAAGCGGCTTTGGTTACCCGGCACCTGGCTGGCCCAGCCTCCCGCGAGCCCTGCCAAGGCCTGGCACCACTGCCCCCAGCAGCCCCTCTCCGTGCCAGCGAGCCCGCGGGGCCCGAGGGCAGGGGCAGATTGCTTTCCCGCTGCCGGCTCAGCCCTGCTCCCCCGGGGAAAAGGCCTCATTGTTCCCCCTTCCTCGGCCCCCACCTGGCTCAGAGACACTCGGGCTCCAGGCTTCGAGGTCACCAGGCCACACAGAATCCACCTGCAGCCGCACCAGCTTCCAGGAAACCAAATCCCAGCAGCAGATGACAGCCGCAGGTTGCAGGACAGAGCACCCATTCAGCCTCCGCTGGAGCAGGCCTGGCCCGACCTGGCGGCTGCCTCCCCACCTGGGCCCTCCCACGCCAGGGCAGCGGCCTCCCAGAGCCAGTGCTGCCCGGACTGCCTGCCCCCGGACACAGGTGTTGGAGGGGGAGAGGGTGACAGAGACCCCTGCCCCACCTCCAGAGCCTCACAGACTGCACGCGGCCTGAGGGGGCACATGAAACCCTCCAAGCCGAGTGTTACGGGAGCCAGTCCCCGCACTGCATCCACTTTATGGACGAGGAACTCAAGGCTGGAGTGCTTGACTCCACTGCCAAGTTCCCTTACCAGTGAGCAGAGCTGGGTGGAGCTGGGTGGGGCGGCCTCCCCAAGCCTGCCCTTGCCCCGCCCAGGAGTCCCCTTTGAGTGAGCAGGAGAGTGGGTCCAGCAGCAGCTTTGGGGAGGATCAGGCAGGGGGAAGGAGCAGCCGGGAGAACCAAGGTGTGTGAGGTCAGCAGGGCCAGCCCCCTACCCCAAGATGTTTTCTTGGACCCATTACACAGATGGGCCAGCTGTGGCCAGTCTAGGAAGCAAGTGAACTCACGCACTGCACTGAGGACAGAAGGCCCCACCACCACTCCCTTCCTTAACTCCACTCAAGGGAGACCCAGAAAGACCTGGGGCCCTGAAACCACTGACCTGCCTCTTGCGCCTGCCCCCACCCACCCCCGGCCCTGGCCTTCGCGTTTGGGCACAAGCTGCAGCCTCACGGGCCTCGTGGAGGCCCAGCCTCTGGCCAACCTTGAGCCCCTAGTCAGAAGGAGGCTATTCTTCTCCCAGGGAGGCTACAGCAGGGGCTCCCACAGCTACATCCCCTGCCAGACTGGCCACCTGTGGACCGGACAGGAAGAGGGAGCTGGGCGGGCAGGGAAATGGAGGCGAGCTTAGCCACCAGACATCAGTGCAGCCCTGTCCTGACTCAGTGCTGGGCAGGGCGCCCCCAGGTTCCACAGCCAGGATGAGCTTCAAGGGCTCCTTCCAGGCCACCCCAGGCTCCCTCTCGAGCTTCAGGCCCGGGCCAGGACTCTGCCGCTATGCTCAGAGGCAGTCTTGCTCTCCCGAGGCTGGGCCACGAGCTGCCTGTCACTCAGCTCTTCTGCCTGGTTGGTCACACTGAAAAGAGCATCCCGTAGCCGGGAGGCTCCAACCCAGCTGGAGAAATAAGGACTGGAAACTCGAAGGAGGAAGCGGTCCCCAGGCCCAGCCCCTCATTCTCTCACCCATCCAGCAGCCACTGCCCCAGCTCCTCTCAGTCACCACCCCCGGTGTAGCTGCCAACAGCTCCACCTCCCACCAAATTGGCCCTTCCTCCCCATCGCCATTTGGCAAACTCCTACTAGTCCGCCAAAGCCCAGGGCAGGTGGTCCATCCTCCCTGAAGCCTTCCTTTCCTGAAGGGCCAGCCCAATGTGGCCAAGGTCTCCCCCCGCAGCACTCAGCACCCACTGCAGACACTGACTGTGCCCTCTGCCACTGCAGGCGATGCCCCTTCAGTGGGCTAAGTAGGGGGACGCATAACACAGAAGACCCTTCGGTGTTTGTCTAGGAGCTGCCTAGGAAGCCAGCTCCGGCCGGGCCTGGGAACTCCCAGCAACAAGAGCAGGGGCTGTGGTCGCTCACGGCCCTGGGTGCTGGGCTCCACTGTGTGCTGATGGCTCGGCCTGACCCTGGAGAGTGGGAGATGCCCACCGAGAACCACGAGGAGAGAGGGGACACGCCCTCCATCTGCTCTCCAGCCGTACCTCCCGGCAGCACCCTGTCCCCACGGCCCGGCTGCGCTGCGGTCCCCGGGAGCCCCGTAGGGCTCCACCCACCCACCCCAGAACCCTCCTTACCCACACCCCTCAGCTGTACAGTTTTGAAAGCAACATCAAGGGAACAGGTTCCTTGAATTCTCTGTGCCCATCTCCTCTATGGGCACAGCCACAGAGGCCTGGGAGAATGAGACGCCACGCACCCGGCCCCGAGCACAGACCCAGCACAGACGGCGGCCAGCCATCCTCACCACCACCAGGAATGCCTTCACTTTCCTTTCCAAGGCATCTCACATTCACAGCCTTGTCTGATGGACCTTGTTCCAGCTTCCGAAGGATATGTGCTTGTGATGTCACCCCACTCCGGCACCACGCCCCAGGCCCTCTGTGGTAAGGGCGGGAGGGGGTTACCCTGCTCCATTTACACAGTGAAAACGCAAGGCCAGGGTGGAGAAACACCCCATCCACGTTCACACAGCTCCCAGGCCAGAAACCTGTGCCCCACCTCTCACGCATAATCCACGTCAGGCACAACACAGATGGAGGAACTCCTGCCCCTCAAGGTGGCTGGAAGCCACAGCCCCCGCAGCTGCGGGCCAGGACCAGGCCATACAAGGAGCCTCCCAGGCTGAGGGCGCCTGTCCAAGACTCTCAGCACTGAACACTGGTCCCTGGGCCCCAAGTTTCCAAGACTAATTTTCACTAGAATGTTATTGACTACTCAACTTTCAGTTTTCTCTTTCTGACAGTCTTAGCACTCCAGCAGGAGAAACAGCAGAAGAACCTATGGGAGCCCTGAAGTCTGTATTTCTGGGAAATTTTAGAATTCGGGCCCCTGCTAAGGGGGAATATTTGAAGGCCTCCACAAATCATGACTCAGTCTAGCCCCCATGGCCTTAAAACCCAGCACCTACCTGCATCCTCCTTCATACACCCTGAGCCCATACACCCTGCATCCCAGGCCCCAGGCCCCATCCCCACCCAGCTAGGGTGGGCAACGGTCCCTCTCTCCTCCCTCTGCCTCATTCAAGACTTAGCTCAGGCTTCCCTCTTCCAGGAAGCTTCCCAGGCATCTTCAGGCTGCATGTGAAGGGGAGGAGGGACAGCGACCACAGATGGATGTCACCCTGAACAGGATCATCAAGATGCCCACTTGTCTACCTGGGGAAACTGAGGCCCAGAGACAGCCGCACACTGTCCACTGACCGAACCTACCAAGGGGGTCCAGAGCCTGAGCAATGCTGCTGAAAGTCCTTGAGACTTAGAAGGGCACCGAGTGACCAGGAAGTCTATCTCCAGGGTTCCCAGTCCTGCCTCCGGCCCCCAGAACCCTCAGCCTTCCCCACAGCCCCAGCAGCACCCTCTGAGGAGTCACGCAGTTCCTCTAATGCCACTTCACTCCCACACATCAGAGTCTCAGAGGGCCTGGTCCTGAACAAGGTCGACTGTCAATGGTGGCCTATCCCTGAGCCCCCGTCACCAAGCTGGAGAACTGTGTACCCACTGCCAAAGATTCTGCCTGAGCTCCTGAGATCATGGAACACCCTGAAGTCACCGTTTTCAAAGATTCAGGGCATTAAAGACTATTGGAGGGGAGGACTTGCCCAGGTAGTCACTTGGTCAGGTTTTAGCATCTCCGCAGTATGAAATTTCCCCCACCTGGCCCCCTCCTGTCCATGCCCCCTCCGCCCACCCACCAGCTAGGATTCTAGGCCAGACACCCACATCTCCATAAAACCCCTCCCAGGCAGTGAGCAGGGAAGTAAAAGGCCCAGAGGTGGGTGGTGGGGGCAGGGCGTAGGGGGTGGCTGGAGCGGTGGCGGCCAGGCCCAGGGGCTTTGCTGGACACGCACCGCCACAGGCCCAGGCCTGGGCGCGGAACTGCGAAGCTCCCGGGCCTGTCTCCCGCACAGGCCGAGCGCGGCCGAGGCTGGCCCCAGGCCTCCGGGTGCCGGGCCAGGGCCTGGGCCGCGAGGGGCCGCGAGGGGCCGCGGGCCGTGCAGGGGCAGGCGGGGGCGGGGGCCGGGGTCGGGGGTCCGGCCAGCTTTAATGCGCTGACAAAGCCTCATTTGCAGGTCAATGCCGCGGCACACTCGCCTCTCCCCTCGCCCGGCGCCCTTTGTCCGGCCGCGCCCGCTCCTCGCGCCAGATGGCCGCGGAAATGCTAATTTCGGGCGCCCCCCCCCCCCGCCCCCCGCGCTTAATTGCGCCTTTGCAGATGGGCCGCGAGTGTGCGCTTCATGCAGATGAGGGCGGCCTGGCCGCTGCCCCGCTTGCCGGCCGCCGCCCTCGGACCCCGAGCCGCCGGGGCGGGGGCGGCGAAGGAGGGGGAGGGGCGCCGTCCCCCAACCAGCGCGCCGCCGGGCACGAGCGGGCACCCGGCGGGCCGGGGCGCGGGAAGCGCGCTTTTCTCTTTTCATTTCTCCAAAATGGGATCTTAAGTGATTCTGAATGAAAACAAATTGGCCCGCTTTCTTCTCCAAACAGACTCTCGCGGCGCGGTGGGGGCGGCAGGCGGGTAAGGGGCTGGGGCTGGGGGTGGGGGGGAGGTGGCCACGGGCCCCCTGCCCCAGGCCCAGCCCCTCGCACCCTAACGTCAGGGCCCCGCCCGAGGATGGCACTTGGTGGGGGGGGGGGGGGTCCTGGTAAGTCTTGGCAGGCGTGGAGCCTTCTTTAATTGGAGCCACGGCTCCAGGGACGCTTTGAGCAACCGGAATGCAGACAGGCGCCCCTCCCCCAGTTTCCAGCCAGGAACAGATGCCCAGGCCCGGCTGTACACGGAAGTGGAGCAGGCCGCGGGGGGCACAACCGCTGGGGGTCAGCCCGGCCTCCTGTGCTATCTCTAGCCTCAGCAGGAGCTGAGCTGCCCCCACAGGCTTCTGGCCCCAGAGAGGCGAGGGTGATGCCCGGCTCCCCGCACCCACAGCTCTGTGCCCAGAGCGGGCTGAACCAGACCACACAGCCCGCAGGGGTAGGCAGGGTGTGCAGCTGGACTGGGCTAGGGGCGCTTGGGAGAAAGGATGGAAGGAATGAATGAACCAGACGTTGATGGGGAAAGTCCCTTGCGACCTTCTAGTGTTTTAGCCACAAACTTACAAATCCTGTTCTTTGCAGGGTGGTGGACTTGCTCTGCCACCAGCTGTGAAACGGGGCGGGGGCCGTTCTCCAGGCCAGCAGACACTCCTGACACATCACTCAGGCCAGAGCAACCATTAGGAAAAAGAGGGACCTGTGTATTCCTCAGAGTTTCTGTTCTACTTTTGCAGTCTGGCATTGGGCTGACATGCCCTGATAGGATGTTCCATGGCCAGCACGGTGAACTGGTCCAGCTGCCACCAGCCCAGTGCGGGCTCCTGCTGCTGAGCCCTCTGCCGGAAGTGCCTTCCCTGCCAGCCCCTCTGACCGGCACCTCCTCCTGGATTCCTCCCAGCTTCTTGGGGGCTGCTCTGCTGAACAGTCCCAGGCACCTCCCTCACCTGGGTCCTCAGAGAAGTCCTCGGCCACCTTCACCTGTGGGTGCCCAGTAGAGCCTGACTCAGTAGACTCGGGGGGACATCACGGGGGCTCCAGCCAACACTCGGGCCTGGACCAGAGGGCTCTGCCCTGATGCCCAGTCTGCCGGCCAAGGATCTGTACCAACCCAGGGACAAGCTATGGGCAGGGGGGGGCTCTAGGAAATGCATGGCCAGGATGCACCATGGAAGTTTCCATGGTCACGGGATGGAAACCATTTCCCATCAGTGTGGAAATAACAGGTGCCCCTCTCAGACCTCCCCTTCCATTTCTTTCCAGGAAGCATCTCAAAGCAGATCTCTGCACCCACTGGAGACAAACATGGTTTGGCCCTAGCCACCTGCAGTCTCTTCTTTACCCAGACTTCCAGCTTCCTCCTGGGAATGAGGCTGGAGCCTGCCAGGTGTCCTGGAACGGCAGCCCTGCCCCGGCCTCGCTGGCCTCCCTGGGCCTCGGGTATGGTTACATCTGTACTGTGAGCTGTTTCTTTGGAGTATCTGTGCTCTCCTCCTGTTTGTGTTGCCGATTTTCAACAGCGGCGTCCCCTCAAACCTGTAACCGGGGGAGAGCCTGGCCCTTGGCTGATGCATTACTAAGAAGCAAGCATCTTCTCCCGCTTTTCCTACCGTCACCAGCTGCTGGGTGTGCTGAGCTCTTCCTTCCAAACCATGTGTCTGTCACTTTGTTTACCACAAACATATTATGGGTTTTAAACCTCTCACCGGGGTTAAATATTTTAAAATTAAAACAATATATGTGTATGCATCTATTCACTTTAATGCTTTAAAAGTCATACTAAAATATGCACTTGGACCTAAAACATAAATGTGGGTCCCAAAGTTGTGTAGCACCCCCGAACTGCCACCCTGGGGGAATTTCACTTTCTTTTTTATACATTTCTGTATTGTTTGCATTTTGTTTTACAATGAGTGTATACTATTTCTATAATCACGGGGAAATATAAGGCTATTTTCATTTGGGGAATTAAAAAAAATCAAAAGCACTGTAGGTTTTCCAGTCATGTGACCTGAGCATTGTGGCAACAACTCTGCGAGCTGGCCCCAGACCTGCAGGGGAGAGCGCGGGTTGGGTGGCAGGACCACCTCACAACAGAGTCCTGGGGACCCCTCAGTAACCAAACCCCCTTGGACAGAGGCCAGGGCAGGCTCCCTCCATGCCAGATTCCACTTGGGCCCACTCTTGGTTCCAGCAAAATTCCAAAGTATATTGTTGTTATTATTATTTTGCAATTACGTGACATTTTTTAAATGCCTGGAGTGTTTTTTCAGCCATTTTCTTAGCTCCCTCTCACTCTGCCCACTAGACAGGTCAGCATTTTGCTTGCCATGAAGCCAGCCTGCCAAAGCTCAGAGAGGTCAAAAAACCTATATGGGCCACACAGCAATGGGGCCAGAACAGATATCGGGCTCCGGCCCCAGGTCATCCTGCAGAGCTGTGGCGTCTATTGCATTTCAGCCCCTACTGGGCTTTTTTTTTTTGGATTTAGGAAGGGGGTGAGCGGGGCATTGAGAAAGAGAAGAAAAAGCAGGAATGTGATGAGAGAAAAAAAGAAAAAAAAGTCAGAGTCAGACACAGGAAACAAACAAGAAACACTGATTCCACGGGGCAGGGGGCCAGGCAGAGTGGCCACTCCGGAGCCCAGGCCGGGACTAGGCCCTTGAGGTGGCCCTGCTGGCCCGTTCTCCTGCGCCCCTGACCAGAGCCAGGTTCTAAGGGGGCTGGGGATCAGGCAGCACCCACTGCCAGACTCTGAGGGGAATATTCAGTCCAGGAGTGGGAGGAGGGGACCTGGGAGAGTGGGGGTCTCCCTGAGATGTGCAAGGCCCTGAAGCCTGCGTTAGTCATGGACCTCAGTCACCAGGCCCCCCAGCCCCCAGTCTCCCCCTGAGCCAGGCTGCTGAAGGCCTGAAGAGGACGCTTCACTACTGGGCATCCCAGGTCACAGGGTAGGAGACCCAAACTGGGAGCCCAGCATTGCGGGCCGAGTTGTGTTGTGTCCCCCCTAAAATTCGCATGTTGGAGCCCTAATTCCCAGTATCTCAAGATATGACCTTATTTGGACATAGAGAGGTGAACAAGGTAAAATAAGGTCCCGAGGGTGGGCCCTAATCCCACAGGCCTGGTGTCCTTACAAGAAGAGGAGATCAGGACACAAACACACGCAGAGGGACGACCACGTGAGGACCCAGGGAGAAGACCGCCGTCTCTATGCCGGGGAGAGAGGCCCCGGGAGGAGCCAGCCCTGCCCACGCCTTGATCTTGGACTCCGGCCTCTAGGACTGGGCGACAGTGACTGTGCTGGTTCAGCACCCCCCTCATGCCGTCTGTGGGACCGCTACCGCTGTCCTGGGAGACGAATACACCCGGCGTTCAGCCCGCCCAGCTCAACAGAGGTGAAGACACCCGTGCAAACCCATGCAGCCAGGGTGGACAGAGAGGCCGCGTCGCAGGGCTCCAGACCGACAGGGACCCCCACCCGTGCCAGGCTTTGAGGCCTCTTCTAACTCAGTGCATTAAGCTGCCTCCAGCCAGCTTTCTTTAGAAGCAACGTCCCAACACACTGTGAAAGTGGGGAGTCCCCTCCCCAAATGCCAAAATAAAAAGAAGCCCCACGACTGTGCATCCCTAACACTAACTGGGGAAAGTTCACATTTGGATTTGGCCAGCTCGGATGGCTGGGGAGGTTTGGTCCCTTGGAGAATCAGGGCCCACCTGGAGGACCAGGCCCTAGCCAGGGCTGCCGGAGGCGCTGGGCCTTGCTCCGGCTCACCAGGTCATCATTAACAGCCTCATCCAGTCCAGCTGGGGCCAGCTGATTGGCCCATTCTGGTGGCATTGGGAGTCCCCCATATCTATTTTTTCCACCCTCACATGTTCAATTAAATTTTGCCTTTGTGCCAGAGAGGCCTCTGATGCAAGCATTTCTTGGGAGTTTTTCCATGTTTCTTTCTGTCCTCGAAACCAAAGTCAGTCACCAAGTTTCAGAAAACACCCTCCTGGACTGAGCGGGTAAGAGGCAAGAAAAACACAACACAAAACAAAAGCAGAAGAAACAAAAGAGAAAGTGCTGGCTGCCTTTATACAGAATCCTCCCGCAAGGAGACAATTCATTCCGATTGAAACGTTCCCATTGTGCGCTGTTCAGGGAAGGCGCTCGTCGTGTTGAGCAGAAATGCAAATCCTCCTTTTCCCTTTGATTCAAATATTTAAATTTTCAAATATATATGCTGGGACAATTGAATAGCCGCTGACCTCACTTATTTTCATAGAAGATGCGGAAGCCACGGGCGGCAGTTAATCTAGCCAGCAGTGGCCCCCACAGTCCTGGGGGTGGGGGGGGGGCGGGGGAATAATCCTTTTATTCAGACATTTGGCTTAAAAGAATAACAAGGAGTGAAAGCTGGAACATAATTGCATTGCATGGAAAACAGAGGAAGATTTTTTTCTCTCTCTCTCTAACGAGCTTTCTCTTTTCCCTTCCTGAAAGAATGAGGCTCATTGCCAGAGGCTACTTTCCCGGTAAAGAAACCAGGGGTGTTTTCCTTTCGTGACTGTCCGACTCCCACTCCCCACCCCAAGGGATCTTCTTAGTTGGGTTGGCTGCCACTGGCTCATTCATTCATTCACTCATTCAGTAAATTCCAGTGGGAGACCTACTGTGCACAGCTCAGCCTAGCCCTGGCTGGGCCAATGGAACCAGACATCCCCAACCCCAGCTTCCTTCCAGTCCCTTCCCCCAGGGGCAAAGGGGGGCCCCCGGTGCGCCGGCATAACCATGCCCTGGCCCTGGGGGGCTCCAGCAACACCTGCGAGTTTCCCTTTGCATCTCCCTGTGGTCCCCAGAGCACCTGAGACCAAGTCCTCCGAGCACTGAGAAGAGGAGGCGGAGGAAGGGGGACGCCTCCCTCCACCCGCAGGGCCAGCGTCTGCCACAGTCGCTGTTGCTAAGTTGGGCTCCCGGACCCGGGGCTCCCAGAGGACCCCGGCGCAGCCCATCAGCAGGGCTGGGTCTTTAATATTTAAAGAGCTCTCCCGGACATTTCAAGAACTCCCCGACACGATTTTCTGTGATGCGTGTGCTGTCGGGACATCTGTCTTCTATACCTAATAAAGTCGCCCCGATTCAGAATGAACTCCTCGGCATCGCTTTGAATCCGGGCTCACATATGGTTGGTAATTAGCTGGCTATCTCTTGGAGGTAAATGATTTTTTTCCTCGCCAGTTCGCATCCTTAATAGACGCGAACAGAGTTGTGATTGTTCCCTGTTGCGGGACATTCTGCGCCTGAATGAGCGGGGGCCGCTGTGTCGACGCGGATTTGCCATATGGTTGCGCGGAGCCGGGAAGAATGGGCCCCTGTGTGTGCGCCCGGGACGCGGCGGCGCAGCCGTGCCAGCCCGGCGGAGCCCGGTGCCCGACGGCGCGGGAGGAGCGGGCGCCACGGCCGCCGGCGCACGTCAGGGCGCGGGGCTCCCGTCGGCCGCGCGGGCAATTCGTGCGCGGGGACCGACGCCGGCCGGGCGCGCAGGGCAGCCTCGCCGCTCCCCCGCGCGCGGAGGACGGGCGGGCGGGCGGACGGACGGACGGACGCACCGACCTGCGCACGGCGGCCGGACGGCCCGCGCCGCCCCGGGGCCCTCGCGCCCGTGCAGGCCGCGGTGGGGGCCGGCATTGCGGCTGCAGCAGCCCCATTGAGAGGCCTGTGAGACAATGGGCGGCCCGAGGAGGCACCTGCTCGCCTGAAAGGCCCATAAATCGCCGCCGCGTCCAGCTGCCTTCCCGCCCCTCCCCGCGGACGGGTGAGCCCAGCGCGGCCGCGGCCCAAGGGGGAGCCTCCCGCCTGCCGGCCAGCGGCCGCCGTCAATCGGGGCCGGGCCGCCGGGCGCCGCCGCGCTCCCTCCCCACCCGCGCAGCTGCCCGCGCCCGAGGGAACCGACCCGGGGCCTCCCCTCGGTAGCAGCCTGCGCCCAGGGCTGGGGTCCCCTTGAGTGGCCCATGCACCCGTGCACCCAGCGGGCCCCTTCTGGCCTGCAGGGCTCGGGGTGCTTGGTCGGACTGCCTTTGAACCAAATTCTTGAACTTTCTCGAGCCCCTGCTTTTACTGTTGCAGGTGTTCACAGTGTTGGGAGCCCGGAAAGCCCCTCAGGGGGGACCAGGCTCCCACGGCTCCCCTAGGGCCTGGGACAGACAACCCCACCTGACTGCACTGGCCAGAGTCACACTGCGCTAAGGCCCAGCCCAGTTAGGGACGTGCCTGAAAGAGGGGATCCACACCCCGCCTGTTCCAGCCACACCAGGCCCTCCCTGTCCCAGGGTCAGGCCAGGGTCCCCCGTGCTTCCTGCATCCTTCCCCTTTCAGAGGCTGGATGGAGGCCTCCAGCCGGAAAGGACGCTCCCAGGAACCTGAGGGCACCGCTCTCAACTCCTGGACACTCACCTGTGCATCCAGAATCAACTTCCCCTGTAACCTCAGAATAAAAAAGTCAGCCTGCAGCCATGCTTACCTCCATGGACCCCCGGGGGCGGAGGGGGAGATGGGGCAAGTCTGCTCCAGGGCGCCCTGATCAGAGCCCAGGTCTTGGTGAGGGCGGGGAGTGTTGAGCACTAGTTCCTCCAATTATCTGATGCAGCTGTGAATCTCTCCAGATGTTATTTGAAACATCCTTGGTGGCCACAAATCTCCCTCCTTGGAGAGTGGAAGTGACGGCCGAGCTGGGCCATGCTGACCGCCAGGAAGTGGTCAGGAGCTGCTACAGTGGGTATAACACCACCTTGGGGGCACAGAGACGCAGCAGGGAAGACCCACTTTGGGGTGCCACCCACAGAGTCAGGGGACAGGGTTCTGCTCCAAACAGCCAACCTCAGGTGCACAGTGAGAGTGAGCCTTGACCTGAGTAGAGGGAGGGCGTGGCCCCCGGCTGTGGACAAGGGTGCTGAGGCCAGCTGTCCCGTCTGGGGCAGCAGCTCCTCAGTTGGACTGACACCCTGCCTCTCTCTCCGCAGAAGGGCTGGACTCAGGCACCGCAGTGCTCCAGGCATCCTTGAGAGTTGGCACACGGGTTCAGCTGGGGTTTTCTTCCAGGAAAAGGAGTGCGTTCAGCAGCCAGATCTTTGGCAGCGCCAGCCTGCGCTGGCGGCCTGCTGTGTGCCCCCCAAGGGACTCCGCATCCCCAGGCCTGCAGATGCTGGCTGAGATGGCCAGGCCGCTGAAGACTAGTCCAGGATGCCTGGCACAGGGGCACACCTAGAGGGCCTGAGCCTGCTCCTTGGTCTCCTGGCTGCAGGGAGATGCTTGCCCCCACCCCCAGGTCTCCGGCTTTTTCAAATTCATCTTGCTTTTAATTATCTAGCGCCACCCCCTCCCCCACCCCTCCCCTCGTGAAGGACCAGCACTTCCCCTCTCCCCCTTTTCTGCCTGACATCTTAGAAGAATGTTTTTCCATTTGCTTTGATGTCTTTTACAAGTTGTGTCTTATTTCCTGCCTGGGCATTTCTGACCTCGAGAGACTTCGACCAGCCGAGCTGTGGGGCTGCGTCTCCCCCTTGGTGTCCCACCCAGGTGCCACTTTTCATTCCTGCCTGTGCAGTGGCCCAGCCAAAGCCATTTCCTCCCACCTTCCCCACCTTCTTCCCTGGGGCTCCAAGGAGGCAGCCCTGTCTGGCTTCAGCCAGTTTCCCCGAGGAGGGCTCCTCACTGGGAGGCCCTGTCTCCCCACGGAAGCCCGATGACCCACTTCCCCGAGGCCCACGCGCTTTTCTTTTCTGCTGTTCTGCAAGCTGGCTGAGTTTGTTCACTTTGCCCCCTCGGCGGGGTGCGCTAGGCGGGAGGCGTGAGGAGGTGGAGAACTGGGGGCCTCCACACCCCCAGCGGCAGGAGGCCCTGTCCCAGCCCCAGGCTGCGGAAGGTGCAGGAGCCCAGAAGAGCAGGGGGGCTGGTCTGCTCTCTAAGCCTGGCTCCTTGCGCCCCCAAAACACTGCAAGTAAACCTGAAAACCAAAAGCCCTGGAATGAGCCACCAAAAAGAAAAACAAAACAAGAAAAACACAAACGAGAGTCATTGGACAGGATTCAGATGGTGTGTCTTCCTCCCAGCTTCCTTCTCTCTCTCCTTCTTTCCTTCCTCCCTTCTTTCTTTTTCTCTTTCCTTCTTTCTTTCCTGGGCAGGCACATGGCTCTGGGCTTAAAGCACTATCAGAACCAATGCGAGTATCTTCAGTGCAGGCTGGGAACTGGGCCCTGGACCCCAGGACGCAGCCCCTGCCCCTCCGGGGTAGAAGAGACCAGGAAAGGATCTCCTGGTGCAGGAGGGCCATGCGGGGGTGGTCTGCACAGGACAGCAGAGGACACAGACCCCTGCCTTCGCCTCAGCCCCCAGCTAGACTCCTCCACAGGGATCTGAGCGTATGTGACGTTCCCGTTTTTATTACTATTATTTTTAAATTATTATTATTATTATTACTATTACTATTTCAGTCACCAAAAATGGACCAATGGCCCAAAAGCGATTCAGAAAATCAATGGACATATCATCCAGCCAGGACCCAAGGGCAAACGTGGGCTGTTCTGTCCATGCAAGGCCACCCAGCAGGTGGGGCACACTGCCCTCCGACTGGCAACGAAACGGGACATCGTGAGCTGACCCCCTGGGCACAGTCTCTTAGGAAACGTGGTGTGGCGCTGGCATGAGGTCGGCGAGGTTTTTGTGTTGTTTTCAGACCAAGCACAGGGCCTTCCCTGGAGGCCAATAGTGTTCTTCTAGAACAAGGGGAAGGAATGCTGTCCAGGACCAACTGATGGGCACCGCCCCGACAGCAGGGACGGCCCACAGCTGCGCCGGCACCGTGGATCCACACGACACCTGCAGACTGATGCCTACGCTGGTGACAAGGACAGACTGGTCCCAGGGGAGGGATATGGGATCTAGGATCCACTTTAAAACAAACAGCAGCAACAAAAAATTAAAAGTTGGGGAAGGAAAAGAAGTTGACAAGTTTAGAAAATGCAAACAACTATTGAGGCCTGCTGGTGAGTCAGGGGAGCCCAGGGTGTGTTCTAGTAACTTTGTGTAGCTTTGCAAGTTCCAAGTTCGGAAAGCATTTTTTTAAAGGAGGTACAAGTGATACTATTGCTGGGAAAATTGAACACCAGCTACATAGTTAACAAAAACGAGAGAAATGATACGTATGTATGTACATATGTATACATATAAATGTGTGTAGATACATACGTTATACAAAATATATGTTATATAAAGTGTACACACACACAGTAAAGGAAGGCGGAAAGGGCTGCTAGCGAAACGGCCTGATCAGGGGTTGTCACGGCGCCGTCTCAGTGGCCTTCGAGAGGACGGCTCACTGCTGTCACGGGCATGAGCCCCCGGCTCTGCCTCTCGCCTGGTTCCAGCTCTGATGTTTCAGCAAGAAGCCACCCCGGCGGCATTTGGTCAGTTCCAGCGCAAGATGTGCTCAATGACCTTTTTTCTGTTGATTACTAAACTCTATGCTAGAGGAAAACAGCTTTGTTTTTAATTTGGGTAATGATTTTTTTGTGAGTCCCAGAGCAAACCCCCAGCAGGGTGTGCCGGGCACCCGCTGAGCGCCAGCACTGAGCGCCACCAGGAAGGGTGCTGTGGCCACGCGGCTTCAGACTCCGGAGCAGCAGAGCTGGGGTCCCTCCGCCTTGGACCGAGGGTGCTCCTAGTGACCTGTCCGCTCAGTCGGATGAGACAGAGGGAGCTTTACCTGACCCCCAAGGCCAGGCTGTTGGATACCTCGCTGCTCCTTCCAGGAGTGCTCGGAGCCCAGCCGCCGCGCCATGAGGAAGCCCAAGAGGGCCCGTGGAGAAGCCGTGTGGAAAGGAGGGGAGGCTCCAACCGGCCTCCAGCTCTGCTCTGCCGGGCAGGGGACTGAGGCATCTCAGAAGTCCATCCCCTGACCCCAATCCCACCACCTTGGCTGACACCCCCTAAAATGGGGCCAAGGGACCTGCCAGCACTTCCCAAGCTCCTGAGTCATCACATTGTAGGGATAAACAAAACCGTTGTTTGCAACCACAAAGCATAGGGACAGTTCTGACTTGGCAAGAGATCATTGAAACAGGTGTTTTCATGCTGGTGGAGAAGAAGGTTCCAGATGCCAACCTCCTCTGACTTCATGCCCCTGGGGTTGAGTAGCGCATCTGTGATCATGTCTCAGGGCTGAAGGGGACGGTGCACATGACCCTGAAGCGGGCTGGCCCCCAAGGAGGACCCACTTTCCAGGGCTCTCAGGCAACGGCTAAGTTCAAAGCATTTCTTCCGGATGCCACTCGGGCCACAAGAGGCCATTTCTCTTTCTTATTCTAAGAAACATATACCAGCAATACAATCTGGATTGCGACGACCCCTGAAACACTCACTTCAGGACTTCAGTAACACCATTTTTAACTTTCAGAAGAGGCCATGGGGGCTCCTTAAGAAGGTGCAGTCTCTGAGACTGGGACCTGTTCCCAGAGTTTGATCATCTTCCTCCTTCGTGTCATAAAAACGTTAGCTGAGTGTGTCTGTGCCTGTGTGAGTGTGTACGTGTGTGTGGGGGGTCACACAGGAAGATTCTCCGGGGACTCCTCGTGGACGCACCTGCATAGGGCAGTGAAGGAGCAGGGCTGAGCAGGGGAGAAGCTGAGCTTTGAGGCTGATGTGACAACTGTCTCAGCCAGTCCCTTGGGGACCCTGGAGCTGGGATCGTCCCTCGGAGTTGTCTGTTCAGAGCAAGAGGCTGGGGCTTTTGTCCCTCAAATCCACCAGCCTTTGTTGGGTGGTGGGGCATCTGTAGGCAGGGAGAAAGCAGCTCACTTCACCTGAGAGCAAGACCTGGAGAAACACTCCTCTGAGCCACCAGGAGCCAACCTCCCCGTGGTGGGGACCAGCACCTCGGTGGTACAGCACATTTTGACTTGGGAACGCAAGCCCTGCTTCCAGAGCCCAGGGCCTGGACACCAGCCAAATCGGTGCGGTGCCAGGGGACAGCAGGGCAGAATTGGCTGCTGGGTCTCCTTCCTGTAGAAGCTCATTGTCAGTCCTGGTGGCTCAGCAAAGCTCAGGATGACTGGTCCCCGTGGAAGGGACGAACGTGCGACCATCTCATTCAGTGATGCTGTCAGAAGCTGAGTCATTGTTGCACCAGCCATGCATAAGGACCACGTCCTGCCCCCATGCTCTTCCACTCCACCTGCAGCTCCTCTGCCAGGATGCTCCCCGCCTCACCTACTGGATGCTTCTTAAATCACATACAAACTCTACAGCAGAACAGAAGGCAATCGGCGAGGACACGGGACCCTGCCACGCTGAAAGATTTGGCCTCCCACCCTTAAACGTGACAGGCTGGAGTTGGCACCTGAAGGCAGTGCTCAGAGAAGCATCTCCGTAATTTCCCAACAGGTGTCCAAGCATCCGACAGTGCCACCTGGCCCTTGCTCTCATTCCTGGAAACCTACAACAAGGAGTTGGGATCTTCAAAGAAGCTGTCTCAGTCAGCTTCATTTACTTTATGCTGTGTAACGAAAATCTCAGTGGCTAATGCCAACCACAGAGAATTTCTCGCTTTGTGACAGTCCCACCCTGGTGGGCCAGGGCTGGGTGCCACTGCAACTTGGCAGAAGGGGCAGCCCCCATCAGGGCCCTGCTGGTCTCACAGTGGAGAGATGAGATGGTGGAGCCACACCTGGGCTTGAACAGCTTCCCCTCCATGGTGGCACAGGTCATACCAATCACATTTCATTGGCCAAAGCAAGTCGCGTGACCAAGTCTGATAGCAACGTGCAGGAGATGCAGAACCCTCCCGCAGGGCGGGGCAGCAAATATTTGGTAACAGTGCAATCCGCCTTCATGTGGCGCCAACTGGATGAGGAGCTGACCAACAGCGCAGGCTCTCGGTCCCACGGGTCACACCAGAGAGGTACTGAGGTAAAGCCACAGTCTTCAGTGCTCGGTTTTAATTATGCTTTGTTCTTATGTCTGAATTGCAATGAGGTGTCTTTCTTTCTTTCTTTCTTTCACTAATTCACTTTAAAACTGGTGGTCGGTGTGGTCCACATAGGAGACAAATTTGAAAAACAGTGTCTTGGGCAGGCGCTCTCATTCACTGCTGGTGGGAATGCAAAACGATACGGCTGCCTTGGCGGTGTCTCACAAAACTCAGCGTCCTCTTGCTGTGTGTTGTCCAGCACCCAGGGCCCTGGCTGTTTCCCCAGAGGAGTTGAGAACTCAGGTCCACACCAAAAATACACGAATTATAACTCCCCAAACTTGGAAGCAGTCAAGGTGTCCTTCACTAGGTGAACAGATGAATCAACATGGTCCATCCAGATGATGGTAACATTACTCAGAAATAAAAAGAGATGAGCTCTCAGACTCATTTGGAGGAAACTTAACAAGAGAAATGAAAGGGGCCAATCTGAAAAGGCTGCACACTGGGTGATTCCAGCTCTGCACCTTCTAGGAAAGGCAAAACTATGGAGACAGTAAAAGGACCAGTGGTTGCCCGGGCTGGGGGAGGGGTGGAGCCCAGGGTTCTTAGGGCAGTGAAACTGCTCTGTAGGATGCTTTAGTGGTGGATCCATGACATCATACATTTGTCCAAACCCATAAAACATCCAGCATTGAGTGAACTCATAAAATATAGACTTTACTTAATATTTTAATAATGTATTAAAAAATTTTTTTAAAGAAACAGTGCTTTCGAGGCAGCGTCAGGGGGAAGTAGGTAGAGCTGCGGGGCTGGCAGCGCTGGGCGGTGGGGTTCCTGGCTGGGTACTTAGCCAGTGAGTGACCCTAAGCTGGTGGCTTTATGTCTCTGAGCCTTGCCATCCTAACCTGTAACGTGGAAAGTGAACGCCTCCTTGACAAGACTTTAAGAGAAGTAAACACGTATCCTGGGGTCCGCAGGGCCGGGCTGGGAGTGGAAATCGGGGCAGGGGCAGCCTATAACATGTCTCTGGGAAGTCTTTCTCAGTTGTGAGAACAGCCCACATCGACACTCACATGGAACCAGGAACCTCAGAGGCCTCCCCAGCCTGCTTTTCAGTACCCTTCATCCTCCACCCCCATCCAGTCCATTGGCAAGTCCTCCCTCCCCGTCGAGCTCCCCCCACCCCACTTCCCACTCCAGCCCCTCCGGTCCACTCGTCCCTGGACACTTCAGGCCTCGAGGGCTTTGCACTGGCTGTCCCCTCTGCCTGAAGCTATCCTCTCCCAGTTACCCCCATGGCTGGCACCCGAACCTCTGCCCAGCTCAGATGTCACTTGCTGGGGAGTGGGAGGGGGGCTTCCTGGCACGGTCTGCTTTGAAGAAGAGCCCCCTGGCTCCGGGGCTGCACTTTGTTTACTCCTAACAAGGCAGCTCACTTCACAGGTTTCATTATGTCACCTCCCACTGCAGGGCCCACTCCTGCCGCAGGGAATTGTGTCCCTTGCATTCACTGCTGTGTTTCTGAGGCACTTGGGGTATTTGCCAGACAGGTACCTCTGCTCGGATGGCCACGGTAGTCCTCACCAGTCCCGACTTCCCTCCCCGCCCAGGAGCCACAGGATGTCTTTGAAAATTGTCTCAGCTTCTCTCATGCCTGCAGACAAAATCCAACAGCTGATTCCAGCCCATCAGACCCTGGAAGGTCCCAGAGACCAGAGGGAGACCAGGGAGTCGGGAAGCCAGGCAGGTGTACCCTAAAAGGCACTCTTACATTGAATGCTGTTTAAATAACACAAGGGCCCAACACCCATCAGCAGGCCAGGCCAGCTGAGGGCCCAGCAGCCCCCTTGATCCCCTTCTCCTGCCTCATCTGGACCCTCTGGCTCCAACACGCTCACTCCACCTCCCTCACGGCCTCTGTCCTCCCTCCACTTACGGGGTCCATCCCACCTTTGCACACAGGTACCGTCTTATCCTGCAGCTTCCCTGAACACCCAGCTAAAGCGCCCTGCCCACCACCGCCCAGGGCAGTCCCCTCCCAGCCTCTGCCTGGCTGTCCTCCCTTCGTTGGGCGGGGGGTTACAGGCTCTCCATCCTGGCTCCAGCCTGGTCCTAGGAAGCTGCCATCTCCCTGGAGCCTGGTCCTCGGTGCGCATTTGTGGCATCATGCTGACCCCGGAGGTTCAGCCTGCTTTGTGTACCAGGTGCCACACACCACGAGTTGCTTGTGTGAACTCACTCTCCTCACGTCAGCCTGGGGACCTGGCCCTCCTCCCCACCTGGTGCCCACCCTCCAGGAGAGTGCGATGATTTCGGGCTCGGGGGCCCGGCTGCCCCCATTTAGAGCCCCTCAGCCTTGCTGAGCTCAGCTGCTCATCCTCCAGCAGGTTGCTCTGTGCCTCAGTTTCCACCTTAGGCAAATGGGAACACGGTGGGACCACACTGCAAGGATCTGGTTGAGGACGAGTCCGGTTCAGCACTGGCCTGGCACGGGGAGAGAGCCCACACTGTAAGCCAGCATGGCCTCAGGCTGGTCAGGAACAGTAGGGTCATGGATCCCCGAGGGGGCTGAGGTCAGGCTCCCCACCTCCGTGCTTGGGCAGGGCCTGGGGGGCAGAGAGGAAGGGCCCTTCCGGACAGCAGGGCAAGCCCTCATGCTCTCCCTCAAGAGCACAGATGACAAAGGAGCTTTGCAAACGGGCCATCAGCTGTTACTGTTCCCATGATGACCCTCTGACAAGAACCAAAGGATGTCAGAAATGGGAAACTAAGGCCCACAGAGGAACAGAAGGACTCGCCCAGGGTCACAAGGTGCCCAGGTCACACATACGACTCAGAATCCAGCACTTTTCCCCTCAGGTCGGCAAGCTCTGGGTGTCTGCTGCCAGCTCCTGCCCGAGAAGCAACACAAGTGTTTCATTTCCAGTCCTGGTGCTGCTTTTGAGAAAGCCGCCCTGAGTGACACCAGGAAGCCAGGTAGCAGGAGCCGCATCCCCAGGGCCCATGCTGGGGGCAGGGCTGGGAGCAGTAGAGCAGGGGTAGGGTGCCTGGCAGGCCTGCCCACCCAATGATGACTCTGGGGCGCGGTGTCTGGGGATGATGTGAGGACCCTGTCCTCTGTAACGAGTCGTCCTTCAGGTGGAGCGATGCTGCCTGTGCACTCCCGGCTCCGCTCACCTGCTCACGCTCAGGGGCCATCCTCCTCCCTCTCTGCCAGGCTGGGCTTCTGCCTGGTCACAGAGGCAGCGCAGCCCCACTCCAGAGGAGAGGCGGTCTAATTCCTGGGTTAAGTTCAGCTGATCCCGAGCTGAAGGCAGCAGGGTCCCCATTCTCATTTCCCAGGGGGGCACTTCTCAGCCTCGAGTCTGGAACTCAGGACCAGTCCCCATCTCCCTCCTCCCGCCCTTTCAGGCGGTTGGGGGAGGGTAAGTTCATCACTGGGGGAAATACATCTCCAGGATCAGGCTGGAGCCAAGCCTTTGAACCTGATCGGTGGGGGACATCGGCATTGCATACAGCCCCCAAAAACGGTTAACTTAAAAAATACACCACTTCCCCGCTTCTCCTAGCCCGCGGCACCGGCAGAAACACTGCTAGCCACGCGGTTTTGCTGTTTCACGCCACCCTTTCCACTGTGAGCCATAATTTTCGGAGGTTTATAGGTCAGCTATAAAAAAATAAAAAATAAACCTCTCCGTTTGACTAAAAGGGAGCACTTTGAAACCAGAAGGCTGCTGGGCGCACAGATGGAACCAGTCTTGACTTCTTCCGCAGAAGCTTCGATGCAGCCCATCCCTCCCCACCCCAACCTGGCCCTGGGCACCTCTCCTCGCGCTCCCCCTCTCCCCTCACCCCTGCAGGCCTGCAGGCTGCCCCTCCCCCACATTGGGCCCAAAGTAGGCCAGGAACACATCAGGGGTCCTACAGCCCCACCCTGGGAGACCCGGGCCCATGAAGCTGGGGACTCTGGAGCACTCCGGGCTCCACCAGGTGCGGGGCCTGAAGAACTTAAAGCTCAGGTCCCCGAGGCAGGGAAGTCAGGAGGTCTGCAACGGCGGGGTCTCTGCAGGTGCCCCCCTGAGCCCCACTGGGGCTCAGCCCAGGGCAGCTGGGGTGTGAGTGGGCTCGGCGCACAGACTTGAACGTGGTGTGTGTGTGTGTGTGTGTGTGTGTGTGTGTGTGTGTGTGTGTGTGTGTAACACACAGAGTGAGGGCGGGGCCGCTCATCCCTAAATTAGGGGCCTAGAGCAGGTGGGCGTGGGCCAGCCCTGCCAAGAGCAAGTCCCCCTCCCTTTAGTGCCGACAGCCTAGACAGTAGCCGCGCTGCCCCTGTATCCTGAGCTCTAGCTCCCTAACTTTTGGGGGTGCCAGAGAAGAAAGCTGGAGGCAGTACAAGCACACACGGAGCTGAGTTGCAGCATTTTTCGGCCTCTTTATTTAGAACCCGGCAGACGAGGGGCCGGGGCAGTGGTGCAGACGGCTCAGGAACCTTTTTTTTTTTTAAACAGATTTGTCTTCAAGTTTAAACTAATCATAATAATAAAAAGAGACAGCGAAAGCGCGAAGAGACTGCAAGCTAGATGGGCTTGTACGGCAGCTACAGCTTGTGAGCGACCCCTCCCCCCAGAGTCCGCTATAAAAATAAATTTACATTTGTCATAACCAGATGCGGGTGAGGTGCCTTTGGCGTAACCAATAACCGAGCTGTTGCGTGGCAGAGCGGCCCACGCCTCGACATAAATAGAAATATAAGTTAGTATAACTTTAAAAACTTTTTGTACAAATATACATGTTTTTTTCTTTTTTCCTTTTTTTTTTCCTTTTTTCATTTTTTTGCACTGAGTTTCAGCAGAGATTAAACATTTTATATAAATGACTCTTAAAGCTTTACACCTTGGGACCAGTGTACTCCTCGTGCAGAATACATTTAGATATAAAAGACGTTATTAATACATTGCACAGTTTTCAAACTTAAAACCGAAGGCTGCTCAGAGGCAGCTGCCGCCGGTCGCTGCTACATGGACGGTCCCAGCCGAGGCCCAGCGCTCCTTTCCTGTCCGCTGCCCAGCGGGCTCCCTCAGGGCTCTTTGGGCACGAGGCTGCGGGAGAGAGGGACGGTGAGCGACAGGAGGCAGAGAGGAGACCGAGTGGCCGCGAGGAGCCTGCGGGGCGACTCTCCCCGCCCACCCTGGCCACCGCACTCACCTCTCATCGCAGCCGCTTGCGCGGAGTTTGCTCAGCCGAGCCGACGGCTGGAGCAGCGCCAGGCGCGGCGCATCCCGCGGGAACCTCGTTTGACGCCTTGGCCTCGGGCGCGGGTCTCTTGCGCTTGGCGAAGAAATCTGCGGGCGACAGTGAGCGCAGCCGGTCAGGGCGGGGCCGGCCGGGGAGCCCAAGAGGGGACCGGGAGGGGGCGCGGGCGGCTGGCAGGCCGGGGTGGGGGCGCCGTCCCCGCCCGCGCCGAGGTCCGCGGCGGGTCAGCTTTGTTTACGTCGCCGCGCAATGTGCTGTGTAAGCATTTCCCCTTGTCCCGCGGCCAAGCCCCCCGGGGCTATCGCCGCGCTTAACCCCCTCCGCGCCGCGATCGCCGCGCCCGGCCGCTCCCGAGAAGGGGTTCCAGCGGCCGGGCCGAGGATCGCGCTCTGAGGGGGCCAGAGCGCGCCCTCCCACCTCTCCTGAGAGAGACTCTCGAGAGCACAACAACAGGGAGGGGACGGGGTGCGGGAGCAGCCGCGCCCTGCGCGCTGCGGGCCCTTTAATGCCACGGAGGAGGCGGGGACCGAGTGAGGCCCCCGAGGGCCGTGGAGCCCGGCCGGCCGGACAAAGCAGGGCCGGGCCGGGCCGGGGCGGGGCCGCTCAGAACTCACCGGAGATGAGAGGCCCGGACAGCTTCTTGATCGCGGCGCCTCCGGCGGCGGCAGTGGTGGCGGTGG
Organism: Camelus bactrianus; assembly: GCF_048773025.1. NCBI lineage: Eukaryota > Metazoa > Chordata > Mammalia > Artiodactyla > Camelidae > Camelus > Camelus bactrianus. The sequence goes on from NC_133548.1 coordinate 2,186,305, forward strand.
CAGTGGCGGCGGCGGCGGCGGCGGCGGCGGTGGTGGCGGCAGCGGTGGCGGCAGTGCCCGGCGCGGGGCGCCCCGAAATCCCTGAGTGCGGCGGCTCGGCGAGAGGCTCCTGGCTGCGCGGCGGCGGGACCGCCTCCTGCTCAGCGCTCTCCTGCGGCGCCGGGGCCGGGGCCGGGGCGGGTGTTACGGCCGGGCCGCTGGACGGCGGCGCCGGCGCCTCCCCGAGGCCGTCAAGGGGCTCATCGGCCGGCGGCCCCGGGGGCGGGCAATTGACCGCACCGTCAGGGCGGGGACGGGGCGCCACGAGCAGGCGACAGCGCCCCACCTGCACCGTCTCGCGGTAGAAGGCGGGCACGGAGTCGCTGTCCACCTCGGTCCACTGCAGGCGCCCAGGGCCCCGCAGTGGCACGTCCTGCTGGAAGTTGTAGTCCCAGCGGCGCTGGTCCTCGGCGCTTAGCTCGGCCAGGCGCATCTGCAGCTCGCGGCTCAGCTCCTCGTGGTCCACGGGCCCGAAGAGGCTGCGGCAGGCGCTGGTGCGTGCGAACACAGGAAAGGTGCGGCGGGCGACGAGGCGCTCCATTGCCAATGTGCTGCGGAGATACACGTCGGACATGGCCGGGGGCTGCGCGGGCCGGGCGGCGGGAGAGGAGAGGAAGAAGAGGAGGAGGAAGAGAGGAAAGGAGGGCGGAGGCCGGGCGCAAGTGAGACCCCGTGCACCCGGAGTCTGCATTTGCAAAGGGACGCGGCAGGAGGACGGCGCGGCGGCTACCTGGCTGTCGGGCAGTAGACTGCTCCTGAGTCTCGTTCGCTGTGTCGTCCGGCCGGCGGCCGCGCCCCCTCGGTGCCTGTCTTCGTTCGCTGGGCTGGCTCAGGCCTGGCTGGCACCCACCGAGCGCAGAGCACTTGGCCTGTGGAACGCCCAGTCCTCGCGCGCCCCTTTATACGCGAGGGTCCCACCCCCCCGCGCGCGGGCCCCGCTGCTATTAGCATAATGTAGTATTTTCAGTTTCAACAACACCGCGGCGATTGGCCGCGGCCGCGCAGCCCCCGCCCCTCCGGGAGCCCGGCCCCCACCCGCCTCCCATTGGTCGCGCGCACACACCCACCCGAGGGCGGGGCGGGGCGCGAGGGCCGATTGGCCGGGCGCGGGGCGCGCGCAGCGGCGGGGGAGGGGGCGGTTCGCGGGGCGGGGCCGGAGTTAAAGGGCGCTGCGGGCGGTAACGTGACACCGCGGCGCCCCGCCCCCTCGCCCCATCCCCCCGGCGCCCCCCCCCCCGCTCCCGCCCCCCTCCGGCTCCTTTGTCTCCAGGCGGGGGCTGCTCGGCCGCGGTGGCGCGGGAGCCCCCACCTCGGCCGGCGCGCCCTCCCGGACGCGGGGGCAACGGCGTCCAGCCTGGCCCGAGTCGCTCCCCGGGGGGCGCCCAGCCCCACTGCCCGCACTCGCCCTTGAGTCTCCCGCGCCAGCTGACGGGCCTTTAACCCGCCGCGGCCATCTCGTCCCTGGCTGGAGCTAGACGGGGTCTTCGGGTGCCCCCGCGCGGCCTGCTGCGCCCGAGGCTTGTGTCGATGGCAGAGTTCCGCGCACCTGGAGTCCTAACACACCTGCTGGCCCTAAGGCCCACGCGCGGGGAGAGGGGTGTGGAGGGCCAGGGGGAGGGAGGCTCAGCTCCACTTTCTCCAAGGGCGAAGTGGCGGACACCGTTAGAGCTGGCCGGGGTCTGGAACCTCTAGCTCTTGGAGCCGCCCGCCCTGCCCAGTGGATGGGAAACTGGCTGTGCCCATCCTGGGCTATTCCCATCATGTTGCTGTCTGGGTGCTCCGCCCCCTCAGGCTTGGGCCAGTCTGAGCCACGCTAGGTGAGCGGTCCGGCTGCCCAGGCTGGCTGACTGGAGGCTGCTGCTGTGTTGGATGGGTCTCAGACTGGGCGCTAGAGGCTTCTCCACGGCAGGTGGGCTTGGCCCTGCCCAGCCTGGGGCCCTGCCTGGGTATGCTGATCTTCTGGGCTGGCCTTATTCCTTGTCATACGGGGAACCTCCAGGTGGGTGGGGGGTTCAGGGGCAGCCCCATTCCAGCTGCATCTCTCTGCCACTATGCTGGAAAACTAGCGCCCCCTCGGTTGTGCACAATAAACGTTGTTGGTTGGCGAAATGCACCCCTAAGAATGAAGGACAGGGCATGTGAGCCAGTGGGCCCCACCACAGTGTCAGGGATGGGGAGACCAGTCCAGAAAGGGAAGGACCTGCCAAGCATCTGTTGGAAGGCCCAGCGGAGCTCTCAGCCTCTGTCCCGGGTGAGCAAGCCCAGAGCCCAGGGAGGGGGGTGCCTCCCCTAGTCAGGTGGGCTCAAGGGCATGCAGGGATGTAACTCCACGATGACAGAGGAGATCAGGGGAGCAAGGTTTGAAGCAAGGAGGGTGAACAGGAGAGGGCATCAGCCCAGCTGAGGCACAGGGCAGGTTGCCACTCTGGCTCTTGGTAGCAGGACCAAAGGTAATGACTGGTGCTGATTTCTTTATTCTTTTTTGTACACTGTATTCCAAATTTCTCACAAGTACAGATACTACATTTTTTTTTTAATCTTCAGGAAAATATAGAGAAGATGACAAAGGCTTCCTGGCCCCTGTGTCCTCCTTGGGTGGGGCTGATATCACTAGGAGGCAGGGCCCTGCCACCCCCATTGCCACAGCTACACCAGCCTCCCCAGAGGACATATGCACCAGACCACAGTGGGTATGACCACAAAATGTGGAAACACGTGCCCCTCAGGATTTCCAGAGAGGTCAGGATGCCCTGGCTCCAGCCATCCAGGAGGGCAGGTCAGGGAAACCACCCACTCCCAGGCCGGCTCTGGACACCCAGGGGAGGCAGGATTCACGGAGACTGCCCCGTGGTGTGAGCACCTGTCTGCCCTGGGCCCCGTGAGGGCAGGGAACCTAGTGCACGCTTCATAAATTAGCAGGAGCAGTCCCTGCACCAGGCTTCCGTGCGGCCCTGTCCTCCCCATGCACAGTTGGTCTGGGGATGGGCTTGGGGGTGGGGCGTTCCCACTGCCTTTGTTGCACAACGGATCCCTCATGGGTGCCAGCTGAGTTCAGGCAGGTGGGTCCCAGGGGCACCCCAGTGACAAGACCAACAGCATGTGAGCCAGAGTCCTGTCTCCGAGGACTGGGAGTGGACGTCCCTACAAGTCGGGTCACACAGCAAGGCAGCTGTGGAGCCCTCAGCTAGCCCAGCCCAGTGCAGGATGATTTCCGTGGCTCCCTTGCTGGGCCTCACCTGTTTTACAGGGAAGGAATGGTGGCGAGCTGGAGACTTGGAGACCGAGAGCCTGGGTTAGCTGCCAGGCCACACAGCAGGGTTCAGACCCAACCCTCCCCCAGCTGCCTGGCTTCCTACTTCTGTTTCTTGAGGGGCCATGTGGACAGCTCTTCTCTCGTCCACGCATTAGGACAGGGAGGTGGCCTTCTGAGTCTGCTGAACCTGCTGGTCCCAGGAGTGGGCTGGGTCCCTCCCGGAGCCCAGGGATAGACCCAGGGTGGGGCAGGGGGCCGGGGAACAGCTGGGGGACTGGGGGCTGGGAGCCCCAACCAGCACGGAGGAGAGGCTCAGTCCTCCACCCCAAGGGGCTCTGAAGCGAACAACCGAGCAACCGTATGTCTAGGTACAACAGCCAAGCTCTCCTTTTGTAATTTAAAATGTACCTGAAGGAAACAAGCATACATACAAAAGGAACAATATGCAGGCAGCAGAGCCAGGGAAGGGTGCGGCTGCTCTAGCCCCCAAATCCTGCATGTGTGGGCGCAGGGAGCCTGTTTGCAGCAGGGGGCGGGGGGGGGGTGTCATAAGCACCAGGCTCCCTGCTGGCATCCTACAGGTATAATCCCTGTAGCTCTCACCCCATCCAGAGGAGGAACAGCAGAGAAAAGCTCGCCAAATCTTTACCTTTTCCTCTGAACACATGGAAAGAGCACTCCCCCAACACCTTTACAGCTTGGGGTTGAGGCAGAACGCCGCCGGTTTTGGTCACAGAACATGAGGAGAGCGGCAGTTGAGAAGACTGAGGCTGAGGGGAAACACGCTTGCCCAAGCGAGTGGCTGAACCTGATCCCTGCTCGCGGGAATCGCCATCCTCAGCCGCGTGCTGCCTCCTGGTGGCTGGCTCCTGCACTGCACCTGTCTGGCTACCTCAAACCTCTCTTCTGGGATCTCACTGGGGACACTTCAAGGGGTGTCTATGTCCCTCCCGGCAGCTCGCGGCAACTAGCCAGATATCTAGCGTGGTGCCCTTCTGGGGAGTCTGGAGAAATATTACAAACGCTGACAACACCAGCTACCCGGAGCCTGCCCTGCACCGGCGCTGGGCTCCAAGTCTCATTTAATCCTTCCAAGAACCTGCAGAGGGAGGCGTTTGGATGGCCCAAGCCTGAGACAAGCCTGAGTCTCAGAGGTTGAGCAGCCTGCCTGAGATCACCCAGTACTCAATGGCAGCAGATCTGTGCCTCTGGTCCAGCCCTGAGCCCCTCGAAAGCAGTTGAGTCCTGAGGTTAACCTCCTCTGACATCCTGGAAGCCCTGGAACCAGGAGTGGGCATCTGAGGGGGTATGGCCCTGCCCTGGGATGGCTGACCCCCGGGGTGCCTCCCACCAGGGAGGTGACTGAGCCCCTGCTGCACCAGGTCTGCCTTCCTCTGTCCAGATCTTAGCTTGTCCACTTCGTGCCCACCAGTACAAGGCCCTCGCTGCCCCACCGGACTCCCCCACTGTGCCCTGGGGAGTCTGCCCAGCCTGGAAGGGCCACCCCTTCAAGCTCAAGGCACATCCCCCAGCAGTCACTTCACCAAGGCCCTGGACAGGCCTGGCCGACCCCCTGCGGAGGCGGCTGCCCCTCCGATCTTCACCTTCTCCTCCCTGAGATGGAGCCTGGAGGCCCCGAGGGGTGTGGAGAGTTACCGATTAACTAGCCAGCCCCCAGCGACAGGCTCAGCTCCGCGCCCGCCCGGCGAAGGGGGAGGTTTCCCAGCGCACTTGGCGGGGGCCCAGCGCCCGCGCGCAGCGAGAATGTTCCTCCCGCACCGAGTTCCCGCGCTCGGCTCGCCTCGCCCCGCCCCCCTCCCCCCCCCCCCCCAGGACAGGCTGTTCTCGGGGCGGCTGCCAGGCACGTCCTCCGCAGGTGCCGGCCTCCCTCCGGTGACGCGTCCACATGCCGCACAACGCGAATCCAAATCTCCTATTACAGGGACTGCCTTGTGCTCAGGGTCCCGGGCCGGGGTCCTCACTCCCCCGCAATCGGCGGGAGGGGGCTGGGCAATCCTGGGGGAGGGGCGGCGGGAACAGGAACAGCCTCCGACGGGAGAGCTCCCCCACCGCTGCTTCCCTGGGGTCTCAGGCGGGGGGCGGGGGGGGGCCTTGTCCTAGCTTCCCCGGGCCTTTTCTGGTTTCAGCACCCAACGTCTCAGGAGACCTTGGACCACTGGTCATCGAGAGCTCCAGACAGACCCTCCAAGGGCTGAGGAGAGGTCCTGGAGCAGGGGGGAGGCACAGAGGAGGGTCTTAGGGCCATGTGGGGGCCTGTCTGACATCCTCTGTGACTGGCTCTCAGTCCCACCACACCCCGCTCCTCCTCACCTGCACGACACAAGACTGAACCATCCCGGGGCCGGAGGCTCACTTTTCCTGGGAAGCAGCATGAAAAACGCATGGGGATGAGGAGGTGCCCCCTTCACAGGCCTCGTGCCCCGACCCTGTTCCCCCAACTTCCTGCCTCATCTTTCTGAGCTAGTGGGGACCCCTGTGGGTCAGCATCTTCTGCTCCCAGGGCACACCAGGGACGCCAGCTGCCACTCTGCTTCCAACACCCCTACACGGTGCTCAGAGAAATGCCAGGGAGGAGACATTAGGGTCCCACCCCCACCCCCAGAGCAGAACCTGGCCCCGCAGTTATACAGGAACAAGAGGCAAGAGCCCCCGTGCCCACCAGGACTCAGGGCAGGGGGCTTCTAGACCTCAGGAGAGACTTCACTTGAGACAGGAGTTGCGCCCCTATACGTGGCCAGCACTGGGACATGCCTGAGCAGGCTCCCACCGCAAGTCAGGGCGGGATGAAGGCACAGCCCCTGGCCCGCTGCCTGTCCACAGTCAGGCTAGGAGACCCCCACCACTTCATCCATGCCCCCATTCACTCGGTCACCACATTTGCCCAACTCCCCTGACCCTGGCTGGGTTTCCAAGGTGATCAGCTGCTGATCAGGACAGAGGCCAGGCCGTGGACAAAGGATGAGCTCTGGTCTGTCCTCCCCAAAGCCAGGGCTGCACAGAGCAGGGGCTCAGCAGAAGGGGCGCCTGTCCCCTCCCTCCCCGATGGCCCGGACAGGGGAGCTGAGGCTGGGGCAGCAGCCAGGGTCCTCCATGTGATCAGCAGCCCCTAGGCCACTCGCCAGACCAGTCCAGACCGCCTCTCACCAGCCAACCACAGGCTTGAGGCCCAAAACTTGAGGCCTGCTGCCCCCTGGTGTCCATAAAGGGCACCACCACCGGGAGCCCGCCCATCCACCCCCACGGACTGGGAAAGCCACCCCCAGCTGGTTGCTGCCTGCCTGCCCACCTCCCTCATTCCTTACCCTGTGGGTTATTTGGGCAAAAGCCTCACTCTCTGTACCCCGAATCTCCTCAAATCTAAGATTGAGGCGGGAGATGAGGTGGGGTGGGGGGGTTCTGCCCAGTGTGGCTTGTCCAGGCTGTGGAGGGGGAATGCCTCATTTTCAAAAAAAAAAAAACAAAACACCCCTGGGTGCTGGCAGGTTGTCACTCACACCTTAGTAGGAAATAGGGTGCAGGCCTCCCCTACCTCCAGGGTGGACAGGGGGCCAGGGAGCCAAGGCACAGGGAGGGGAGAGACAAAGAGGCTAAAGACCCCAGGTTAGGGCCCCTGCCTCTCCCCTTCCCCCCCTTCCCCTCCCCTTCCCCCCTTCCCCTCCCTTTCACCCTTCCTTCTCCTCCCCTCCCCCTCCCCCTTCCTTCCCCTTCCCTTCCCCCTCCTTCCTCTTTCCCCTCCCCCTCCCTCCCCTCCCCTCCCCTCCTTCCCCTCTGCTGCCCCTCAGCCCCTCCTCATCCCCAGCTCCTCCTCTTCCTCTTCCGGCCAGGTCCTGCTGGGGGCCAGGCCTCACCCCAGTGCCCTCTGCCTTCACTCCCCACATCTGTGCAGCTGGTCAGAGCCCCAGTCCGGGCCTCTCCATGAGGCCCACACCTGGCCCCTCTGCCTGCCGCCACTGTGGGGCTGGGCAGCCACGTGTGGACACACACCCACATTGCTTCTCTTAGGAAGCCAACTGAACTCCGGCCCACCTAACATCAGTGACCATGCCGGCCCTCAAAACTCCCACCTTGGCTGGGAGCCAGGGCCTGGCAGGCATCTGGGCAGACACAGCCGCTTCGGGGCAGGCACGCCTGGCCACGGCCGGCGGAGGGGAGCACAGAGAAGCCGACAGGCCTGAAGGGGTGTGTGTGCCTCATGATCTCCATCAGTTGCCTGCACCCCAAAATTAACCCTACACCCTCAGGGAGCCCTGTGGGCCACCATGAAGGCCTGGGGTCCACTCCCAAGCTGCCCACAGTGAGACACAAACCCTGAGCTTCTGCAGCTCCTGGGGCTATGATGGGAAGTGGGGTGCAGCAAGAGGCCCCATAGGATAAGGAGGGAGAGTTTCGGATAAGGAGGGAGAGCCTGCGGAGGGAGGGATTCCCAGGCAAGGAGGTGGCCTTGCCCAGGCCAGCACAGTGGCTGCCCCAAGGGTGAGCAAAGGATGAGCGGGCTGGGGGCTCCGTCCAGCCCAGGAGCTGGCCACATCCGGAAGGCACAGGGAGCCCTGGAGGGTTCTGGCTGGGGGTCTAGGGTCCTGTGGTTGAGTAGTGGTTGCAGATGCCACGACCAGAGGCTGGGAGAGAGGTGAGGAAGTCAGGCAAGCAGAAATGCCGGGTTGGGGGCCCAGGAGAGGCCAGGCCAGGGGGTTCCGGGACCCTGGGATCAGAGGGTAGGAGAAAGGAGCAGGGTAGGAAGAGTTGGGAGGATGATGCCAGGAGGCGCCTCGTGTCGCTGGAGTGATGATGGGGGTAAGAGGCAGCACGCCCTTGCTGGCGGGCAGGAGGGTGTGGCCACAGGGAGATGTGGCTGGGGTGCCAGGGGGATTCCTGCTGGTGGCATCTGGCTTTTCCACCTCTGGCCACTCCATGCTGGCCACAGTCACATACCAAGAGGAGTAGGGGCAGGGGGCAAGGGAGGGGACCTGCCAGGTCAAGGGGCAAATCTGTGGTCTTTGGATTCAGGCAGAATGACTGCCTATTCCTGGCTGTGTGACTGTGGGCAAACTGCTTAACCTCTCTGTGCCTCTGCTGTCTCATCTGTAAGGCTCCTAAGGAGGCTTTGAGGCCACTCCTCCTTGTGCCTGACACAGTGGCCCTCTTCTTGAGAAGGAGGCACCCCCCCTCCCCAGCATCAGTCTCTCCCTCCAGACCTGGAGGACTGGGAGTGCCAGCCGTGCACTGACGACCCCACCAGCTAACTTGGTCATGAAAACTAGACATTCGCCCTGAGCTTGGGGACGTGGGCTGGCAGCGAGACTCAGATCCCAGCAAAGGCATTTGTACCCCCAAATCATGGGCAGTTCCCTAATAAATTGTCAGACAGGATGAAACAGTATTTATGTAGCAAGCAGCTTGGACAGGGCTCCACTGCACCCAAGAACTCAGGGGTGTCTGTGGGACATTCAACAGTGTCCCTGTCTGGCCCCAGCTGCTCGGTGCCAGGCAGCCACCCCACACCACACAATTGATGTGCAAATTACCTCATTTAGTCCCATGAGTACCCCACGAGGGAGGAGTTTGCGTTGTCCCCATTTCACAGAAGGGAAAGCTGAGGCCCGAGAGGCTGAGATGCTAGCTAGTCAAGGCTGGATGAGTCATATGCCGGTCCAGCAGGGCTGACTGCAGAGCCAGTCTTGTCCTAGCTCGGCCACTGTCAGTGTCTCGGCATGACCTTGGGCAGCCCCTCCATCCAGCAGACACCTCCCTGGGACCTCAGGAGCGCCCTCCCTTCCAGGGGCTTCCAGGTCGTGGGCTGGGGCAAAAGTCGGTGAAGAGATCAGGGCGGTACCCGGGCTGCAGCCAGGCAGAGGGGCCAACTGCCCCCTGAGACGGGTCCAGAGAGGATTTCCAGGGCCGCGCCTGTGCCGAGTCCCATGGGTGGAAGGGGCAGGGCGAAAGGCCAGCTGAGGCTCTCTCCAACTTCTTCAGTCTGCAGAACGCATGCGAGACCTTGCCGCTCTGGAGCTGAGCAGCAGACCGGAGGTCCTGGGGCGGGGGCAGCTGGGGCCAGAGAGGCCCACCAGGTCCCAGGGCGCCCAGAGCAGAGAAGGCGGCGTCTGCTTCTCCCCTCTAGAGATGGCAGTGTGGCGGTCTCCAACAGCAAGCGAGTAACCAGGCCCCGTGAAACCGCCACGGGTGGGGGCCAGGGAGCTCTCTGGGGTAAGAAGGGGTGCGTGGGTTGGTGACTTCCCTTCTGACTTTCTAGAAGTCCTCTACTTCCTGGATTCTCTACTGAGTTCCCAATGGGTGAAGGTTCCAGAAGACAGTGGATGTGAGATGGATGGTCAGAAAATGGGGTGGCCCCTCTAGTGGGGGACGAGGAGGCGGTGCCCAGGGGAGATGCAGGCCCCCCCCCGCCACGTGCCTGATGTGGGGACTGAGGCACCGGGACACATGCAGAGAGGCACATTCACGCCACCTGTCCTGCCTTGGTTTCCCCACCCAGCATGGCTGACAGGTGCAGGGCTGCTCTCCCTGAGCCCTGCTTCCCTGTGAAGTTGGAAGGCTCATCTTTCCCTGATTCCAGGCTGCCCATCTACCCTCTCACCACCAAGCCAGACCTCCGGCTGCCAGCCATGCCCCCTCTGGCCTTCCTGGGTGGACATCCCTCCTTTGAAGCTGTTTTTCCTGCCCAAGTTCATCCAGAGCTCTAGAAGTGGGGCCCCATGAACTGGCAGTGCAGCCCCTGCTGTCCTCCACCCCTACCTTCCTCTGGGTCAAGGCCCAGTGTGAGTCTGCCTGCCCTCCAGTGACCCTCAAGGGAGGGTGACCAGTTGGCCTGGCTGGTCCTGTCCAAGGACTGCCTCCGCTTTCATGTGGAAAGCCCCACGTCCCACGCAAGCCAGAGCCATTGGCACCTCCAAGAGCAGGGTCCCCTGGTCCTCCTCTCCTCTGGTGGTGGGAGAAAGGGGACGTGGCCATCCCACCTTGTACCCCAGCCATCACCAAGTGCCCCTGAGGTCCCTCGTCTACAGGCCTCTCTCCTGGACACCACCTCCAGTAATCTTCTCAGCCAGGTGTCCCCATCTAGGCTGCCATATGAGCCCCTGGAGTGAATGACCCACACCCCACCATGTGGGACCCTGTGTCCCAGCACTGGGCCAGGAGCACAGCAGAATTCAGTGGGTAAGAGGTGGGCGCACGCCTGTCCCAGGACCCCAGACCTCTGCTGCCCTCCTTCTGCTTGGACACCAGATCCAGGGGTCCCTGCATCCCTAAGGGCCAGTGGAGAAGCCCCCATTGGCCGCCAGAGCCTGCTCTGCGTGCATGGCCACACCGAGGCCTGAAGGCCTCAATCCTGCCGGTGAGTTGGAACCAACACAAGGCCCAGCTCCTGCCTGCTCTTCCAAAAAGCCCCCGCCTAGACTCCATTCCCAGGGCCCTAGTCACAGACTCCAGTTCTGGAAGGTTCCCCGGCACCTGTCAGCCCAGCCCCTCATGTGGCATCTGTAGAGGGACTTTGAACCTGCCCTCCCAGGCCCTTAACCTGACAGCCTCCAAAATGGAGCTCACAAGCTGAGGTGACCGCACAAGCTGAGGTGACGTCAAGGACACCCACCAAGCCAGAGTCCTACCGCCTGGGGACGCTGTTGGGGGCATGCATGCTGCTGTGGGCTCGGGCGCCACCTGCCGGCCAAGGTCTGAAACTGCCCTTCACCGGGCTGGGAAGGTAAGTCTGGGGCAGGAGACCCACCTCTCACCTTGGCCCCCACCCTGGTCCCACCCCAACCAAAACCTTGTTGGCGGCCTTGAAGAGGTGACACTGAGGTGCGCCCTGGGGGAACAATAAGAGTAATAAGCACTGTTCCATGGGACCCTCATCAACCCACCCATGGGCTCATCTTGTCCAGAGTGTCTCACCCTAAACACTGTCTCAATGCAAAAGATGCCCTAATCCATACCCCGAGCTCAGACCACAGCCCAGCCCGATCCCACGCCCCTGCACCTGTGTGCTGACCCGCGACTCCACCACTGGAGCACTGAGCCCCAACAGGCTCTCCCCTGAGGCCCCCCACAAATACCCCAGCTCCTCAGCTGACAAACACCACCAGGACACCCAGTCAGCTCCTCCTTGCCCGGATTTGCTGGGTCTCAGGCTCCGCTGCCACCTCCTGCCCCAGTCCCCGTCACCCTCATCAGGACTGCAGGAGCCTCCCCACCCCGGCCCACCCCAGCAGCCACTGATCAGCCAGAGGTCCCTTCTAGGACAGCAGGTGAGCTTAGAACCCTGCAGCGGCTCCACGGCATGCAGAGCAAGCCTGCACGCTCACAATCAGTGCACCGCTGCCTTACACATCCCACGCGTTGGGTACCCGCCCTCCCCTACTCACGCAGTCACACGTGTGCACACACACACACGTCTGCACACTCACAGGCACACAGATGCACTAGAAGCTGTACACGAGAGCAACCCCATTTGTGGACTGAGTATCCCAAGCACCAGAGCCCAGCACACAGTAGGAGCTCAAAAATGTTTGTTGGTTTCAGCGAGGCTGCCCGTTTCACAGCCCAGCACCAGACAACGGCAGGTGTGTGGCAGAGCCGTCCAGCCGCTTGCATTCGGCTAGCTCATTCTTTAGACTGCAGAGTGTCACTTCCTCTGAGAAGCCCTCCTCCTCAGCCCCACCCGGATCAGCCTCACCCAGCAGAACCTTCAACAAGTTTCCGTGAGAGGCCTAGAGGCTGTGAATGCCCTGGGGCTGGAGTGGGTCCTGGAGGCCTGTGGATGCCAGGCTAAGTGAGCAGACTTCCCACAGTCCCTGGGTGCCAGGAAGCTCCCTGCCCCTGAACTTGTCACGACAAACACTTAGGCAGGATTCGATTGCTTCTGCTCAAACCAGTTCCCTTCTACCCACAGGCCTTGTCTGACACAGGAGGAAGAGAAAGGTGAGTAACTAGCGCCTTCCTGCCCCCCCTCCCCACGCGTTTGGACTTAAGTCCTCCTCTGACACAGGCCCACTATGCGGAGAGTTGGGCCTGAGCCACTCCCTCTGCGGACTTGGGGCCCCTTGCCCTCCCTGAAGGGCCCACAGCAGGCCTGGGGCTCCCTGGCTCTGTGCTTCACTGCCGGACTTTGGCCTGCCCTCCCGGGCACTGCAGGGGCGGCTCTGTGGCTGCCTGCCCCACATGTCTCAGGGCCCCTGCAGTTTTCTGCCCCGAACGCCAGAGGGGACTTTGGTTTTCACATTTGGGCCTGTGGCCTGGCTCCAGGCTGTGGTGCAGGGTGTGAGGTGGTGGAGTTGCCATTATTTGGTTACTTATCTGGGAAATGGTTCCTGGACCTAAGGGGGAGTCTCTGGGTGGCTGTAGGGGGACCAGGCCAGACCTGCAGAGGAACAGTTTGAAGCCATGTGTACCTGCATCCCCTGGGGCTCTGATGGCCCTGTCCAAGCGGGCGGGGTGGCCGCAGTGTGAAATGAGGAAAACTGAAACTGGCATCTCGGTGGCTCCCAGAAGCCTCCTGCTCTGTGGGGGGACATAGGCAATGCCTCCTCGCCGCCTAGCTCTCCCATCCTTCTTCCCAGCCCCTGTCCTGCGTCCCTCCGTCCCATCACCCTCTCCACCCTGCCGACCCCAAGCTCAGGCTGGACACTCAGTGCTGCTCCAGAGGCCTGGGTTCCTGCCTCCCCCGCCAACCGGGAGCAAAGCCTGGAGGGAGGAGGAAGGAGGCGGTGCAGGGACGGCGGGCGCGGGGTGCGGCGGGGCGCGCTGGGGGCGTGTCCAGCTCAGCCAATGAGAGAGCGTGGAGGCCGCGCGCGGGCGGGCCCAGCCCGGGGTGTTTGACGTACCCGGTCAATCCCGGGAGGCGGGCGGGAGCTCACCCGGGAGGGTGGGTGTCCCAGGTCATCCCGAGAGGGTGGGTGCCCGAGCCCAGCTCCAGAAGGGCCAGGCCAGAGCTCACCCGAGGAGGGCTCACCTCACCGAGACAGTGCCCAAGCTGAGTCCTGCGGAGCCAGAGACCGGAGCTCGCTCTAGCGAGCGCGTTCCCTGACCCGCTCCCCGCTCGGGTGTCCAGCCCCTGCCCAGCCAGCAGCCCCTGACCTGCCGCTCTCAGCCTCTGCCCTGCTCCCCGCACCCGCAAGCTGCCTGACCCAGGGATGGGGAAGGCGGCTGGGCACAGTCCCGGGTCGGGTCGGGTCGGGTCCCCGCCTTGATGTTACCCCATCCCACCCCAGGGCCGGGGTTCTTAAGGCCGCCCTTGGGCCCACCTGTACAACCAATTGTTAACTTGGCAAAACTGCGGAGGCCGCTGTGGAACCGCAGAATCTGGCTCCAGCCTGTGGGGGTGTGTGGAGCAGACGTGCCCCGCTGCAGGAGGTGAGACGGAGCTGCCCTGCCTGGGGGCCTGGAAGGCTGAGCTGTCCTCCATCCAGCCCACACCCGGCCACTCCAGAAGCCCCTCTGGTTCTGGCTGGGGGAGCTGAGGAAAGTAGGCCTTACGCTGAAACCACTGTAGTGGTAGGGGGTGCACAATGGGCCCCAAGGACCCCGCCCCCACGACACACAGGGACCCAAGCGAGCACCACACCTGCCGGAGGCCCCTACCTGAGCTGCAGTCGGCAGCCACTCTGGGCCTATTTCCCTCTGGAAATGGGGTGCTGAGCCTGGCCCACGCTGCAAGGGTCTCCATCTCCATGGCTGTGGGCCAGGAGACCCAGTGTTGTCTGTCATGGAGGGGAGGGCCAGCTGTCATGTTCTCCAAGAACAAGACTGGCCCAAAGTCACACAGCCAGTGACTGGAGAGCCCAACTGGAGTCGGATGTCCTGTCCACAGGACCTCTCAGGGCCACCGGCTGCCCGCCCTATGACTCAGCACCCTCGCTGGGCACAGCAGGACTTTTGCCCCCGCCTGTTCCTTCAGCCTCCAGCTCAGATTCCTACATGGTTTCCCAGCAGGACCTGCCCAGTATGCAGGATGCCGGGGACTCCAGGGGCCAGGGCCAGTCCCCCAGTGGGATGGGTGCTCTAGGCCGGTCTGGGGTCATCCTACTCACCTATGTGCTGGCGGCCCTGGAGCTCACCTGCCTCTTCATGCAATTCTCCATCATGCCCGTGAGTACCCCTCCCCAGGCAGCCCTGCTGCCAGTGTGCCCACGCAGGCACTCTCACCTTCCATCTGGGCCCCGGCCGGGGCCGGGGGTAGGGCCTGATGCTCCCGGGACTCCTCTTGCTGAGGGCCCCTTGCCACACTGGAGCTGAGCCAGTTAGGGACTCTGCCTCTGGACCTCCCCCACCATCAGCACGTCCTGGGCCCTGGCTGCACCGCCAGCCGTCCTCATGGCAGCACCCCTCCCCATGGCGGTCCCAGCTCCGTTCCTCCTGCTCCCCCCCAGGCCTTTGCCCTATTGATTCGCTGCCCCAGCACCTCAGCTACTTCCTAGTTGCACTCAGGCCTCTGCGTAGGCCTCCTCCACAGCGGGCCCTCCCCCACTCCCAACATTGCAAGGTCCCTGGAGTCGCTTCCTCTCCATCCTCGGTCCTGGTTGGTAGGTCTATCTGCAGCTTGCCCGCACCCTACGTTGTACTTCATGGTATTAGATTATTTCTGCCTCCCCAGCCAGGACGTGAGGGTGGGACTTGATCCATCCCATTCTCTGCCACCTGCCCTGATCTGGAGCTCTGCCAGGCCACAGCAACCAGATGGTTAAATGGCCACCATGGCTTCCTGGCGCCTGCTGGCCCATCCTCCTTTTATTCCCCCTATGCACTCTTATTTATTCATTCAACAACCACTGGTGGAGCTGCCCCACAGGGTCCCTCCCTCCTGTGGAAACGGCCCCCAGGGGGCTTTGGGAGGCCAAGAGCCCCAGAGATCCTTTTCTGCCTGGTCTGGGTAGGGCCAATTTTAAAAGTTCCCCAGGAGACTCTCTTGAGTGGTGTGGGCCTGAAGATTTGGGTGGGAGAGGCCCTCGCCTTTGTCACCATTTGTCCCTGGCCAAGCAGTACGCCCATCTCCCCGGCCTCCCAAGCTCGGCTCACTTCCACCGAATGGCTTGCTCCAAGCCCTGACTCCCCTCCTTAGCAGCCAGGTGACCTAGGCTCATAATAAAAGGAGTGACAAGTGTCCTTCCCTCAGAGGGTCGGTGCTGGAGTGATGAGTGAAGAGTTGAAACCCTTAGAACGTGAGGCACAGAGCAGCCGCAGTGTTACCCTCCCCTCATCACTGGCCCTCCAGGGAGGGGCCTGTGTTTGTTCAGTAAATGCTCGCAGGTACTCTGAGCACCTGTTCTCAGAACTCAGAATACACCAGAATGCAAATCGGACTAGACAATGTGCACCCCCACAGCTGGTGGTCCAGTGGGTTGGTGACGCCTACCAACAATGCATAAACTCTGCGTAGTTAGCCTGTGCTGGTGGAGGGCGGCGGTGGGGAGGGGCACTGGGGGTGCGAGGAGTGTGGCAGGCTTGGGGTCTACAAATTTCCCTGTGAAGATGACCCTGAGCAAAGGCTTAAAGGAGACTCAGGAGTGAGCGAACCAGTGCAAAGGCCCTTGGGGGGGGGGGGCAGGAGGAACGGAGCTGGGACCGCCATGGGGAGCGGTGCTGCCATGAGGACGGCTGGCGGTCTGGGGCAAAAGTGGGACCAGTGCTGGAGAGGGGAGAAGGAGCTGAGGCCAGGAGGGGCTACAGGACCTCTGAGAGGCTGGGGACAGGGTAGGAGGCTCCGTGGTTAAGTTTGAGCCCAGGAGCTGATGATGGATTGGATGTGGGTGTGCGAGAAAGGAGCGGCAGGGGGTGGGGTGCGTCAGGGGTGACACTGAGGACTAAACCCTTGGAAGGGTGGAGGCATCAGCAGGGGAGCAGAGGAGCTGGTCTTGGAGGGAGGCTGGGAGTCAGTGCTGGATGGATGTGTGGATTTCCAGGTGCTTCTAGACACTGAGTATAGAGCAGGGGCAAAGTGGGCATCGGGTGCCTCTCCTCACTTGTCTGACGAGTACCCAGAAGAGGGGAGGGAGGAGCAGCAGCTGAATTCACTGGAGTCTGGACCCAAAGGTTCTGATGGGCTCCCCTACGAGATAAGCAGCTGAGTCCAAGCATAAGGGTCCCTCCGAGGCGCACGGCAGAGTGGTCAGGGCCAGACCCTCAACTCCCTCCCACCCTGTTCATGGCTACCCCTCCTGCCCCCTGCCCACGAAGGCCCCTGGGTCACAGGTGCTGGGGTCCATCCCAGGGCCTTCCAACAGAACCTCCTATGTTTCAGTACCTGTCCCGGCGGCTGGGCCTGGATTCTGTTGCCTTTGGCTACCAGCAGACGATCTTTGGGGTGCTTCAGCTGCTAGGTGGGCCCGTGTTTGGCAGGTACTGTGGGACAGGGAGGTTTGGGGGGCCCTCACCCCATGACGACCCAGGCTTGCCCTTTGGAGGACATGGCCTGGCTTATGCTGGGTACCCAGACTTTACTCTGGGCCCTGCTGGAGAGACGGCAGCTCCCACTGCACAGACGGGCTCACTGAGGCACAGAGGAGCTTTAGTTGCTTTGAGGCTGGGTCAAGCCCTCGCTCCCAGGGTGTCCTCACCCATGACTTCTGATGTGTGGCCTGAGAGAAGATCTAATTGGTGAGACACTCGTGACTATAAACGCTCAGCCCCAGTGAGCTGGGAGTCTCACCAGCAATTTTTCTGGAAAAGACAATTCTGGGGACTGGGAGCCCCACTAGTCTTAGTGCTACGGGGGCGCTGGGCTGAGGGGCAGGACGGGAGACGTCCTCCCGCAAACCCCGCAGTGGACAGATTAATGTGGCACAAGTCGGATCTTCAGAGTAACTCAGAGGAAACTCCAGACCCAGTAAGATCAGACTGAGCAGGGGTTGTTGGGGTTGAGGGAGTGGTTCACGATGCTGCCTGGAGCTCGGGTGGAGAAAGGGCTGGAGCCTGGGAAACACTTTCTATAAAACGTGCACATGCCCTTGGTCCATTTGCATCCCACAAGTTACCTCATAGGAGTGGGAATGACCGTCTTGGTCAGACTCCCTGAGATCCTTCCCTTTGGAAGGATGGAGAAACAGGCTCTAAGAGGAGGGAGGCCCGCAGCCCAGCAGAAACCCTGGCCTCCCTGATTAGCCCTGCAGGGGACACTTTGGGCCAGCCCCTGGCAGTCCCAAGGGGTGGGTGTGGTGCAGAGGAGGAGAACCCTGCCTCCCACCTGTGAGGGTCACAGGTGTGGGGCCCCCCAGGTTCGCAGACCAGCACGGGGCAAGGGCAGCCTTCACGCTCTCCTTCCTGGCATCCTCCGCACTCTACCTGCTCCTGGTCGCAGCCTGCAGCCCGTCCCTGCCCGGCGTGGCCTTACTCTTTGCCTCGCGCCTGCCCGCAGCACTCATGCACACGTTGCCAGGTAAGGCCAATGGGGGCCAGGAGAGCAGGGTGGGGTGGGGAGGTGAGAGGCCGTGGCCTGGACCCGCAGGCCATACGAGGGTCAGCGAGGGGCCCGCGGCGCTCAGCCCCTGTCCCATCGCCTAGCTGCCCAGATGGTCATCACAGACCTGACCGTGCCTGAGGAGCGGCCGGCGGCCCTGGGCCGGCTCGGCCTGTGCTTCGGCATCGGCGTCATCGTCGGCTCCCTGCTCGGCGGGACCCTGAGCAGCGCATGTGGGTGAGTGTCCAGGGCGAGGACCCTGCTGGGGGCAGGCAGACCAGACAAGGTATGGACAGAGTGGTGGACAGGAATGTGATCAGGACGGTCCAGGCTGGGTCGGTTCTGCACCGCCACCCCGCCCTGCAGCCTCGCCACCTCTCCAGGTCTCAGTTTCCCCAGGTGCACCCTGAGCAGGTTATGTCCCTGGGACGGTGACCTGCAGGAACCTACCAGGTGGGTGTGGCTCTGGGGGAGTCGGGGCCAGGTGTCCAGCCCAGTTTTCGGTGGAGACCCCTGCCTACCTGACCAGAGGCCCTGTGCCAGCTGGTGATCCCCCAGCTCTGCCAGGGCCAGCATGAGCTACCCTGGGATTCCATTCCGGGAAGGACCTTCCTGATGTCTGAACCACGTGCGTGCACACTCAGCACGCAGCCAGCGCCTCTCTTGAACCCGGCCCTGCGATCTTGTACGACCCTATGCCAGCCGCCGGGATGCTGGAGCCTTAGCTTCCCTGGGCTCCCCAGGTGCCTCACACAAGTCTCAGACTTGGGAGTGGGCGATGGCTGAGCCCAGAGACTGAGGGACAGGAGGGCCCAGCGCCCTTGTCAAGGCAGCTCCATCTCTGGAGGGAGGTCTGTTCAAGGCGTCCACCACCCCCTGCGCCCCCCCAGCATCTTCGTCAGAGCTGGGTTGGGGATGGCAGGCTCTGCTGAGCGCTGTAAGCAGGAAGCTGGGGTGCAGAGGGCAGGACTGCTTCATTTGTTTGTTTTCTCATCGATATTTATTGAACTAAGTGCCCCTGGGATTCCAGGTGCTGGGATGCAGTGGTGAACATGACAGGTGAGTCCTCAGGTGAAATAACTAGGATATGTATTCGTACAACATTAGGCAGAGGACATCAGGGGAGGCAAAGGAACAGCAAGTGCAAAGGCCCTGAGGTCGGGGCAGTGGGAGGAAGGGCTGTGTGGGGCTGGGGTGAAGGAGCAGTGGGGGGACGGGGCAGGTGGGCACTAGGTCAGGCCATGGAGCAGGGGCAGGCTATGACCCGGCTGCTGCGTTGAGAGTGTGGGGGGGCTCGGGCCACCACAGGGAGACCAGTGAGGTCCTGGTGGGAGAGGATGGCAGCTGGAGCAGGGATGGCCGTGATGGGGAGACAACAGAGGGCAGTTTCTGGCTTGGTTTTGCTGATGGCTGGGATGTAAGTGTGGACTCAAGGCAGTGCCCCAACTCTGGGGCTAGTCCTGGGGGAGCCGTGGGCCTCGCTGAGATCTGAGTTGCCCAGGCACCAGCAGGAGCTGGGTCTCTGTCAGGATGAGTCTGGTGCCCAAAAGATGCTTGAAGGAAGGAGCTCTGGAGTGGGTCCTGGGCGAGGGAGTCTGAGCTGGAGGAGAGCAGGGCTCTGTCCTCCAGGGGGTAGTTTGTAAGCCCTGTGAACCAGCTCAGATCAAGGCTAGTGCTTTACATTAGAAGCCGGGGATCAAGAAAAGGCACCGGGAGGACCAGAGGGAAGGGGGTCCAGGTGAACATCCAGGCAAGTGGGTCAAGACAGGACTCCTGAGCATGACTGCTGATTCTGCTGGACCCGGGCCGCCTCCCTCCACGCACCGCCGGGGCGGAAGCCCGATTCGGTGGATGGACCAGGTGCGAGAGAAAGAGGGCCTCTGTGTACCCAGGGGGGAAGAAAGACAGTCAGGGGCCCCTAGTAAGGAGGGTTAGGTGTAGGGGAGGGAGAGGCGGGCAGGGAGGAGCCCCCATGCTGCCCCTCCCCCCAGAACTCAGCAACCAGGAATGGTGGGTCACCTCCCAGCCCTGCCACCGGCCATCATGGGCCATGTGGCAACTTTCCTCACCTTGCCAGGTATTCTCAGCTGTGAAATGGGCCCATCAGCTCTCACTCCTAGGAGTTAAGGCCAGGCCCTGTGTCCAGGGGACACCTACACAGACACACACAGGCCTCCCCAGGCCAGCCCCACCCCACGTTCCCGCCTGTCATCGCCTGCCTTTTTCTCCAGCCCAGCTGCTGACCCAGAAGACACCCCTCACTCCCTTTTCCCCCCCAGCAGCCCCCAAGACCACCTCCAACCCTGTCCTCACCTTCCAGAGCATTCCATCAGCTTTTTTCATCCCAAGATCTAAGGTGCTTTATATACTTCCTTTCATGGGCAGGGAAACTGAGGCCCAGAGAGGGTAAGAAAGACTCCCCAGTGGAGCGCCCAGTCCCGTCCAAGGCCCAAGGGACATGGGCTCCAGGACCCTGAAACCCCACGGCAAGGCCCTCTCCCGGTCTGGCCGCTCTGCTGGCCAGCAGCCACTCCGCCTCCTGGCACAGCTCCGGGCAAGGGCCAGGCAGATGTAAAGGCCCCGTTCCCGCCCCCTCTCCCCTTCTCTGATAGAAACTGAGACACGATGCAAGATCTCCCTCGCTGTTCCTCCCTGCCCACCCCACCCCCGCTGCCCTGTCCCCTAAAGGCCTCAGCCATGTGCCACCCCCTCCGGGGAGCAGGTGGAGGAAGTGGACTTGGCAGCCACTGCTGTGGGCTGGGCACTGGTATAACTGGTTTGGGCCCAGCCTGGGGCTCAGGGCTGGGAGGCCGGGCTCCCAAGGAGGGCACAGACCTTGGCCCTGAGTCACTTAGCAGGTGAGGGGGCAGCCCTGTGACTCATGGCCTGGAGCCTGGCACCTCACAGCCTGGGGAGGCCTCTATCATCCCCTCCCCAACAGCGGGCTATGTGCCTCTGAGGTGGGCAGCACCAGCCTACCAAGCCCACCAGGTCCAGGGATCTGTGAAAGGGGGCGCCACGCGTCAAACCTCGCTGACAGTGGAGTCAGACAGAGCCAGGCCTCACTGTGGACTTGGTGTGTCGGGTGACGGTGGGACGTGGGGTCTTTAC
Source organism: Camelus bactrianus (assembly GCF_048773025.1). Taxonomy (NCBI): domain Eukaryota; kingdom Metazoa; phylum Chordata; class Mammalia; order Artiodactyla; family Camelidae; genus Camelus; species Camelus bactrianus. The sequence goes on from NC_133548.1 coordinate 2,207,127, forward strand.
GGCGCGCTGAAGGGGCAGCCCTGCACAGCAAATCATAGGTCCAGCTGGGCTCTGGCCCCCTGGAGATGGCCCACCAGGGTGGCCACTCAATTCAGGCCTCGGCTGGGGGAGTGTCCAGCCACAGACCCTAGAGGTCAGGCAAAGCTGGGCCTCAGGGTCAATGGCCAGCCCTCCTGGGCCCTAACTGTCTGGCATGTGGCCCCACTCTGACCCTCAGCCCCGCTCTGCCCCGTGGGCCCTGGATGACTCAGCTGGTATGACCCACTCCTTATCCGGAGGCCTGGGAAAGCCAGCCTCCCTGAGGACCGTACCTCTGCCCCTGGTCCGGGCCCCTGATCCTGCTGACATGGCGTTTCCGCCCCAGTGACACGGCAGCTTCCCTGACGTTGATGAGTAGACGTTCGGGGCTGCCCTGAACAGCTCTGGGACAGGAGTTACTCAGGGGCCAGCCAGGCTTCCTGCCCCACTCGGTGCTCAAGGTCGTCACAGGCTGTGCCGGGCCGCACCCCGGAGGTCGCACAGGCCCTGCAGAGAGAACTTGGGTGTTGCAGGCACTAGGAAGTACACGGACAGGGCACAAATGGCTGAGAGCTCAGTCTAGACCTGAGAACCAGAAGTCAGTGCTGCAGGCAGAGGGAAAGCCCACCAAAGGCCCTGGGGCAGGAAGGGGCTTGGGGCTTGCCTGAGGTCTGTGTGGTCAGATGCTCCGGAGAATGGAGGGCTATAAAGAGTTAGGCCAGATCCAGCTTGAAGGCCTTTTTCTGGAACCTGAAAGCCAGAGTGGGGCTGAATCAGGAGTGGCCCCACAAGACGTCTGTTTTCAGACACGGCTCTAGCCACAGCGTTGTGGCCTGTGGATCGGGAAGGGCGGGGAGATTCTCGGCCCCAAGCTCAGGCTGGACACCCAGTGACTGTCGAGAGCCCCTACAGCCAGGCTTCACCTGGAGTTGGGTCCCCACAGACCCCAGACTGCCCTCCAGGTTGGACAGGACAGGGGTAAACAGCCCAGGAGGCCGTGAGCCCCACCTGCAGCCAGGCCGGGGGGACCGTGGCCGAGAGCCATCAACTCTCAACCCCAGAGCAGGCGGGGAGGGCAGCTCCAGCTGCAGGAAGAGTTGTCACCCCAGAGATGGGCAGAAGACCCATGATGTGGGGCGGAAAGTCCACACGGAGTGGGCAGATAGCCAGGCCCACCGCCCTCCTGACAATGTCACATCGGTAAGTTCCGGGCCCTCAAGATAAGGATGAAAGGCAGTGTTTGCCGCTGCTGCAGTTTGACCAGGGCCAGTGGCAGCCATGACAAGCCGTGGTCAGTCCCCAAAGCCTCCCCCGGGGGGACGCAAGGTGGGGCGGACAGGGGGTCCTGGCAGGGGACTCCCTGTGAGTCCAGCCCTCATTTGCCTCTGAGGAAAAGAGGTCACCCAGCAAGGTAGCCACGGGGAAGGGACAGAAGGATTCAGGTGGCCCAAGTCTGGCCCGGTGGCCTTTCAGGGTGTCCATGGGTCCATGTGTCTGGTCTCCTGTCCAGCCACTCAGCTTAAATAAAAGGGGGTGAGTGGACAAAGACATCCTAACCGTGCCTGCCTCATGGTCAGAGCTCAGTTTGTAACAAATGGTCCAATAAGCCAGTGGACACACAGCCCACAGGGGCCAACTCTGGGGGTGCGTCGACCGAAGGCCCGCGGGGAGGGGCGCCCAAGCTGTGTCTTGGATGACAGAGCAGCACCAGTTGGGGGCACGAGGCTGGAGGGTGTCCCCACGGAGCAGGCCCTCAGGGAGACCCAGGGCTGCAGTGTGTCCCTCCCATCCGTTCACTCTCCTTCTGGCATTCGGTCTGAGGGGGTCAGAGTGAGCACTGAGTAGGGAAGGACACCCTGGGGCCCCGACACCCTCCAAGGGCCCTCCAGGGTCCCTGTGCCCCCTTCACTTCACTGGCCACCACACAAGGGACAGGAGAGATCTCAGGAGAACCGGCCTGGCTCCCTGCCACGCCCCCGGTTGCTTGCCACCAGCCTCCCAAAATAGCCATCTAAGTGGCCGCCTCTGCCCTCACAAATTCCCAGGGCATCTGGCAAAGAAAGCTGGTTTTGTCCCTGCCTGGACAGGCCCCAAGCAGTGACGTGCGGGCCTCTGAGGCCAGAGCTCTGAAGAAAGGGCCCTTCTCTCTGGACTTGGCCACTGGGGCCAGGGTGTCCCTGCTGGCTGGGGGAGGGGGCAATGGCTCCCACACCCGGCCTCATCCCTGCCCTGGGGTCCCAGCAGAGGCCTCACTCTGGAGTCCAGTGCCCCCTGACGCTTCCTGCCCGGCAGTCAAGGGACACACCCCTTTGTTTGGAACCCTGACAGCCAGAAAACCCAGCATTCTAGACAGCGGTCTTCAGCCAGGGGGTCAGAGAAGGGGCCCTGCCAATGGGCCAGTCCACCACTGACCAACCGTTTGAGCCCCGGCAGGTCCCAGCCCGAGCAGTGAGGGTGGCTGAGGCCCAGCCTCTCTGGTGCTAGAGGCCCCACGGGTTTCCTTGATCTCACGTGGGGTAGAGCCCTTTCCTGCCTGAGGTTTCCCGTGGGAGCTGTGCCTGTGTGCCCGGGGTCTGGTGCTCTGGTGCAGCTGTGGTTGGGTGGGGCGGGAGCCAGATACTGGCCCTGTAGTGGAGGAAACCCTTCACAAAGGACAGGATGCCCACTAGGAAAGAAGAGAGTGGGAGGGCCTCACAGAGAGGGCTTTGGCAGGATGCATAGGAGTTTTCTGTTCTTCTGAGGGTCAAGGTGCTTGGCCGTGACAGGCCTGGAGGTCCAAGTAGCCTGGCTCAGTAAGAAGTTCCTGTTTTACTCCTTGTCTTCCCCTCAGGGCTGGGGGTGCGGGGTGGCGGTACCAGGCCAGCCCTCAGGAGGGAGCAGTGACAGAACAGCCAGCCCCCAGTACCCTTGCTCCCAGGTGGCCTTGGCCACCTGGAGCTGGAGGCCGAGGCCTGCCCATGCCTTCCAGAGGGGTCAAGGGCTGAGTTCCCATGTGGTGACTCATGGAGGAGAAACGCTCCCTCAGAAATGAGAGCCTGAGTCACAGCCCTCGGTGGTGCTGTGAGGAGGGAAGGCGTCCCGTGGGCTGTGTCCCAACCCCGGACCCTGCACCCCCGACCCGGTGGGCCTAGCGTGCCCTGCCCCCTCCAGGAAGCAGGGCAGGGGGAGAGGCTCCTGAGGCCCCCTGAGGGCAGGCCTGTCCCCCATGAGGGGAAGGAGGCAGGATGAGGAGGGTCCCATGGTCTTCCATGAGGGTGGGTGGAGCTGCGATTCAAACCCAGGCCCCCTGCCCACCCGGCACAGCGGCCCCAGTCTGTCTGGTGCCCCTCCTGGCGCCCAGCCCCAGTGCCACCTGGCGTTTTGCCGCCAGTGAGCCCTTACCCCACCTCACCTGAGTCACCGAGGGCAGAGGTCTCAGCCGCCATCCTCCCCCAGGAGGCCACTCCAGTCCCACCAGAGGGAGGGGGACCGAGGGAGCTGGGGACAGGGCCCTTTCCCCAGGAGCCTCAGTGTCCTGCTCTACAAAGTGGGCGGGACCCTTGGCGCTGCCCTCACCTGGCTCGGGTGCCTGGGACCATCCTCCTTGCTGGTTCCGGCTCCACGGAACACGGCCCCCAGGGCTCAGTGCAGGGCCCCTGGTCTCTGACACCCCCGCTCTGGCCAGGAGCAGTAGGGGCCCTTCTCACCCCTTCCCTACCCCTCAGCAGCCTGGGAGCCGAACGTCCCCTGGAGAATCACCTCCACCCCCGCCCTTCCAGGGCTCACCATCCTGGTCCCCCTGCAGCCCCCGCTCAGAGTGTCCACAGCATGAGGGGCGGGAGGGCAAGGGCTCCACCTCCTCCTTCCTCTGTCACCTGCGTGACGTGCCCTGAGGGTCCCATTCTTGCCCTCCAGCTCAGAGGCTTCAGGGACTTGGGTGGCGGCATTTGAGCTGTCCTCAGCTGTCGGAGCCTACATGTGACTGAAGGGGCAGGTAGGGGAGATGCCCAGGGGACACCTGTGCCCTGGGGCCTGAGCCCTGTGTGACCACAACTGTCACTCCCAGGATTCAGTGTCCGGCCATCGTGGCTCTTGTGGTTAATCTCCTGGGAGCTGTCCTCAGTTTCACCTGCATCCCCACCAGCACCAAAGAGGCCAGCGCCCAGGCCCAGGCTGCCCTGCCAGGTAAGGGCCACCAGATGCACACAAAACGTGCCCCACCGTGCACGTCCCACCAGGTATTCACTGCCAGACACACCTGGTCAGTTACAGCCACCAGGGACACTGCTTCCAGACACCTGGGCAGCGTGAGGCCTGAGCCCTCCCCACCACCAGCCAGCAGCCTGGACCCCGGGCTAGGCCTCCCCAGCCCGGCCTTTCCTCCAGGGGGTTTGCCAAGACCACGATGTGCCAAAGCGTCCATGGTGGCTTCCCACCTGCTGGGGTGGGGGAGATGGGTGTGCTCTGTCCTTCCTTAAGCCCCTCCAGGGTGCTGGGCATCTCCCAGCTTCGGACACCATCAGAGCGGAGCCTGGAAAGGCCCAGGTGGAACCTGGGGCAGGGCAGGGGTCGTTAGCCAGGACCCTGTGGCCCAGGGCAGCTGGTCGCCATGCTGTATAGGGTGACTTGAGGGTACCAGCTTCAGGAGCGCAGCTCTGGGGGAGCACCGAGGTAGGGAGCAGAGCACAGCCAGGTTAGGGCACATGGGTTCACCCTGCCTCCCAGGCCTCGTGGGGAGAGGTGGGGCTCCACATGGGGTCCCCTTCAGGACATCCCAGCCCATCCACTTCCTGCCTGGCACAGCATAGGACCCCGGGCCTCTTGGCCCAGTGACCGAGAGCAACCCACAGACCCACCCGGGAGCCAGCCCGGGACAGGAGGCCTCTGAACCACAGCTCTGATGGAACAACCCAGAAAGAGTCAGGAGGGAGGGCGTGGGGTGGGGTCAGGCCTGGAGGGACAGAGGAAGAGGGCTGAGGTGCAGGAGGAGCCTGGGAGAGTCAGGCAGGGCAGCGCAGCCAAACCCAGCTGGGAGGCTGCACCGTGGTCCTCAAGTATCCGCCAGTGGTCACTCTCAGCCACTGAGGGTGGTCCCTTCTCAGTAACGGCTGCCTCCCTGGCCGTGTCGCGCTCTCGCCGCAGCCTAGGGCTGGGCAGGGAGCGGCTGCCCCGGTTACGGGGGTTGGGGGAGCCAGGGCCTCCATTACTTGGTACCCAGGTCCAGGCCAGGTTGTCTCCCGGAATTCAGAGGTTCGCAGGGTCGGCAGGGCCTGAGGTCCGGTCCTGTGAGTGTGATGAGCTGCCCGGGGCACACCCAGGGTGCCTGTGAGGGAGCCTGTGGAGGGCTCCCGTCCCTGACAGGTACGGGTCTCCAGGCAGCTGTCCTGTGGTCTGACGACCCCCTCTGGTGCCCCAGGTGCACCCAAGGCCAGCGTGTTTGACCTGAAGGCCATCACTCGTCTGCTGCTGCAGCCGGGCGTCCTGCCCGTATTTCTGGTCAAGGTGATCTCTGGCTTCCCCTCCGGTGAGTCCTGGGCTGCCCAGCCAGGTGTCCAGAGCCTGGTGCCGCCGAGAATTCCGGGCCGTGGGGACGGAGGCCTGCGGCCCTTTGATCGCCCCTTCCCTCTGCCCTGTGCCGCATGCTCCTCGCCTCCCTGGTGCCTGAGCCAGTCACATCTGTCCCAGAGAGGAAGACAGCCGCCTGGTTTGGGCAGATGTGGCGCTCAGGCCAGAAGGAGGAGGAACAGAGAAGCATCTGTCTTCTCCCTGTCCTCCAGCCCCTCAGGGCTCCTGCTTTACAAAAGCTCTCACTGCCCCGCCCTGAGGCCTCTTGGGCAGCCTGAGAGGCAGAGAAGACGGCAGTCTGCGGGTGAAGTCACACATTCTGCCGACCTCGTGTCCCTTCTCGGTGGACCTGAGGGCATCCCTGACCACAGTCGTGCCTGGTAGCTACCCTCAGAGCCCCCGTCTGGGGTTCTCCAACCAGGGGAGCAGCACAGAGGACAAATCAGTGTGACATGATTGACAGGCGTTTAAGGGCTTCCCCGTCCACATCGGTGCAGGAGGGTTCCCTCGGCTGCAGGAAGCTCTCTGCCTTTGCAAACCTGCCCCAGCTCCTAGGAGGGGCTCCCTAGTCAGCTCTGTCTGACATCCGGGGCGGCTCTCTGGGGGCACAGTGATGGGAACTGAGTCACCGACGGCAGTCCTGGGGCCACGTCTTCCCACATCATCAACCACCCTCCTCTGATGGCCCTGGGCTTCAGCCGCCCCGGCCATGGGGCAGCTCCCAGCACCTTCCTGTGCGCGGTCCACAGCGGCCGCACGGGGAGCAACTCCCTGGCCAGCGAGGACCCCACGGAGGGTTGGCATTGGCCTCCCGAGTCAGTCACTGCGGCCGGGCCCCTGGAGCCCTGACTGGCCAGCTGATTGGGGGTGGGGGGAAGGCCGGTCCCCTAGCCTGACCTCGCAGCCTGACCTCCCGCCTCGTCCAGGGCTCTTCATGGTCATGTTCTCCATCATCTCCATGGACTTCTTCCAGCTGGAGGCCGCCCAGTCCGGCTACCTCATGTCCTTCTTCGGGGTCCTCCAGATGGTGAGTGGGTGCCGGGTGCACAGGGTGGGCGAGGGTCTGGCATCCCAGGCTTTGTGGTCCCCTGCCCTCCCAGCCCCATCCACGCTGTCGGCCTGTGTCAGGGTCCCTGGGTCCTCGCACCTGCCTGGCTGGGTTCCTGAGCAGTGCGGGTTCCATCCTGCATGCTCGCTTTTTGGGTGTCCCCACCTTTGCCTCTGGGTCGCCTCCTCTCTGCTCTCGGAACCCCCAGCCTGGGTCTGCGCCCACCTACCTGGTCTGCCCACCCATCTGCCCTGGGTTTCCATCTGAGAGGGGAGAGGGGAAACATCCCCCGTGGAGGCTGGTGAGCCCTTGGCCTCCCGTCAGAAACACATCGGGAGCCCACGGTCCGCGAGTGCACGTCTGGGCACTGCAGCGGACAGGGGAGGGAGGGAGGAGACCCCAGGGGTGGGCGTGTTTCAGGAGAACGGCCAGGCTCTGCGTTCCCCCGCCCACCTGCCCACCAGTCGTGTGGCCGTGGCGGGGACAGGTGGCGACGTGCCGCCGCCACCCGGGATGTCTGCCTGACAGCCGGAGCGCAGGAGGGCTATTCTGGGATCTGCCTGAGTCGGGGAGAGAGCTCTCGAATTCTCCGGAAGCGAGTGGCATTCCCAGCACCTCCAAGCCATCTGCTCCCCACGCCTCTGGGCCCAGGACTGGTCCAGCCCTGACACTAAAATAGCCACACCCGAGAGGGGCCTGCCCCGCCCCACTGTGGGCGGAGAGGGCCTAGCTGGGCTGGGAAGCGCCACCCTGGTGGCGGAAAAAAGATATACACAGAAAACAGCAACAGTAATAATAATAATCTAAAATCGGGGGCCACGGGACCCTTGTTCTAAACGACTGCAGCAGCCTGCCTGGGGCCAGGATACCAGCCTGAGCTCATCCTGGGCTCCCCTGTACCCTGCTTGAAGCCAGCAGAACCCTTGAGACCCTCAGGGACAGACCCTGGTAGCCTCTGGCCTGGTTGGGTGCAAGGGTGGGCCTGACTGAGATGAGCCTGGGGCCCCAGCACCCCATACAGGTGGCGATGGACACGGAGAAGAGCCTGGGGCTGAGGCCTGGGGACCCCAGCACAGGCCGACTGGATGGAGGAGGCTGCGGAGGGGAGGGCCTTCGGAGAGGGGCAGGGAGCCCACAGAGCAGCGGTGGGGTGCCAGACCCCAGGCCCTAAGTCCTGAGGGGTTGAGGTGGGTGGGCAGCTGGCCTGCAGCCTCCTTGACAGAGGGCAGACTTGGGAGCTGGGTTTTCTGGTGGGATTGTTTTTGGAGAAGGGTCCTTGATTTTTTTTAATTTAAATTTTATTTTTATTATGTTTTAATAGCGGTACTGGGGATTGAACCCAGGACTCTGTTCATGCTAAGCATGTGCTGTACCACTGAGCTATACCCCACCTTGGGGCCTGAGTTTTGTGTCTGCAGAGAGACCTGAGCCACCTTCATCAGGCCCCTCCCCACCCCCACCCAGGGCAGGGTTGGTCCCTGCGGTCCGGGGAGGTGGCCCCTCTGCAGGGTGAACTGTGCCTCCCACCTGGTCCCCCACAGCTGATCTCACACCTGCTGCTTCCCTTGCAAACCATTTCCGGCCCCACCCAAGGTGTGGCGGCTGCAGCCTGATCCCCAGGGAGCTATAGCACCCTCCGCCGCCGTCAGCCCCCTGTGTGGGCGGGTCGTCGGGGTTGGGGACTCAGGGGACACCAGCCCAGGCGGTCCTAACAAAAGAGGCAGCAGTCACCTCCCGCTGGTGGTCTTGCCGCCCTCTGTCCCTAGAGGGCCCTGCTGTGAGAGCCCCGCATTTGGCCTTCATCTGCGCCCCAGGCATGGTGCCACTGCAGAGATGAGCAGCTTGCCTCACACCCGGGGAGACGGAGATAAACCCCCAGCCGCCTAGCATCTGACGCATCAGGGTGACAAACACCGAGGGACAGTCGAGGTCCTGGGAGGGGTAGAGATGCCGCTGTATGCGGGGTGGCTGGCGGGGCGCTCTCCACTGGCGCAGGGAGAAACCGGAGTGAGAGGACCACAGGACGAGGAGGGGCTACAGTGCAAAGGCCCTGGGGTGGCTGAGCCGGCCTGAGGGGAGAGAACCAGGCTCTGAAGACGTGCACTGCGGCGGGGGGTGGGCTGCAAGGCCAAGAAGGACCTGGATTCACTCAGAGTCACCTGGAGTGGGTGCGGCTGTGAAGGGGCTGGATGTGGTCTTACCGGCCCTGCGCCCCATCCCAGGCCTGCTCGAGCAGGGGTGTGTATAGAACTGGGTGCTCGTGGCCAGTGTGACCTGGGAGTGGTGTTCGGGCCAGGACGAGGGTGACAGGGAGCAGGAGGGGTAAGTGGACAGGGTCTCCAGGTGGGAAGTTTGGGAGAAAGCAAAACATCTGGTGTGTTTGGTAACTTCAGTTTCATGTAAGAATCCGTTAAGGCACAGAAGTTCAGTCTTTTTAAAGTTAACGGGAAAATGGACAGACAGCCTTCACTGGTCCTGGCCTTGGGGTCTGTGGGAAAAGCTGAAGCAGGTTTCAATCCCTTGTGGTTTGGTGGGTTCCTCTTGGTGTCCTGCACTCAGAGAAACTTGCCAAACAGACCTTCCCTTTAAACAAACAAACAAACAAAACTAAGATAAGCAAGTGTGAAAGTAGGATTTTTTCTTAAGGAAGCGCATCTTTTGCTCTGGTTTAGAACAGTTTCCTTACAGCAGGCAGGCAGCGAGGAGAGTGGTCAGTCCAGTTCCTCAGGGCTGTGCTCTCCCCAGGACCCACAGCCCAGCCCAAGACACTGAGCCCTGCCCGGCCCCAGCCCCAGTGGGTGCTGCTCCAAACCCACTGTGCCCTGGGCACTTCCTGCCAGCCCGGGGACCAGAGAGGGAGCCTCACCCTGGCCTGGGAACAGCCTGAGGGCTGGGCTTGCCCTCTGAGTCACATCCCCAGTGTCCTGGGTGTCCCTGCTGGGGGCCCTTCCTCCCACCCTCGTGGAAAGGGCAGGAAGGGGAGCTCTAACTTCACGTGGCTCTTGGCTGGCTGGCCATCCCGGGGGAGGGCGAGGAGGACACAGCTGGGAGTGGACAGCTGAGTGTCAGTGGGGGTTACCCGGGGCTGCCACCTCCTCAGGGGCCCTCACCTGACAGGCTCAAGACAAGGCACTGGTTCTGGGTCCTGAGGTTCACTGTCCACCCCACCAGACTGTACCCCAGCTCCATCACCAGCCAGCTGTGGGACTTTGAGCAGGTGATGCCAGCATTCTGGGCCTCAGTGTCCCCAGTTATAACTGGGGTGGTAGCCTCCTATGGTGTGGAGGACACGGGGCTCCTGACCCAGTCCCCAGCACAGGGATGGCACCCAGTAGACAGTAGCTGGTGTGCCTGCTCTGGCCAGCTGGTCCGAGGGCCCCAGGTGGGCACCAGGGCTCTGGGCTCAGGTCCCAGTCCAGCCACCTCCTCCTCTCTGGGCCCTGGTCTCCCCATCTGTGAAATGGGCAGGTCCTACCTCCCAGAAGAGGCAGCCAAAGAGGGGGCTGAGGAAGAGTGGCTGGCCGGGATGGGGGCACACAGGGGCCAGTGACAAGGAAGGGGGCTTCCCAGGGCCACAAGGGAACCCAGGCTTTGGAGTCAGGGCCACACTGTGAGCATGTTCATATCAAAGCAGCTTTTTTTTGGCAGGAAGGTAGAGCTCAGTGGTAGAGCACATGTTTAGTTTAGCATGCTTAAGGTCCTGGGTTCAATCTCCAGTACCTCCATTTAAAAAAATTTTTTTAACAATAAGAAAAATGTTAAAAAAATTTTTTTAATGCTAAGAAGCTTTTTGCACCATAAGCCATTGCCTCCCCGACGCCCCCATCAGGAGTTAACTGAACCTTTGGTTAAAACATGTTTATCATGTCTGAAATTGGAGACAAGATTAGCTTTGAATGTGGAACTCAGACCTCTGAGCGGCTGGCTGTACGTGTGTGTGCACATGTGTGTGCGGGCAGGCCATGTCCGAGCGTGGGTTCCACCCTCTGCCCTGTGCCTGGTTGCTGCTAGGGGTGGTGGCAGGGGCCCCAAGGGCTGCAGAGGGTGGGGGAGGCTCTGGGAGACCCCCTTCCAGGGCTCCACCACACCCACCTCCACCTTCTCGCCCTCACCAGGTCATCCAGGGCCTGGTCATCGGACGACTGAGCAGCCACTTCTCTGAGGGAGACCTGCTCCGGGCCAGCGTGCTGGTCTTCAGCATCGTGGGCCTGGCCATGGTGAGAGCGCCCTGCTCAGGCTGCCCCCACAATGAGTGGGTCCCAGGCCCACTCCCCTGACCCTCTGCAGGTGCCCAGTTTGCACTTGAGGCCCTGGGTCCCTCCATCCTCACCCAGGGCCACCTCTGTGGGACCTCAGGGGTGGGCCCCCCAATCCTGGTCCGTGTGGCCCCCAATCACCAGGGCCCCTGCTCTGCACCAGGCGCTGATGGCCAACGTCTTCCACTTCTGTCTCCTGATGCCCGGCCTGGTCTTCAGCCTGTGTGCCCTCAACGTGGTCACCGACAGCATGCTGACCAAGGCCGTCTCGGCCTCAGACACCGGTGAGTGAGGCGTCCCGGCCCCGCGCGGGGCGGGCCCCGGGGGCACTCCGGCCTCCCCTCTGGGCGGCTTGCTGAGCAGTTTCAGGCAGAGCAGCTGCCCTGACTGGAGACCTGCCCGGACCCAGTAGGTGCTGAGCAGGGCGGGTGGCCTAGAGTCTAAATGGGCAGAGTGAGGATGGTGGGCTACAAGAAAGCCCAGGTGAGAGTTCTGCCCACCCCCGAGCCCAGCTGGTCCCAGCCAACCCTGGGGCTTCCTGGAGGTGGTGTCTGGCTTGGCTCTGAAGCTAGCATAGGCAGGGTTTCGTTAGAAGAGAGGAGGAAAGGTGGCACCCGAGGCCCAGCCCCCGCAGAGCAAAGGTGTGGGGTTGCGGGTCGGAAAGTCCACCTCAGAGGCCAAAGGGAAGGAGGGAGACCAGAATGGGAAGGAGACTAGAGCCAGCGGTCCGCACCGGCGCGGCCTTCTGTTCTCTCCCCACGTGCGCACAACACACAGCGGGTGTGCAGGTGCTTTCTGAGTGAAGGACTGAGTGAGTGAATGCACGCAGCTGGCTAAGTCTGGGAGGCCCCCAGGCCAGCCGCTGGAATCAGGAACCCCCAGACATGGACCCCCAGCCCCCACTCTGCACCAGCCTTCTTTCTTGAGGCCAAGGAGTCTCCCATCCATCCTGATGGTGCCCAGGCTCCCCTGCACTGCCCTGGGCATGGCGCAGACCCAGGTCAGGGGCTCCTGGGGACTGGTGGAGGTCAAAGGCTCCCCTAGCAGTGGGGCCAGAAAGCTCAGGGGCTTGGCCGACCCTCTGGCCATCTACCTGCTTTTCTGGGAGGGGCAGACTGAGGTCTAGAGGCCAGGATGAAAATGGGGAGGCTGTCTGGCAAGCTGAGGACCTCCAAGGCCTTCCAGACCTGTGGCTCTGTGGTTCTGGGAGGCCAGGCTGGTCCTGGACAGCTTCCTGGAGACAGTGGGCTGGCACTTTAGAGAACCAAGAGGAGGGAGCAGTGGAGCAAGGCCTGGAGAGATGAGGGAGGGCAGGAGGCAGGAGAGGGAGGAGGGAAGAGCAGATCCAGGCCACTGGGCCGCACTGGGCCCGAGGCACCACCCTCCACTTGGAAGGAGCCAGGAACTGGTTCCCAGCCGGCCTGGGAACCCAAACCACAGAGGGGGCGGTAATTGCTCCCTGGTGTCTGCAGGGCATGTGGGCGATGGGAGAGGCTGCTCTTAAAATTTCCCCCACGCTGGCCCTGAGCCTGGGCGGGGCCTTGCCTAGCCACGCCCCACCGCCCCCACCGCCCAGGGTTCCCAGCTCCCAGAGACCTGGCTCCTAAGCCCCTGGAGCCCGGGACCCTCTGGACAGATGTCAGTGTTGACAGCAGCCACACTCAGCGACCCACAGTGGACACAGCTGACGAGGGGGAGGGGAGGTGGGGGTGGCAGATAAGAGGGGGCGCAAGAAGCTAGGGGAGCCTGGGAATTTAATGCAGAGAAGCAGGTGGGGGCCCTTCCTGTGCCCTGAAGCCCCTCCCTAGCCCTGTAGGCTGTTCCCTCTGGTCCATTTGAAGGCAGTAGGGGCCGTGGGGGGTGACACGGGGCATGCCCTGGCCCACGTTGCAGGGAGCAGACCCACAGGACAGAGGGGAAGGAGCTGGGGGATGGAGAGGGGGACAGTGGAGGCAGGGAGGCTGTGGCTGTGTCCAGGGCAGTGGTGCTGAGGGATCTGCCCTGCCTTGACTACGCTCCCAACCCATTCACAGGGACCATGCTGGGCCTCTGCGCCTCTGTGCAGCCGCTGACCCGAACCCTGGGGCCCACCCTGGGCGGCCTCCTGTACCACAGCTTTGGAGTCCCCATCTTCGGCCACGTGCAGTTTGCAGTCAACTTCCTTGTCCTCCTGTTCCTCTGGAGGCAGCCTATGCCCCAGAAGAAAGACAAAGTCTGGTGACTAATGCCCCCGGGCACAGACCGGCAATAAACTCCCTCGGGACCTCTTTCAGCCTGATTTCTGCAGGCTCCCACCCGTTGGGCAGGAGGCTTGGGGATGAAAGATGGAGCTTTGGATGCTGGAGGGCTTCCTGGAGGAGAGGGCCTGCAGCTGGGCCCCAGGGCTCTGGGGAAGACAGAATCACCCAAGTTCCTCCCAGTGTGAGGTGGGCCCCACCCCAGGGTCCATCGCCCGCCAGTCCTGCCGCTGCTGCCCAGATAGCTCTGCTCACATTTCCAGAGACGAGGGCTCCCTGCTCAGCCCTCCCCACCCCGTGCCTTGGGCTGAGCACGTGCCCGCAGGCCCTCATTGTTCCTGAAGGGAAACAGGACAGGCCAGTTTTAAAAGATCAGGAATTTGAGGCTTGGGACAGTATCTAGGAAAGGAACTCTCACTTCCTGCTGGGAAGCCCAGGGTAGAACGGGGCAGCCAGGCCTGAGAACTGGCTTCCCTCCCCCTCCCCCCGCCTCCCAGCCCAGGTTCTGTGGAGAAGGGGGACCAGACATGGGGAGGTCAGCTGGCTGCTGCGGCCAATGACCAGTGTAGAGAGAAGGACGTGTCAGGCCTGCAGGGGCCCCCAGACGGGGAAGGCCACCCCTCCCCCACAGGCTGCCTGTGAAAAAGTGATTAAAATTCCGAATGCCCAACCTCAGAATTCCACAGTCCCCTGGTCCTCAGAGAGCCGCGGCCCTCCGCCCTCCCGGCCTCTGCTCCGGCCCCAGCAGGAGCGGGGATCGCACTCTCTGACTTTGGTTGCTCCCTCAGGAAGGTCTGGTGGGAGGGGCCTCCCAGGTGGGGCAGGATGAAGTCGCGCCCGGGTGGACGTGGGCCCTGGAGCTGGCCTTCCCCACTCCCCTTGCGCACGGGGGCTTCACAGTGTTGTTCAGGAGAGAATTCATCGCGGGAGTGGTGTGTTCTGCGGACCCAGTACCCAGGCTCCCCCCGGCTTCCCAGCAGAGGGACAGCCCCTCCCCAGTCTGACCCCTGGAACCCAGTTAGAGGCCTGCGATGGTGCCCTCGAGGTCAAGGGTGAGTGACTGACATTAGGGCCACTTTGGGTCCTTCCTCCCCTCACCGCTGCCTCCCACACCTGGTATTGTCCCAGCCACAAAGGGGAAACAAAGGCCCCTTCACCAGGCCAGGATCAGTGTCCTGTCCCATTCTTCTAGTGTTGGCTTTTTGTCACCAACAGACCTTCTGGGTGGAGGGAGACACCCTGAGGGAGGGGTGGGGGGGGCAGCCCTAGTGTGTCCCAGGCCACCCCCCTTCCCAGGCAGGAAACAGGGAAGCTCCCCGCCTTGTCAGGTACCTCAGGCCTCCCCACCCCCATGTCTCGTCCTGGGCCACTCGGAGGCCTCAGCCTCCTGCCACCCTAGCAGACACAGTGCAGGCCTCTCTCTCAGATGCCCAGAAGCACTGCCCACCTTGCTGGCCCCACAAGTCGGGCACTGGCCAGCAGGGGGCCAGCAGCCAGGGCCGAGGGCTTCTTTTCAGGGGTGTGGACAGGTGGCTGGGGTAGGGGGCAGCCTAGGTCCGCCACTGAGTACAGGAGCAGCTCAGATTCGGGGAGGTGCACTGACCTTAGTGGGCCAGCTGGTGAGTGACTTCCCTGAGTAAGCACTGCCCAGTCCTCCCCATTCCACACCCAGAACGGAAGTCAGCCAGGGCCAAACCCCAAGGCACTTCCCAGCCTTCTTGGGAGAGGCTGCTTGGCAAGGAGGGTGTGGCTAGGGTCCAGCAGAGGACAGTGTTCATTGAAAGCGCATTTCCTTGCCCTTCGGAGGCCTGGGGTGGCTGCTCCCCCTGCTCCAACACACACTGAATGAAGGGGCCTCTGACTCCCGCTCCCCTCCCCAGAGGAAGCTCACTGCATCACACCCAGCTGGTAGAAAAGAGAACAGCTCAAGTAGTTTATTTGGAATGGACATATTGATGCAAAAAATATATATTATTAAGACAAATGGTTTTACCACAAGTATCATCAAAATAAATACATAGATAGTCCAATAATTTAACGCGCCCGCACAGCGGGGGCGAGGCTCCTCGGCTCCGCACGGGAGGGTCCTTCTCTGCGGGGCAGGGATGCCGCCCCGGCCTTTGTCCTCGCTGTGGTCAGCGGGTGGGCGCCGCCCGGGCTCCTGCCGCCCTGGGAATCCCCTGGGCTCCTGCTCGACTGGTCCAGTGTGTGGCTCCTGTGGGGAGAGGAAGGGTCAGGGGGCTGTGCCCAAGCCCGGGGCTGAGCGGGCTGGGGTTCAGTCTGTGGGTCCCCTAAAGCCCCAACACGGGAGGCGCAAGCGACGACTCCTGCCGCGCGCCTTAGCGGCGCGGCGATTGCGCGGCATCCAGTCTCCTCTCGACAGTGTCCCCTAGACGGGCAGGGCCTCCCCGCGACGTCTGAGGTTGACATTGTTCCTCCCCCAGGACCCCGAGCTGGCGGGCGGGCAGGCGGCCGGCACTCACCGCGGCGGCGCTCAGGGCGCGCGGGCCGTCCGGGTCTCGGGCTGCGCGGCGGGCGCGGCGCGCTCCTGGCGGCTGCGGAAGTCCTGCAGGGCGCGGCGGTTCTGGAAGTCGATGAGCGCCAGCGTGATGGCCGCGTTCCAGCAGCTCTCGCCCGCGCAGCGGAAGTCGATCTCCTTGCGGTCGGTGGTGACGATGGTGAAGTAGACGTACTTGCCCGTGCGCTCCACGCAGTCCACCTTGAGGATGGAGTGGAAGCGCAGCTCCTTTGGGCGCGCGCCGGGACCGGTGGGGAACAGGCTCAGGCGGTCGGGGGTGAGTACGCCGCGCTTCTTCTTCCACAGCTGGAAAAGGCTGTCGCTTCGCTTCTCCAGCTCGCCCTCACGCAGCACCTCGCCGGGGGTCTTCATGTCGGCCGGGTGCGGCGGGCGCGGCAGGTGAGACGGCTCGGCTGGTGGCGGCGCCGGCAGTGCGCTCCGTCGGCCCCGGAGCGGCCTTTATAGAGGCCCCGCCCCGCTCGCTCGGCCCCGCCCACCCCGTGCACGCCCCGCCCCGGCCACGCCCCGGCCCTTCCGCCCGCACCCCCGTCCTGAGCCCAGCCCGCCCCTGCCCCCCAAGTCTGGCCACCGCGAGGCTGCGCGCCGCGTGCCGTCCCCGGGCCTCCCAAGGTCGCCCCCTCTCCCTTGCCTGCGGCCTGCGGGCCCCTACCCACCGCTCCCCCGGCGCCCCAGCCCCCCAGCTCCATGGGGCGATTCATGGTCCCCACCCCACCCCGGACGCCGGCCCCACGGAGGAATGTGCTGCGACCGGCCCTGCCCGCGGTGACTCACTGCCCGGGAGCCCCGGGAAGTGCCCGCGGCTGGGGCCGGCCCGGGGCGCGGTGACGGCGGGTCCCAGACCCCTACCCTCCAGGAGCCCTGACACCCAGCCCTGCTGTTAAGGGCTTGTGGGGCAGATGGAGAACGCAGCCCCTGTTCCTCCCACACCCTTGGGGCCCTTTGGGGGAGACCCCCTGGTGCCCCAGCCCGCCTTATGTCCCACCTAGCCACCCATCATCCGCGCCTGGAAGGACCTGCGCTCTCTCCCCTGGGTCAGGCAGAACGGGAGAGCAGACGTTCAGAGCTTCAGTTTTCCCTTCTGTAAAATGGGGACAGTGACACTTGTTAGATTAGGTAACCCACGGAAAGTGCTGGAACAGCTCCCCACAGTGTCCAGTAAGTGTGAGGGGAGGAGAGGCCGTTCCAGCTCCCTTCCTGGGGGCCGTGGCGGCTCTACGTCAGGGGAGGGAAGGAGGACGACTCCGACTGCGACCGCGGGCGGGCGGGCGGGCGGCCGGAGGTCCTGGGAGCCGAGGGGGCGCGGAGTGCATGGCGGGGAGCGGGGAAGGGGGTCGGCCGGCCCGCGGCGGGGCGGGGGCGGTGAGGGCGGCTGAATCATGGCCTGCCAGCCGGACAAGGCTTTTTATTTACCCTCTTCCTTTAAAGGGTTTAATAGGAGCAGGAAGTGACCGCGGGCTCCTCCCGGGTTCCCAGGGGGTGGGGGTGGGGAGAGCCGGCAGAGATGGGGGGGGCCCACCTTCAACACCCCACCAGGCTGTGAGCTGGGCAGGTGCTGTAAAGCAGACACAGCAAGGAAGACCCTAGTGGTGTGGGGCTGGGAGAGCCACCCTAGCCCTGCAAAACGGAAACACAGGTGCCCTGGTTCCAAAAGCATTAACATTTTCAGGACGGTGACTGGTGACTGCCAAGCACAAAGCCAAGTGTGGGACGTTCTGGGTGCAGGCCCATTAGGCTGGCCCTACCTGCCCTCGCTGTGTGGCCTGGGGCAAGTCCCGTCCCTGGCCCTTCAGGGTCACCCTGAGGAATGAGGGTCACCTCTGGCTCAGAACAGGCCTGGGCAGATGGCTGGCAGGTGGCAGCTGCCCAGTGGTCCCCACCTGTGGGTCCAGAGGGCCTGTAGGAGGGCTGGGCAGCAGAGAGGGCAGAGGTGGGGCCCAGGACGAGCATAGGGACTGCTGGTCAGTGTTCTGGTGGGGGTGGAGGAGGGAGCTGGCCAGAAGGTGAAGGCAGCACGGGGTGGGTAGGTGGGTGGGGGAAAGGATCTCCCCTCGGGACAACACAGGGCAGACTTGTAAGGTGGTAAGTTTCCCATCACTACAGGCATCCCAGCAGAGCTGGCCAGCCCATGACAGGCTAAGAGGATTCCAGCATCAGGCAGGGTGAGACGACTGACCCTCCATCCAGGGGCTCTGCCACCATGGGGCTTGGGCTGTGGCTGTGCTGAGGGGTCCTCTGGGCAGTGGGACCCGGGAGAGGCAGACCAGGGCGGAACTCTGTGCCGCTGCTCTCGGGAGCCACTGTGAGCCTTTGGGTGCCCAGCGCTCTGCCCGGACCCCCTCCGGGACCCACCAACACCCCGCAGCCCCCGAGGCCAGTCAGCAGAACCTCAGACACTGGCATTGCTTAAGCACCTACTGTGTGCCTGCAGGACTGGCAGGTGCTAGGACCCTGAGGAGAGGGGAGGACCCCTGCCTGCCCTAGGGAGCACCAGGGTAGCTGTGAGGGAGTGGGGGCTGAGGGTCTGGGGCCAAGAGGATGGCTTGGAGGACTCCATGGGGAGGGCAGGCGCCAGAGAGGGTCCCTGAGGAGCCCAGGTCAGTGAGGCTGTGAAGGCTTGCTAGGGGCTGGCGTGCCAGGCCTGTGCTGGGAGTGCACCCAAGGTGGGCATACTTCTCAGCACATTTCATAGATGTGGGAGGAAGGGACAGGAGAGATAGGAGCAGAGACAGGGCTTGAAAGTGCTGAGGAATGACTGAGCAAGAGGAGAGAAGTGAGCGCCCTTGAAGACAAGGTGAGGCCAGGGGAGCTGCCCCTCCCCACGCCCACCCTGCCCTGAGCTCCTCTCCTTGCCAGGCCTCTGGGGGAGGGGGCAGGGGTCGCTGCCCAGTGACCTGGGGGTGCCACTCTGACAGGTGGGCATCAGTGGGAGCTGGGGGGGCAGGTCGTAGCGGGTGGGGAACCCACCACCCCTCTCCCCAGGGGAGGCGGGGACGGCCACCCCCCAGAGGCCCCTGGGTCACCGATTCCACCCGCTCCGCCTCAGTGATTTCCCAGCTCCTGTGAGGCCAAACCAGCATGAAGCCGCCAAACCAGCATGAAGCCGGAGCGAGGAGGGACCCTGTCCCCACCCCCAAGCAGGCCTGTCTGAGGCCCTCTGGAATGTGGGAGCCAAGAGCTGACTTTTCACCCACAGTGGGGACCTTCTAGGGGGATGCCCCCCCAGGCCATTTGATACCTAGGACCTCAGAGGACCCACCAGGACGGACCCCCTGGTGTGGATTCATTCAGGCTGCACCCGTAGGGAGCCACGCTCCCCGCTCCCCACCCCACGAAGGGTTCTAGCCAGGTTGGTACAGGAGAGGGAGGAGCCACTGACCAGAGACAGGAGCCTGGCACCTGCAGGGAGGCCAGCATGGCCCCGCCCAGCCGGCCTGGCCTCGTGTCTCCCTCGTGGTCACTCCATGAGGTGGGGGTGCTTTCTTGGTTTTGCAGGGAACAGGGTAGGGATCTCAGAGAAGTTAAGGGACTCAGGAAGTGGCCTCCCCCAAGCAGCTGAGCTGGTTCTGGGTGGGGGTGTCTGGTGGCTGCTTCTCAGACGGGGAGGGGGCCACACTGGGCCTTGTCTCACGTCAGGCAGCGCTGATCTCGGCCAAGTTTACTAATATTTATCCCAGGGCCACATCCGGGATTCACCGGAGCCTGACTGAGGGAACTCCCCACGGGCAGACAGAGATGGTCCCCGAACACCCAGCTGGGGACACCTGCCATCCCGTCCAGCTGGGTGAGGATGTCAGGCAGCCTGGGCAGAGGCGAGGGCGCTTCTTTGAAACTCACCAGGTGAGGTCATTTCCACGGCGGTGACGAGGCCAGGCCCTCCAGGCTCTTTCCCAACAAGCCGGGTGAACGGAAACCATGTGTCAGCAGCCCGGTGCCTGGGGCTCGATACCATACTCTTCCGGCTCCCCCACCTGGGTCCCCCTGCTCTTGCCTCTTCCAGGAAGCCCTCCCAGATTGCCAGGGCCACCCTAAGGCCTGCTTCCACCAATGACGTAACTGCTGGGCCTTGGGGTCCCGTTTAAGGCGAGCCTGGGGAGGAGGGCGGGGGAGGCCCTAGCTGCCTGGAGTTGCAGCACCTGAGAGGTGGCCTGATGCCACCTGACCTGAGCCCAACATCACCCGTTGGCCGTGGCCTGTAACTCAGGCCTGCCCTCAGTCCCTCTCCTCAAAGCCGCGGCCTGGGACAAGTGAGCGGTCCAAGGGCGGGGGGCAGGAGGCCTGTCCCCACCTGGTTCCAGGCTCTCATGGTCAGCCTGGCCTTGGCCCCTCCGGGCTGTGTCCCTTGTTCCTCTGTCTGGCTCCCTGAGCCCCTCAGCTGTAGTCTGACTGGCAGGCCCTGCCTCACTGGGCCCTGAGGATCGAATGAGACAGTGACACTGCACCTTCCTCCTCCTCGGCCCCTGTCAAGCTCCTGTTCACCCCTAGGGACCCTGCTCAGGAGCCACTACCAGCTCCGGGAGTGCAGTGACATTCGTCTTTGGCAACCTCCAGGCCCAGCCTGGGCGCTCAGGAAGTGCTTCTGGAAATGGGTGGACCTGAAAAGCATCTATCTGCCTGTCCGAGACTCCCCACTCTGGGCAGAGCAACCGACGTGGGGATCACTTGCTTGTCTGTGGAACCGAAACAGCTGCTGGTGGGGGTTGTCGGGGGGCGGGACCGGGCCAGGCTGGCTCAGGCCTGGGGGGCAGAGGGGAGGGGCCTCTCCCATCACCACAGAATGGACGGGGAGGGGGGGAGCCGCTGGCATTCTCGTCACTGAGCAGACTGCCCAGGGCCTGGTTCACGGGGACAAGGGACCTTTCTGGAAGCTTGAATGAACGAGTGAACGAAATACAGGAAAGGAGGAGGGTGGAGGTGGACGAGGCATGGCCGCCACCCTCTGAGCAGTGGCCAGCCCTCGCGGCGGCCGGGCGGCACCACCACAGGACAGGCAGGGCGCCTACCCCGACCTCCAGCGTCCGGTGCAGCTGGGCTGGGACAGGGCTCTGTCGTGTGTATTTTAATCAAATTCTTTCCAAAAGAAAGTTATCAAAATAGTAACAAAGTGTTGACACAAAAAAGTAAAAAATCACTGAATGATTTCAAAGTTTTGAGTCCTCACCTCTCATGATCCCATCCCAGGCCCACCTGACGTAGCGAGTGACTTTTGATCCTTTTTTAAATTTATTTTTATTTTTAATTATAACATTTAATGATCCTTTTTAAAAGATGCATTTGCATTTCCTCAGAAAAATGAAGACTAGAGTCACCATGTGACCTAGCAGCTCCACTGCTGCATGTGTCCCCCAGACGTGAACGCAGGGACCTGAGGTGCTTGCCCACGCAGGTTCACAGCAGCATCATTCACAACGGCCAGGAGGTGGAGGCCACGCAAGTGTCCCCTGATGGGTGAATGGATGCACAAAATGTGGTCCAGCCACACGATGGGATATTACTGAGACGTGAAAAGGAAGGAAATGCTGACCCGGGACACAGTGCTGATGAACCTTGGGGACGTGATGCTCAGCGAAACAAGCCAGACGCAGAAGGACGAATCCTGTCTGATGCCACTCACGCTCATGTGTGCCCCCCAGAGGCACCAAATTCATAGTCGGACAGTCGGATGGTGGGGGCCGGGGTGGAGAGTGAGTGTTTCATGGGGACAGTTTCAGTTTGGTAAGACAAAGACGTTCTGGAGACAGACAGTGATGGTGGCCGCACAGTATTGTGAATGAACTTAACGCCACTGAGCTGTGTGCCTAGAAATGGTTAAGATGGTAAATTGTATGTTACATATGTTTTACCATAGTTAAGAAACTGTGTGTCTGCCATCTTTGTCATGCACATCCTTGTGTCTGTTTGAGAGCCTCTGGAGTGGGTTGATGGTCCCCAGAGGTGTGTCCGTGTCCTCATCCCCAGAACCTGTGACTGTGACTTACATGGTAGAAGAGTGACTGTTACCTTGTACGGCAAGAGACACGATTAGATGATTAAATTCAAGAGCTTGAAAGGAGGCGCTGGTCTCAGATTACCCAGGGGGCTGAGTGCCATCACAGCTGTTCTTATCAGAGACACACTGGAGACAGAGGCTGGAGGGATGTGGCCACAGCCCCGAGACAGCTGGAACCCCCAAAGCTGGAAGGTTCCGGAAGGATCCTTCCCTAGAGCCCTGCCAACATCTTGATTTTGGATTTCCGACCTTCAGAACCACGAGTGTAAATTTCTGTTGTTTTAAGCACCACAGTTTGTGGTCATTTGTCACAGCCACCCCAGGACAATGATACAGCCCCCAGGCAGTCGGTGCTGACCCTGCCCTCCCTCTCCTATAGCCCTCCCCCTCCCCTGGGACTGGAGCACACAGTCTAGTGGCAGATGAGGACCAGACAAAGGTGACGGGGTCATTAGCCGGCCATGGGTGGTGAGGTCAAGGCTTCCTGGGGATACGGGTGACTTTTGAGCTGGGTTTTCAAGGATGAACAGGAGTTCTCCACATCCCCTGGCTTGCCCTGGGCATGGGCTCGGAGCTGGACGTCCAGTGTGCTCTGCGGAAGTCTGAAAATCCAGACGGAAACACTGCCTGTCTCAGGTGGGGAGCCTGAGGCCAGGTCTTCCTGGCCCTAGACTCGGAGCCTGACTGGATGTGGATGGCGGGAGGCGGAGGTGCCCTGACAACCTGAGTCCAGCTTGTGTGGCTGAGAGGATGGATGATCTCCGACCCAGACAGCGAGGAGAGGTTTGGGAGCTGCCTGAGATGGGGGAGCACTAGTGGGGAGGGGCTGGTCAGAGGGGTCCGCCTGGCCCCTCCTCTGGTGGAGACGCTGGTTCCTTTGGCCCATCAGCCTCTCTCAATCGGCACTTTGCCGGGTGTCCTGGCCCAGGCTTCCTGGGCCCCCTATCCAGGCATCTCATGCTCTGAACAGTGTCCCCTCCCTACCTCCCACTTCGCAGGCCAGAGGCCTCGGGACCCCCTCCCCTGCTCCCACCTCTCCTATGCTTCTTCTGCCACCCCTTCCCCTCCCCGCCGCTAGCCTGGCCACCCGTGGCCATCCACACGCGTGCCCTGGGGGCACTGCGACAGGTGACAACATGCCTGGGGGCCTGAAACAACACAGATGTACTACCTCCCCGCTCTGGAGATCAGACCCAGCCCAGCCCCGTCCTGAGCCCTCTGCTGAGGAGCTGGGACAGGCCCCTGGGCCTGGCCCCCACCCAGTCTCCACTTACTCTTCTCAGAGCCCCTCTGCCCCGCCATCTGAGGGGGCCCCAAGGGCAGGGCCGGGGTGCCCCTCAAGCTCCCCTCCCCCACCTCCACTGCAGAGCTGGGAAGGGGCTCGTCCAGGTCACAGCGGCTCACAGCCTGGGGGTCCAGGCGCTCACTTCTCAAGGGTCGTGGTCCTCAGCAGGGGAAGCCCTGGTTGCTCTGCTGGGATCTTCCAGCTGCTGCGGAAAACGGGGCAGCCTGAGGGTAAAGACAAAAGGGCCCAGACATGCACTCTGGAGCCTCCGTGTCCCCCAGCTTGGCCCCAGGCTCGCTGAGGCCGAGGGCCTTGACCTCCTGACAGGCTCCCAGCCGGCAGGCACTGGGGAGGCCGGCGAGGGCAGCCCTGGCCTCGCACACCAGGCCTTCCTCTCCCGAGTCCCCAGGGTGGCAGGTGGTGGTTGTCCTCCTGTCTCAGATGCAGAAACTGAGTCCCAGGGAGGCTGGGGTGTGGCCGACACTCCCAGATTTCTGGAGGAGCCCTGGGGAGCACCCCTGTCCCAGCGGAAGGAGACCATGGAGGGTGTGTCTGTAGGGCCCAACCCGTCCTCCTGGGCCTGGAGGAGGGCCCCAGACCCCGCGAGCTCAGAGCCAAGTTGGGTGGGGCTGGGCCAGGCCTGTTAGGTCGTCATGGAAAGTAACATCCGGCCACCACCCTGAGCTGAGTCTGCGTGGCCAGGCTGGCCCAGTGGTGACATCGCTGGAGGGCAGGGGCTCCGCCCAGACGCACCAAGGTGACTTGGCCTCAGGGGGTGTGTCCCGGCCTCACCCGCCTGGTAGCCTGAGGAAGGGGGGTGCTGAAAGGGGGCCCTGGGGTCAGCGCCTGGTGGGAGTCCTCGCTGTGGCCCAAGTCGACCATGGTCAGAGGCCCCAGCTCCAAGGCTCAGGGGCTGTAAGGAGGGTCCCAGGCAGGCGAGGTGCCTGGAGAATCACACCAAATTCAGAGGAACTGAAAGTCCAACCTGGGCCAGAGAGGGAGCACCTGCTGTCAGGGCCTGGGGTCACAGGCTCCCGCCTGCCACGTGGCTCTGCCCTCTGAGGCTGAGGCTGGGAGGACACGGCTGCCTCCACAGGAAGGAAGCTGGGAAGTCATTCCGCTCGGAAGGGCTCGGAGGCAGGGGCCAAAGTCCAGGTGTGGCTGCGCTGGGCAGGCCGGCGGGCAGGGAGCCAAGGGCCACCCACACTAGGGACAGTGCCCTCCAGCCAGGCCCAGCGCCCAGGACGGACCCTTCTTCAACCAGGGGCTCCCTCAAGGCATAGCTGGAGGTAGCAGCTTGCCCACTGGGCCCACTGGGCGCTCCTGGGGGGGGGGGTCCCAACAGAGGGCAGGTCAGGGGTCAGCAGCACTTCCAGCCCAAGGGCTCCGCCCTCCCACCGGGCCTGGTCTCCCATCTCCAGGTCAAAGCGCCCAGGGAGCAGGAGCCGTGGGGCTGAGACAGCCTGGTCCGGTGGTGGCCTGGACTCGACGGAGGGAGCCCTGGGGCCTGGGAAGGTGCTGCGCGCACAAGGGGGTGGGTCCACTTGGCCCCTGTTCCATGATGTGGGGGCCATGAGCCGACTCAGCAGACCAGCTGCCAGGGGCTGGGGGGGCTCGGGAGAACTGTTCCCTACGCCAGGGCAGGCCCCGGGTGCCGGAACTCCCAACCCCTAAGGGGGAGACCATTAGGAAGTGCCCTAACGTGGGAGGCTTTTAAAAAACCAGCTTCATTGAGGTACGGTTTATAAACGGACCCACTTGAGGGAGCTTCCCCCACCGCGCGGCTCCTCCCTTCCCTCAGACAGCGCCCCGGCCGGCCCCAGGCCCACCTCTCGGCAGCCGTGCTCCCCACACAGGCCTGGAAGGTTTGGATGCCACAGAGAAGGGTCGCCCCAAGCCCCGCGCAGGTGACACTTCTGAGATCCCGGTGCTGTGGGCTTCCTGATGCCGAGGGTCCGAGAGGGGCACAGCCACTGCTCTTGCCCACCTTTAACTGCTGGCCACTGGTGGACGTGTCCACACTGCCTAGGGCCCCTGCTCCCCGAGACCCTGCCACAGGGCCCAGTGCCTCCCAGAAGTGGGGGTGCCGAGACCGGCACAGGACAGAAACCAGAAAGGGCAGCTAAGCCCAGTCAGTCCCTTGGTTTTGAGCGTGTGTGACAGATAAGCCAGGCCATGTCTCCAACAGCTCGGGTAGCCTGGGGCCAGTAACCCAGGGAGCAGGGAGGCAGAGCCGTGGGGTGAGAGCATCATCAACGTGGCGCCCAGAGGGGGGCCCTCCTCAGCTAGGGGCAGTCCAGGGGCCCAGTGGGGACAGAGGCAAAGGGCTGACCAGGCAGCCTGGGCGGCATGCCCTGCAAAGCTGACCCAGCTTGCACCCCCTACCCAAGCAGGAGTGCCCCCGCCCCCCGCCCCCTGGCTGATGGCTCCAGGCAAACCTACTGGATACTCCGTGACATACAGCACGAGTGGCAGGGACTGAACGAGCCTGAGGGCCTCTGCACTTTCAAGGTCCTGGCAGCAATGGGGATGAGGCACACGGGGCTCTCAGAGGCACTGGAGGGTCCCACAGGAGGGGACTGGCTGAGGGGAGGTCGGAGCCATGGCACATGGGGTGGCACCAACGCTCAGGGCTTCGAGCTGTGGCCTTGCCACCCGAGCGTACCTGGAACGGCCGACCGACAGCCTGAGGCCAGGAGGCCCCAGGCCTGCACGGCAGCCTCGCACACTTCGTACCCCACAGGGGAGATAAAACCCAGCACCTCTGAGCATGGCCCTCCCCCTGCTCCCATCTGTACTGGCCTGACATCAGGACATTTTGCTTGGGCGCTATGTCACGTGGGTCACCACAGAGAACGCAGGGAGGGAGCCACCCAGGTCTGGATCTTCTGCTGCCTGGGCCTGGCCCTCCGTCCAGCTCCCTGGTTGGCCCGTAGCCTCCAGACGTGATGACCGTGGCCTCGCGCAGCCATGCGCCTCTCGACGCACCACAGAGAGTGTTCCCGTGAGGATGTGGGCGCCCTCGAGCTTTGTGGCCACAGTCGGTCCACTGTGGGCGTGTGGGGACCGACTCTTCTGCCTCCTGGGAAGTGAGGGCTGCCCCCTCGGGGCCCGTGTAAGCTGCGGGAGCGCACCTGGCCCCTGTGCCCGCACACTCCAGGCTGAAGGCCTGCCACAAGTCACACCTCTCTGGAAACCCTACCAGCTGCCCGGAAGAGGCTCTGAGTCCACACCCCCGCTCCGTCCTCTCAGGCTGTCCCCGCAACTCACCAAACCCCCAGCACCCTCGCCTCTTCTCAGCGGCCATCGGGGCAGGGTTGGGGCAGGCCTGGGGAGGCTCACCACAGCCCCACTGCCACGGGGTCTGACACCACACTCGCCTGGGTACCTCAGGAGGGCAGCGCTCCCTCTGGCTCTGGTCACCTTGGGCTCAGCCGTGCCGGGCGCTTCCTGCTCCTTCTCGTGGCCAGTACTCTCTCCCTCTGGCTGTTGCCGGGGAGAAGCCGGCCCCTCAGGAAGGCCAGCACCAGGTGAGCTGGACACCGGCTCCCGCGGAGCAGGGGGCGGCCCTGCCAAGGGCGGTCCCAGGGTCAGGAACTGGAGTGAGAGCCCCGGCAGCAGGTGTTTCTGGGAAGAGCGCTCCCTCCTGTGGAGAGGGAGCAGCCACCAGGGAAGCCCCAACAAGACGACAGAGCAAACACGGCCTTCACGCAGGAAGTGTCCCTCCTGGAACCTTCTGACCAAAAAGGCACATCCCCACAAGCTCTGGAAACAGGAGGAACGCTTCCTTAAGGTAGCAGAGAGCCCACCTGGGGACCCCAGACCCACCCCAGTGAAGTGGCCTCTTCCTAAAGACTGGCTTCAGAAGCCTCAGAAACAAAACAGAAAACCAGGGGGCTGCGTGACCACACCTGGCGCTGCCGTGAGGGGAGCAGGCCGGCGCCCCCGCCCGCTCCGCCCAGCAAGAAAGGCAATCACAGTGCTGGCTTCATGTTTCACAACTTTAATAGAATATTCTAACTATTCTGTACAAATTGAAAACACTGTATTCAGTTACAAATGTGTAGTAAGTAAGGCTCAGCACCCTACAGGCCTGGCCACAGCGTGGACACAGCGCCCCCTGCTGCCAGCGGCTGCAGTCGCACCCTCAGGAACCCACACGCCAGCCAAGAACAGGTCGCTCCCAACCCAGGGCTTTTAAGACAAGATGAACGTGGGGCCAAGAAACGGGAGCTGCTGAGAAAGCAGAACATTTACACACTGAACGGAAAGGCTCTCCTCCCCAGCCCGAGCCCCGTGCCACAAGGACTGGCAGATCCCGGCTCTGCCCTGTGGCCCGCGTGTCGTGGGGACCGGCTCCTGCCGCCGGCAGCTTCTTCCATGCGGGCCTCGTCCCGTAGGAGCCGGACCACTTCCCGCGCAGGGCACCAGGTCTCCAGTCACAAACCTAGTTTCAGAAACTCTAAGCACAAGCAACAGCGTGCGTCCCAAGCCCTCACCAGCGTGAAAGGGTAAATAAATACAAGATGAACCACAAGCACTCGTGCCTCAGGGTCAGTGGGCGCCACAACCCCATGCCCACCCGAGGAAAGCGAAGCCCAGGAAAGGACAGTGAGAGGAGAGCGCCACTCCGCCGGCTCCCCCAACAGTTGGCACGGCGGGAAAACAGCGTGTGGGTCCTTCAAATGAAACAAGAGTCTGGCCCGATGGCGGGAGAGGGGTAACCGGCTCCAGAGGCCCTGGAACCACATCCCCGGACACATGCCCCTGGCGTCTACCCTGTGTGGTCTGTGCCACCCCCCCACCCCTGGCGGCGCCTGGCAGGTCCACTGAGCTGCGCCCAAGGCGGTAGAGGGTGCTAGAATTAAACCTCGTATTTCTGAAATGCATCTGAGTTACCACTGTACAGGTTAAGCAAAATAATAAAGTAAAAGAAGTTAGGTGAAAACCATGCACTTGGAAGCGAGTTAGAGCTGAGCACTGTCAGGTCGCGGGTCGGTGCAGAGCTGACGACGTGCGGCGGCCACACCCGCGGGGCGTCTCACTGCTGTTTGCACTCGGAGGGCTGGCTGGGCTCTTTCTGTCAAAAGAGAAAACAAGACTGTAAAGAATCAACCAACCCCATCAACCAAGCATCTCCAACCAACATCGAACACAAAGACTCAAATGTTTCATTTATTCTTACTGAAAAAAGGGTTCCTCAAGATATACTTTTAAAATAGTAACAAAAAAATTAACTTCCCAGGAAAAAGATCACAGTGGGGCTGCCCATTTTTGTTTAAGGACATTCTCATTCACAGCAGAAGGGTCCTGGGGGGAGGGAGGGTCCTCCGGAGGCAGAGGCTGATTAAACGCACAGGAAAGCCCCGGTCCCAAAGCTGAAGGCACCTCAGAGCCGCGGGGCAACCACAGCCCTGCCCACGGGCACCCCTCCGGCCCTGCAGGGAAGAGGCTCCTGGGCCGCTGCCTGGAGCAACCCCTGTCCCGGCCGGCTGGCCCGAGGCTCGCAGGAGGGACGCCCCCGGCACTGGGCTCTGCCTGCGCCCTGACAGAGGACGAGAGGCCACTGAGAGCTTCACAGACCAGCCCCAGCCCTCCCAGGAGCCTGCCCATGGGGGAATTCTATCCTCCAGAAAAGGGGTGAGGGAGACCCTCCCCGCCCCGAGGTGCAACTCACTTCAGAACGACCCGACACCCACACCTCACCACTGAAACACACGAGGCAGCCCCACGGACCGTGTGTGGAGCCAACAGCAGCCCGAGAGAAGGAGCTTCTGAGCAGACAAGACTTCCTCCCAGTAACCCGTGGTTTCTGGCCGTGAAGATGACCAATGACTGAACGTGACCGGCCAGGCCCACGGAGTTTCAGAAAAGCCCGCAGCACAGTCTGAAAGGACGTCTGGGACAGCGCCACCAACCCCGTCAGAGGACAAGCCAGGCTGCAGCCTGTTCCAGGGAAACCACACTGAAGGGGTGAAAAACTGTGTGCAAAGGATGCACACAGACAAATGCCCGTGGGCCCTGGTCCCAGGCCCCGCCCAGAAGTGTAACGGAAAGGGCACAGGGACGAGCCGGGACGGGCACCCCACCCGCAATCCTAGCTGAGGAAGACCGCACACCGCCATTCCAAGGACAGACTTGGAGGCGGCCCAGACCCGTGGCCAAGGGGCCCAGACGCTGGCTCCAGACTCACTGGGGGTGCAGAAGTGCTCCAGGCCTAGGACAGCGCTGGCAGGACCAGGGGAGAAGGGTGTGCGTGTCTCCAGAATGCATTTGCAGAAGGAAGGAGGTTAGAGATGCCGAAGCTGGGGGTAGGGTGGGGTGGGGCCGGAGCGGGTGGTGGGCCGGGGGGACCCGGCATGCTGCATCTCCCTAGGTAAATGTGTACACTGGACACCGAGGATGCCAGGTAAGGCAGAGCGCTGCACAGTCCACAACGTGCTCCTCGAGGGACTCAGG
The DNA here is from genome assembly GCF_048773025.1 of Camelus bactrianus. Classification (NCBI taxonomy): domain Eukaryota; kingdom Metazoa; phylum Chordata; class Mammalia; order Artiodactyla; family Camelidae; genus Camelus; species Camelus bactrianus. Next base: position 2,236,499 of record NC_133548.1, read on the forward strand.
AGAACGCATCTTATTCACGTAAAGTAAACCCCCTCCTGGGGGTACGGAGATGGCTGGCGGAAAGGGGTCCTCACCAAAACCAAGACCAGGGCCAGGGCCACTGTGAGGGCAAGAAGCTGGACGGGAACCCTGCGTCTGGAGGGGAGGGAGGCCGGGAAGCTGGCCAGATGAGGAGGACTGGGCCGCCACCGGCACCCCCACCACCCGAGGCCCGTGTGCAGCCCCGGCCCTGGGGACAGCGTCCACGTGGACACAACTCCAGGCTGCAGGGCTGACACAGAACTGGGACGTGAACTTCATCCACGAGACACCGACGGTCTTCAGCCTGTGGCAGAGGCCGAAACAGAACTGCCAACTAAACCCAAGTGTCCTGCTTCAAGTCAGACGCTGTCAGAAGCCTGGGCACCCAAGGCTGCTCACAAAGGACAGGAGTCGGTGTTTCAAAGGAACAAACTAACAGCCCACACTGCCCGTCAGGGGCCATTTATAAGGGTTTTAACAGACACACAGCCAACAAGCACGCGCCACAGGCATGCAGCCCGGGGCCGAGGGCGGCCGGGCTGCAGAGGGACGGCCTCCTCCCGGGGGAAGCTCCAGCCCTGCTGACAGTCTGACGGCACTGCCGTGGTTACACTGAACAGAGTCCCTCGCTCCTAGAGACACAGGTCGGTGCGGGCAGATGCTCCAGGTAACAGGGACAGCCCTGGCGGGCGTCTTCAGACGTGTGGGAAGCAAGGGCGATTAGATGCCACCACCAGTGATCAGACCTGGCCTTCAGACACAGAGATCCACAATGTACATTCACTCCATCGAGTTAAAATGCTTTCCTCAGCCCATGTCTGCCCACTGCCTAGCAATTCTCTAAGAAACCAAGCCCACAGGAGTAAGACAGGGAGGCCATGCAGACAGGCCCCCAAGGCTCTGGGGAAGCCGGCCTCCCGGCCCCCCGAGCCACGAGGAGGCACTGAGACACGGCCCCCTCTCCCACACACTGGCCGCCCACTGAGCTCAGCTCGTGCAGCCCCTGCTGTTCCCTGGACAGCGCCGTTCCTGAGCTGGTCTCCCCCAGAGGCCCACCGGCCCCTCCCGTGCACCATACTAGGGAGGGGGCTTCTGGCTGGGGCAGAGCTACGATGCCCGATGACCCACGTGGGGGACAGGGCGGCGCCGGGGCTGGCTGATGCCCACTGAAACCTGCAGTCAGTTCTTGCCTCGCTCAGGCAGAACTCTCCCCGGCACCCTCAGCAGCACTCACTAACGCCGACATGAAACGGATGCCAGTGGCTCTTCAGGTAAAATACTCTGGTGTGAGAAGTTCAGTTACCCTTCCTTATCTGTCAGTCTGCATAACACCTCAATTTAAAAAGTATAAATGATCGAGAGACATGTGTCAAGATAATCACAGTGGGCTGATGCCTACTGCCATCGTGGGCAGCCGATCCCAGGGCCCCCCTGTTCTGCCTTCTTCCTGGAGGGCAGCCCAGTCGTCAACAAAGATGTCACAGCAGTTACATCCCTGCTACTTGGTCAGCGACCAACACTGGGCTCGGCGAGCAGAAGCCAGATGTGATTTCTGCCAGCTGGCTTTAAGAGGACACGCGAGAGATGCCTGCACAAAACGCCGCTCTTCAGCCAGCCCCAGTCCAGCCTGGCACCCGGTGAGTCGCCTGGACAGCCACCTCCTCTTTATCCACTGAGTCACAACATGGCATTGTTGCGAAGCGTGGACCCGAAGTTTGGAAGTTAGGAATAAATGGAATTCCACCTTACCTAGAAACGTATGATTAACAGACAAAAATTACACCTAAATGGGGAAAAAAACTGAAAGGAACTGTCAGCGTGAAAGAAAATGAAATGCACAGAGTTACACAGGAGGAAAAAGCCACTGCCTCCCGTGACACGAGGGCGAGGCCCCGACCCTGAGGTGGGAAGCCTCCTGCCAGAGCCGGGCCATTGACACCAGAACCTCCTTTCTCTCGTTTTCCTCTGTTTGTGCAGGCTGTGACGTGACAGGCCCCTCTGAAGGGGTGTGCGTGAAGGAATAGAAATGTCACAGCATGACCCCAGAGGGCAAGACTGGGGGATTTCGACCACGTGGTTGACAGTTCTCAGCTCACACAACTGACCCTCCTAAATCATTTCTCACCAACCAACAAACAATCAAGACTTCATGAAGGGTTAGTATTGACAATTCTTTACTTCTTGTTAAGCTGTCTGTAACTACTTGGTGACAATGCTTGTCCAGAAAACTCAGATGTGAGAGGAGACAGAAGGTCCAGCGAGGGGACAGCAGAGGAGGAGGACAGACGGAAGGAAACAAGACACGGAGGAGCGGAGCACCCGCTGCCGGTAAGACGAGCGGGGGAAGACAGACTGCACACTGCGCCCGGAGTGGACGGGGCCGACCACCTCGGCCTCCGCCTCCACTCCAGAGCCCACACCGGCACCGTGTGTCAGCGCCGAGGGCGGACACATGCACCTGCGCCCCGGGCGCTGCACCCACAGCAGGGCTGGGGCCGGCGGCCCTCCTCGCGACCCCTGGCGGTCCTCACTCGGGAACTGAGCACAGGCGTGTCCGTGCCGAAACGGACAGGCTGGCTCTGAAAAGATGAACGTGCTGGTGAGCCCGCGCCCAAAGCAGTGTTTATTGGGCACTTTAAGGAAGGAACCATGCCGTGAGCGAGCGCTCAGACACGGCCACCACGACAGTCACACCCCGACAGCACAGCACACGTTCTGCTCTGGGCAAAAACGGGGTAAGAAACACACACAGTCTACAGAAACAGAGGCAAGGCTCTCCAATGCCAGGTAATGTTAGTGGCCTCACAGCCCGTGGTGTTAGTCCTAAGAGGCAGGTGAGCAGCACATGTCACGTGAGCAAACAGGAGCACTTCTCATCACAGCTTCAGGACAGCACGGGGACAGTTCTGTATCTGAAGTGCGTGCCAGATGGCAAGGCCCTTGATCTCGTCTGAGATCAAAAGTGAAAACTCTGATCTGTAGGTGCCCACTCACCCTCATTAGCATTCTTTTTTCTTAAGCAAAGCTTCTGAGTTTATTTTAAATTATCTGAGATACCTAGACACTTAACTTTTGAGTATTCTCAGCCCAAGTACAATTGTAAGATTATGCCCACGATTCCATCATTCATTTAAAAAACTGAACGAGTTTCTATAAAATAAGATACAACTTGTGAAAGAGTTGGAAAGCGTTTTAGTGAATATTTACACTTAACACTCAAATTATGTATCACATGTCTCAACAGTTCCTCATTCAAGTATTTTTCTGGTGTGTTTTAACTTTACTAATTATAGAACGACAATTACACATTCGTAACACCACTGCCTCAAAGTGGGGAACACGATTTAAAAGTCCAACCACGCGGCCCCCAGATCACTAACCTTGGGGTTGATTTCGGCGTCGTCCTCATCTTCTCCCTCCTCGTCACCTTCTAACTCCTGTATCAAAAGGAGAACTAGCTGAACAGACACGAATTAAGTTCTTGTGGATCCACTGCCCAAATAAAGCTAAACTCTGATTCACAAGGGAATCAACTGCAGTCATTAGTCTTCGTAACTGATTAACCCCACCCCCGGGCACCTTCTGTTCTCACAGACAACCCTGAAATGAACAGATTGCTGAAAAAGTAGATTCTGTTTGTTAAATGATTATTTTCAAAGATGCACTTTCATGCAGCCAGCTGCAGGGTCCCACTCTGGACACAGTTCCACATCTGCCACGCCTTCCCTTGGCGCCAGCTCGGCAGGGCTGACGGCCGCCAAGGCCGCGCCGCGGGGACGACTGTGACGCGCCTGTGACGTCACGGGCTCTGGCCACTCAAGCAGAGAGAAGGCCTAGTGCAACCTCAGGAAAAGACGTCTTACCTCCTCTTCTCCTTCCTCACCTTCTTCAAACTGAAAAGACAGGAAACGGGTTTTAGGTGTATTAAGTGTGACGGCAACCAGACCCAGACCCAGACCCGGTCCCCGGCAGGTGCCCACGCCGGTCAGGCCGCCGCCTGAAGCACAGGGCCGCGTGCTCCTGAGTCCTGCTGTGTCAGAGGGACACCAGGGATCAGAAAACCACTCGAAGGGGGACCGTGGATGCGGAGGGGCGCAGAAAGGAGACGGTCAGCTTGGGAGTGCGCGGGGTCCCACCGGGAAACTGGCTGAGCTAAGCAAACCCCAGCGTGCTTCTATTACACACAGGACTTCTCATGCCACTTTGTATCTCATACAGGCGAAGTCTTTAATCTGTATTTAGAAATACAATAAAACCCTGGCGTTCAGTCTTAACTGAAGTGCACAGGGGAAACTCCAATACTGTAGCTGGCTGGTCTTGAATGAATTTCTCCCGTGTCCAAGGACATCCCTGGTTGGGCACTGATTTGAGTCTCAAACATAAAGCAAAAACAAAATTAAAGACACCTTATCACTGTTGGCTGCATCGACATGGGAGGAGTTACCAGGTGACCCACAAGAGTGTGGGAGACAAAACCAGGACTTCTACACCCACTTCATTCCAAAACAACGTCCTGTATGCGCACGCCCCTAGCGAGCCTCAGGTCAGCCAGCTCATCCCTGCACCTCAGCGAGCAGTTCCTCTGCCGGGCGGGGTTCTGAGGGCTTGAAAAGCAGCTGGAGTCATTACATCACCTCCAGCTCACACGGGGAATGGGCAGGACTGGGGCTCCTGCCTAAGCAGGCTGAGGTGAACCCCACTTCTAACCTCACTACACTGCGCAGCAGCAGTCATGTGCAGAGGTGCTGGGAACGAGCACATGCACGTGTGCTACAAGCAAACACGCCGCACTGCCCACGTGAGCACCCGCACTGCACTCTAGCACACACACGCAGCGTATCAAGGTTTTAAGTTGATGGGTGTATAACCAAAAAAGTCTGGAGACCACTATCTGGAGATGAGTTTCCACTGTGTGCAGCCCCTAGATGGTTTTTGGCCAAATTATATAAAACCGAACATTTAGTTCCTCACTTTACATCTTCCAGCACCACTAGGTGTTGGCCCTAATGCACTGGCTGGAGCAGGTAGAGGAAATTCCATCATCACAGGAGGTTCCACTGGACTGTGCTAGTCTAGAATTTGCTACGGAACCAGCATTTTGTAAAATTAAGTCTGAGCAGCTGTGTGTCCCTGTTCCTGGACCTTGAAAGCCACCTCCCAGCCCAGGGCGGACAGAGCGCACTGGAGAAGTCAGCTAGTCTCAGACCGGTCAGCTGGCACACCAGACGGGCCCCTCCCGCCACTGGGGCCTTCAGCACAAGGAGGGAGCTGTGAGGAGACGCTGACCGCCACCGCCTCAGGGCACAAAGCCACCGAACCTGCCCAGCGCCCACTGCCCTGTCAAGGCCCCAACAGACCGCAGCAGTGAGGAGACACACAAGCACTCAACACAAGGGAATCAATGTCTTCTCCCATCAACGTGTTCCCGAACCAGACCTCACTCGTCCACGTCAAGAAAGCTGGCAGTACGCTGGGCCTTGGTCGTGATGGAAAACTGTCTCTGGGGACAGCCCAAGGGCGGCTGGCCAGGCTGCGCTCAGGGGCTCTGCTCCCCAGTTCCGACCGTGGCGGGGCTGGCTCCTTCAGGCAGAGTGCACGGCGGCCAGCACGGCGGCGCCGTGTTTGTGCGGAGCAGGGGTCTCTACCGCTCTGCTGGCACGATCGGCTCTGCTGAGAAGTGCTCGGTGTGGCCAGACCTCCGGGAATGAGCCTCCTCGTGTTCAGTTGCCCCAAGCTGAGAGACCCCGAGTGCAGCACAGTGAGCCCTGGTCCCTGAGAACATGTGAAACGAGTCCCTGGGCGGGCCTCGTGCAGTGTCTGGCTCTCTGCTCGGACGCCTGCCGTCCCTCCCTCCCCGGTCCACGTCCTCCCAATGCCCCACAGCAGGCCCCACGAGTCTGGCCAAGGATGCCATGACCTAGGCCTGGGCGCCCCGAGCCACCCCGAGGGAGGGAGGCGCCTGGGCGGCCATCAGCCACATACATTGTCGTCATCCTCTACGGCCTCCCCGGTGAAGTAGAGCACAGCTCGAGGGACTATCCGCTCGCGAAAGAAGTGTCCGATCTCAAAGTCGGAGGCTAATGTGAATTCGGAATCTTCATCCTGAGGGGAGAACTGAACGTTAACTCGTCTCAGTCGGTAAACGTCATGCCCTCTCAGCCTCATTTCACCCGACCTCCAGTGGCATGGCTGAGGAGCACCCCCCGCCTCCTGGCAGCACTGCCGAGTGACAGCCATCTACGAGGCGGGGCAGCGGTACCGGGACTGCCACACGGAGGGCAGGGCCCACACCTGCGGGGGGCCCGGGCTGAAGGACGCCCACAGAACACATGCTTCCGCCCCACCCCGGGCCACAGGGGGCACCAGCCAGCCCAGGAGTCTAGGGAGGAGGAGCAGACTGGAAAGCAAGCAGCAGACGGCTCAGGAAATGAAGGCTTCAACAGCAAAATGAAGTCTGTGATGACGACACAAGCTTACCAGGGACTCTCCATCTCCTGATGCTAGAAAAAAACCAGAAGACAGACGTTACGCTGGCAACCAAAACCTCTTCACAGCCCACACCAGAAGCTCAGCTGAGATAAACCGGGTATGTAACAACCCGAGGTTTCCAGTGGGAGTTGCCTGAGCTTCGTGCCTCCCCACCGCCCCCCACTCCAGGGCCCACAGGCCCAGCTGGCGAAGGCCGCTCTAAGGAAAGAACTCACAAAAGCTTCAAGTATTAACAGGGGGAAAGGTGCACCGAGTGCCCCAGACTGCGGGTTTTCAGGGCATCTGTGTTTTAAGTGGAGTTTTAACTCATGTCCTGTACACATGATGATCCAGTAGAGAAAGAGGAAAATCTCATTGGTTTGTTTTTAACCGGAGGTACTGGGGATGGAGCCCAGGACCTCGTGCGTGCTGCGCATGCGCTCCGCCACTGAGCTCCACCCTCCCCTCAAGAGGAAGCTCTGTAAGCCTCGTAAGACCTGGGTGTGAGCGCGGTGCTGCACCTCAGCTCGGCTGAAACTGCACCTCTGCTTGTTGGCAAAGGAAGGAGAGAACAGTGCTGACGTGCTCCTCCATAGAATGAGAACCCCCCGGGCAGGACGCTGCTGCTCACAGTCAGGGAGACTTACTTTCCACACACACGGCCACACAGACCTGGGTGCCGAAGTGGGGCCCAGCCCGGAACCAGGCGTGACAGGAAAGAGACCAAACACCACGCTCAGGGAAGCCCAGTGGCGCTTGAGCTCGGAACCCCAACTTCCACCGGAAGTGGAGCCCCAGCTGGGCTCAGCCCGGCCTGTCTACCCTCTCGTGAGCCCCTGTGATGGAGGCCTGTCCCCGGGGAGCCAGCGCAGAGAGGCAGCACTGGCCGATCACGAGGACACTGAGTGCTGGGCGTGGGCGCCCCTGCTCCACAGGCTGCTCAAGACGCCGGCTCGGCGGCTCTGGCCTGGGAGCCAGCAATCAGCCCCTGGACCTTCCTCATTTGACTGCTGGACTGGACTGGTTTTGCAGGATTAAAGACTACAGGGCGCTGGACTAGCCATCCCGTTACCTCCATTTCATCAATTTTGATTTTCTCCCAGACTACCCCTCCCCCACTGTCACCCTCCACCACGGAGCCAGGCTTGATGTTGTTGTGTTTACTTGATCACTCTGCAAGCAGCTACGCTGAGGCATCATCGACATGCCATACAATTCACCTCCAAGCAGTCACCGCTCAGTGGCTTCGGGTGCCTTTCCAGAGCTGCATGTGCAGCCACGGCAGGTCAGGTTTAGATTCCCCAAAATCACCTCCTGAATCCACTCGAATTAGCTTGATTCCGTTTCAGTTTTGTTACTTATTTAAGGCTTCCAGCAAAGCCACCGAACTTAGGGCTCAAAGCTCCTCTGCTTCACGGAGAATGCACACCAGTAACATCCACTGTGCTGACGTGAGGCTCCAAAAGGGATCTTCCCCAAAAAGGGTACTTCAGAACTAAATTTATGACCGTTCTTGTGCCCAAACGAATACACACTTGCACCCTCTAGGTTCAAAGACGAATCACAGAAAATAGTCACCTCAGTAAAAACCAGTGGACTGAGAGCTGAAGGGCAGCCTGGTAACACGGCACAAGGGCCAGACTCCCGGGTGAAGCCACCCTGTGACCCCAGGACCAACAGCCCAAAGGTTCCTACGGCAGTTACCTACGGCAGAGCCAGCATTTCTTTATTTCAAACTGTATTTTGCTCGTGGAAAATAAAGAGAAAAAGGTTTTTCCTCATTTCTGTATTTCAGCACTGTCAGCTGGGCTGGCCCCCAAGCCCTAGAGGTCAGGAGACGACATGAGGGCTCCGAGCAGCTTCCCTCCAATCCAGGGGCTCAGCCTCTCCTGGCGTGAAGCCCCAGCTCTACTTCACTGGGGGAGGGGGTTCCCAGCTGTGACTCTGCCCAAAGTCTCTGTCTGTCACAAGCTATAGATTCCCAAACCCCTGAAGCTCTGTATCCAGGCATGCAGGAACACAAAGAATCAATCTGAGAAAGAGAGGGGTGGGCAGATGATCTGAAAGCTGAGCCCATGTGACCAGAGCCCCACCCCGCCATCCACAAGCCTGTGTCCCTGCACCCCTGCTGCCGGCACAGCCGCTGCCCCTTTACCGCCACGCTGGCCTGAGGACCGGTACCCAGCCTCCTGAGGGTACCTGTCATTCTATGTGAGTGTGCAGCCAGGAGTCACCCAACACCCGGCCAGCTCACCTTTCAGAGGATTGAAGAAGTTGAAAAAAGAATCGTTGGGGACCTGTTTGGTGATTGTTCTGACGGTGCCTCGACCCTTATGTTTCTGCTTTTTCTTGATGGTTTTGACTGTCACGTTCTTCCCCTTCTTCCAGTCAATAGTGCACCTACAGGGACAAGACCACCGTCACGAGGACACACTCCATGAGAAAAACCGGTTCATGTGTGCACAGAAAGCCACATCACAGCTCTCTGCTTAAACTGCAAAACTTAACAGCCTGCAAGTAAGCGTCCCACACGCCTGCGAAGCCCCTATGGAGGTGGGTGAAGGAGGGGCACGTGGCCCTGGGCCACGGGCAAAGCTTTATGCCCCTGCAAGTCACTTTTGGTGGGGGTAGGGGGGAGGGCTGTGATGATCCTGCTGTGGCCATGCCTGGTCCAGGCCGGGCAGAGGGGCCAGTGTGAGGCTCTTGGGCTTGTCACCTGCTGCCCCTGACAGACCCCACAGTGCACACGAAGCCACCCACTCAGGGAGCCGAATTCACAAGGCAACTAAGTGAGGGAGACAGGTTGGAGAAAGCAAACAGGCGGCCACTGTGAGCCACACCGGTTCCAGGAGTGCCGGATGGTCCCCGATTGGGGCTGAGCACGGACGGCTGTTTAACTCTTTCAACCACCTTGGACCAACAGGTGACACCTGGCGGTATCCGACTAGTGTCTGCCTGAGAGCACACTTGGAAAGCCAGGTCGTCTTCTCACAGGGTGGCCTGGCCCAGGGAAATGACCTTTCTAAATGAGTCTAGCTATTTGAGTCTAGTAGGATTTGAATAAAGTTCTGTGTTGCTCAAACAGGGAAGTTCATAAGGATAAGTGCTTGGCTCAGTGAATGAAGGTAATTGTTTCAATGAGGAATAGAACAATTTCCCAAAACATCCCAAACCAACTGGGGGAATGAACTCCAAGCCATCCTCTCCTCTGAATGAGTCCAGACTGAAATCACCAAGTTGCCTGGTCATGAGGCAAACAACAGTTAAACTGCCCCACCAACGCCAAGAGCAAGCAGCTGACCAGCACAGCCCGGTACCAACTCACCCGTTCACTCAACACACGGTTGCTGGAGGAATCTATTAGCTCACTGGGCACCGCTTCATTTCACGGGACCAGAAAACCCACTCCCCTCATTAAAGTGAGGAAACTGGGCCACTGCCCCAAACCGTGGCCCACATACCACAAAGTACATTTCCCAGGAGGCCATCGCACGCCCAAACAGGAAGACTCTTTCTTTCTTTTTTTTTTTCTAGGAAGACTATTTCTTGTACATTTTTGTCTAGTGGGCTTTTCAGCAGATTAAAGACTTTTTGCTTTATTCCTAACTTCTGCCTTACTTGTAAAGTTCTAAAACCATCTCGGGCTTTTGTTTCAGAAAAAGAAGTGGAAACAGCATTTTCTTACCCGTCACAGTCCACGATCTCAGGCCCTTCAAAGGAAAAGGGGTCAGCCTTGTCCGGCTCTGACTTCATCTTGTACGTTTTTGTCAGGACTGAATTGGTAAAGTAGTCGTTGGGTTCAAAGTGGAACTCTAATACAAAAGACTAAAAACAAAAACTTGGGGTAAGCACCACACAAAATCTATAAACTACAGATTTCATGAACTGCCCAGAACTTACTGGAATCCAGCCCCCCTCCCCAAGCAGGACACCACAGGCAGGAACCATCACTGAGAAGCTCACAGGTATGGCCACGTGACCAGAAAAATGTCTCTGCTGCAAAAACACCAGCCCAAAGTTAAAACACAAACGGCAGTCAGGGGAAATACCAGCCACCCCTCAGGCGCAAGCGGGGGCGTGGGCCCCTCCGATGCCCCCTCCCTGGTGGGGGACAAGCTCTTCTGAGGGATCCAGCTTCTCGCCGCTGCCCTGCCCCTCCCTGCCCGAGGCCACGGCAGGGCGGGGCTCCGCAGGCAGAAGAGGGCAGAAGCAGCGCAGTCTTCCGCCGCCAGAGGCCCCGAGACGCAGGCAGAACATCTGCTCTGCCGGCAAAGTGCAAGACTCAACGTGGGGGGGGAGAGGAAGCACTGACTGGGCCTCTTCAAAACACCCCGAGGACAAGCCCACCCTCACTCAGAGTGCCCTGACGACCTAGGGACACGCAAGGGGAACGGGAGGGGCACTGCACAAAGCAGCAGGCGCAAGTCAGATGGCAGCAGAAAGACACCCATGCTCACGAGGAACAAAGTAAACGAAAAATAAAACGAGAAGCCCCCTTTCTGGGCAAAATGTCCAGAGACTGTGTAGTGCTGGTACGGGTTTCTGGGAAACAAGGTGCACTTACACACTGCAGAGGGCTTTGTGAAGGGCAATTCAGCAACGCCAAAAATGAACAATGTAAATGACGTCCCGGGACTCGGTAATTCTACTCTGAGGAACCCGTCCTGTTTGCAAAGGACGCCTGGACGGATGCAGCCACTTGTGCAAAGACACCCACCTCGGCCCTGTTTATAAAGGATCAGAGACAACCCGGGCGTGCGAATTAGTCTACACGGCCGGCTCTGGGTTCAGACAGCCTGGATTCAAATCCCACCTCTGCCCGTTGGTGCTGCGTGATTCTGCAAAGTTATTTAGTATGTTAAAGTGTGTTATATATAAAGTGTATAAAATATATGAAGTGTGTTAGTATCCTTGTCTGCAAAATGGAATAAAAGTTCTCTCTCTGAGCCGACTGGAGAACTCCTCTACAGGAGCACTGAGGGCAGGGCCAGGCCCACAGGCAATGCCTGCTGGAAGTTGGCTATTTTGTTATAATGACACAACTATCACTTGGGGAAAAAAGTTTAAAAAGACTGAAAACAAACCATGTTCACAAGGGAAATGAAAAAAGAACTCTCCCAAGAAGGGGTGGAGGGAGGAAGGGCCAGTCACAGGAGGGCAGGGGATTGGGGCAGTCCAGTCAGTGCCCAGAGGGGCCGGAGCAGCCAGCTGCGGCCTGGCCTCTGCCGGGGTGGCGCGGCCGGGGAGGGGGCGAGCAGCTACGGGGAACGATGACGTCAGCAGGCCCGGCTCCACGCCTCTCCCGACCCTGACCCCAGCCCCCTTCCAAACCTGATCTTTATGTTGGGTTTGAGAAAAACCAGGGTAAAGACGGAAGGCAAGGAGGCCGCCAACGTAGAGGCTGATGGGGGGAGGGTGTAGCTCAGTGGTAGAGCACGTGCGTACCACACACGAGGTCCTGGGTTCAATCCCAGGTAGGTAAATAAACCTAATTACGCCCCCAAAATAATTATAAAATAAGATTTAAAAAATAAATTTTAAAAAAAGCTTAAAAGTTGGAGACTGCTTCATTTGGGAGCGGCCCGGGGCTGTGGCCGCAGGTGTGCGCGGGCAGCCTGGGGCTGCTCCGACCATCCTCCCTTACTACCCCACCTTCTGTACAGACGGAGCTCTCCGCTTCCCCTCCTCCCCGTTTCCTCACCTGCCATCTCCCCAAAGCAAGGGCGCTACCGCCTTCCTTCGTATTCTCCTTTCTGTCCTGTCCCGAGCCCTGTTTAGTCACCAGTAAGCCAAGCGCAAGTGGGGCTGACTTAAGGACAGCATTTACTCCAGCAGAACAGGGCCAAGTTCAAGGCGACCTTGCCTACAGCCAAGTTGGCCGTGAGCAGAGGGCAGACGCCCAAACGCACGCGGAGCTAAGGGTAAAATCCCATCTCTTCCGCCCCGCAGAGTGACACAGTTGCCACTGTCTGTGCCAGCACTCAGGCTGAGGAGACCAGGAGGTGGTCTCCAGCCAGCAACGCCCATGGGGCAAAGCAGGCAACTCAAGTCTGGGGTCTCTGCACCGCTGCTGCAGCTCCGCTCTAAGCGCGACAAAAAAGATTCTTACAAAAGAGAAAAGTGTAAAAAAAGCACTAACATCATCAGAAAGTAAACCGAACAATGGCTAGGCCTTACTTTGACCCAGTAATTACGCTAAAAGGAATCTGAACTGAGGAAACCACCAGAAATTTAAACAAAAGCCTGGGGTTCAAGTAAGCCGATCATAATGCATCGGTTTAGAACGGGGTGGTGGCGGTAGTGGCACATCTGGGGGAATGTTAAATAAATCTGTTTACAGCCAACAGATACGACAGCTCCTGCCCACCCCACAGTCTGCAGGACTAGGAAGGAGCAGGGTCACGCTGTCCACAGGCCCTGACGCCGTCACTCCACGGTGCTAAGGCGATGAGCACGGTGAGCTGGGGGTGGCCACGGGGCCAGGGCTGAGGGACGACTGCCTTGGCAGTGTTTCATCCTGAAGCTAGGTGGCTTCCTTTCATTTTCTTTGTAACTTTAATGTCTCAGCTGTTTCACAGTAACCTGTAAAAGGGCGGACTGTGGGGAAGCTCACTGAGCCGCTGGTAGTCACTTCCAGAAGACGGAGATCTGCACAGTGTTCATCACACTTCTCCGTCTTGTCCCAGTCTTCTTACAGGAAGCACACACGACTTTTACAGTGTGCGCGGGGAAGTAGCAGGAACACCAGACTGGCTCAGAGTCTGGAGCCTCCCGCACGCACCTGGGGCTCCACCCGCCTACGGGCCACTGAACAAGATGAGGGGAACCGGCACAGGCTGGGAGGGAAAGGAAACGGGCCGAGGGGATCCAAACAGGTGTCCGACAAGAGCAAAGGAAGGGGAAAAGGAAACGATCCCTAGGGGGAAACTGGTCATCAAGTCTGGGTCAGTCACAGGTGAGGAAAACACACACAGAATCTTACAACAGCGCCCGCGCGCACACGCCCGATGGGGAAAGCCAAGGCACCCCATCACAGCAAAGGCAGTGCACTGCCACGAGGGGCCGCCAGGGGGCGCACCGGCCAAGCCCTGCACAGTGAGGGGCGCGTGTGGGAGAAGCAGCTAGGAACAACCTGGGTGCCGCGGGAAAGAGGGGCCCCTCAGCTACCAGAGTGGCCCCAACCTGTGAGCAGGCACCACCACGCTGGCAGGTGCCCGTGCCCCACCTGCAAAGGGATAGCTGAATGCCACCTCCCAAAGTAGAGCAGACTCAGACAGGGACAGGGACAGGTGTGTGTGGCCCCTGCTCCTGCCCCCAGCAGGAACCACCTGCAGGACCAGGAAGAGAGAAATCCCACTCACACTGCTCTGCAGGGAAGGAACCAAGCCCAGGTTCCCGTCTCCCATCCCAAGATCCCAAAGTTACAGCGCTCAGGCACTGTGTCCCCACGAGCTGAGACTGAGGGCCACCAGTCAGTCAGTCATGTGCCGCTGGAACTACTGTCGCACCGGAATGGAACCCACCAGCCACAGGCAGACCAGCAGGTCACGAACAGTGCGTGCCACCCAGGTCCAACTCTCCTAACTGCAGCCACTGAGACTGAGCTGCAGGCCGTGGGACGTGTTCTGCAACGCTGTGTCTCATGACAGCAGGGAAACGTTCTCCCAACGTTAACGACCTGCAGCTGTTTCTACAGCTGAACCCTAGCAGGCTTCTTTCACTAGTACCTTGGGCTTCCGTCACAGCGCTGCTTCTATCTGAGTCCACACCTACCACCCTCCCCTGCCTGTTCTGTATACCTCAGATCCTCACAGACCTGGGACACTGAGGAAAAGGATGACACCACCCCTCCCGACCAAGGAAACAAACCAGCTCGGAGAGAGGGCGTGGCACAGCGGACACCACGGCTGAGGAGTCCAACCCTGCGTCTGCCGCCTGCACCTGCCACCCAGCAGCTGGTGGCCTGAGTTACCTGTCAGGCTGTGCACGTGCTGGGCGAGGCCCAGAAAGGCCATCTGAAAGTAAGCATCGCATCCAAGTCACCCAACAAGCGAGTGGCCGGGTCTGGATTTCCTGTCCTGGCTCCAAGCCCTTTACCCTCAGTGCCCCAATCCTTTCTCATACCAGCCAGGAGTTCAGACCATCAGGACTCACCATAGGCTGTCCAGGCTCTGAGAACTTCACCTTGATATCCTGCAGGTGTTTCAAGATTGGCTCATCATATTCCTGAACATAAAGAGAAAAAAGAAACCTCCAGTGGGCTTTCTAAAAACAGCACACATGTTCTCATTAAGTGGCTGCTGCGTGTACTCCAAGACACCGGAGAGTCAGCCCTGTTGGAATCCTGTCCTCGCCACTCCCAGGAAGTCACCCAAGTTTGTCCACCGCCGTCCAGTTGTAGGGTGGCAGCAACGAGGTGCCACGCTGTATGGCACAGAGCACTGGTAACATCAGTGTCGCGCAGGAAGGCCAAGGGCCCTGCCTGCCCTCACGCCAGCGCCACTGCACACGGGGTCAGAAATGCCACCAACCAAGACCGGTGGTCCTCAGCACCTCCGAAGGGACAGCATCAGAGGACATGCCTAGACAAGCTACTGACCTTGGCAGCCAAGCCATTCCTGCTCATGGCACGTGGCAATAAATATCCAAAATCCAACACGCATAGTTACTCACAGTCAGGGCCACTTACGGGGCCACTCAGTGACAGACTTCTTTAGGGGCCCTATGCTTTTATATGTCATTATCACACAAATTCAGAAGTTTGCCAGGGCCTGTCATTTGTAAAGTCCAAATGAGAAAAATTCGGGGGAGAAAAAGAAATCACGAGACCGGAAGCCGGTGACCACTTACTAACGATGACTGCTTCATCCGTAAAGCAGTTACTTCTCTGCCCTTGAAGCCTGGGGCTGGACCTAGTGATTTCCATTAGGGTCTAAGAACTGAGTCTGATCACCACCAACTTTAAATTCCTTGGACATTACAGGCACACCTCGCTCTATCATGCTTCACAAATACATAAATACAAATACATATATATTTTTTTCTCCCAAATTGAAGGTGGGTGGAAACTCTCTTGTCAGATGAAGGTTAGCACTTTCCAGCAATAAAGTGCTTTTACATTAAGGAATGCACGTTGACACACTACCGTACACTTCAGTACAAAAGCCAAAAACGTGACACAGCAGAACGAAGTGTAAGGCACATGCACCACCTTCAGACACGCTACCGCACACTTACGAGGTGACGTGCGCCCGCAGCTTGCACGTGCCCTGGGAAACCACACCCTCGTGCAGCTCGCTTTCAGGCTGCACGCGCTTCCCTGCAGCGGTCCGAACCAAAGCCACGCACCCCCGCGGTGTGCCTGTCTAGCGCAAAACAAGCAGCAGCCCCAAAGGCGCCCAGCAGGGCCCCGGACAGAAAGCAGCCCAGACGGTTCTCAGAGAAGGCCGCATCAGTATGAGGCGTCAGGTCCCAAACTCCAGAACCAGGAAACACTTGGCCCTAAGGCTGCAGCCTGCCCACCTGGCACACACGGCTAGTTCTTAATGCTCCAAGACGCACGTGTCACTGTATGCGTTCCATACGTGGCACTGGGGTCTTCAAACTCAGCCCAGGCAAACCAGCAGCACCCACTGGCATTTTCCCAAATTCATGAAATAACCATTATGTTCTTAATTTCCTCAACGAGCCACGTACCATGCGGGCCAAGAACTTTCTGTGGCCCAGAGCATAATGGAAAGCCCTAGGTTAGCAGACTCAGAACTATGGACCCTAAGGGCCAACAGTGGAAGCAACACAGGGACTGAGACTTAAAGCTGCCCCCTTCCCAAGTTTCAAAGCCCTACTTGTGGAGTCTGCACCTTGGCCGCCCCCAGACAGAGGAGCCAGGGGCCAGGGGCCGGGGGGCGGGCCTGTCTTCAGGACCTAACGTTTGACCAGCGGGGAACCTCCCACCATTACCTGCTTCAGGCTATAAACAGCCTGAGCCACACTTCATCACCCTCTGCACACTGAGGGAGTTCTCGGAAAACACCACCCTGTCTTTTCAGAGCCGTAAGACAAAGCGCAGGGAGACGCTCTGCGGCGTAAATACTGAAGTGCAGACACGGACACAGAGGTGCTGGGAGAACGGAGCAGACACCTCATCAAAACACAGCCACCGGTGCTGCCACCCCCAAGCCAAGGACAGGCCACACACAAAGCAGCTGCTCTCACCACTGGCTCCCACCTGACCAGCTGGCCACACAGCACCAGAGTCGGGTCACCCAGTCAAGTCACCTGACCAGCACCGAAAAGCCGACTTCATGGCAATCCTGACGCCACTCAGTGTGCCCTCGACCTGCAGCAGGGCCATCACATGGGGGCACATCAGAAATGCAGACCCTCAGGTCCCACCAAGACCTGATTCAGAACCTGCATTTTCATGGGATGCCCAGGTGCTGGGTACACCCATGACAGTTCCATCCCTCTCTCCGTCTGCTCTGCTAGTGGGGGGATTTTCAACCCTTAGTGCACGTCAGAAACACGCAGGAGCCTCTCCAAACACGGCGAGCTCTTTCTGATGTGCGGCAGGGGAGACACTGACGCTACTCAGTTTTAGAAGCTGCCCAGGTGATTCTCACAGTCAGGCTGAGAACCAGGCTTTAGTGCGTGCTATTCACGTTTTCCAGTAAATTTCTCGATCAGACATTCTTTTAAATGGTCTAGTTTTCTTAAGCCCCACCATTTCCTATGAAAAAGGACACTCAAGACAAAACACAGGCTATCCTAAGTCATGTATTTTAAACGTTCCACAAGCTTGGAAGGAGAGCAGGAAACTCGTCCCGCCCATCCTTTCTTAACTTCCAGCCTTCGGATAGGCATTAAAAGAGGTGGGCAAGAAAGGCAGCGACGCGGCAAGTTTCTGGAACCATCACAACCGCAGTAGCGCCATCTGCAGGCCACACGCTGACACGGACACACCGTGCAGATCTGACTGGATGAAGCCCGAAAGCAGAGACGACCATCTCCGTGGACTTCTGAGCAGGATCTTTTTTTGAATTTTGGAAACTTCTACCATAACTCTGCTCAGGGAAAGTTACATTTGTTGCCTTTTAACTGCTTCCCATTTCATTGTAGAAAGTCTAACACAACAAGATAAAAACAGAAGGCTGAGCTATTCCCATTAAAACAGAACTAGAGAAGTTTTCAAGTAAGACAATCAGAACACGTGAGTAACTTGCTATGTATTTATACAACTGGCAGCACCGCACGACAGGCCCATTTTGAGTTTCAAAAACCACTGAGAAACATCCAGGGTCTATTCGCTCCACTAAAATTTCAAATGCAGTAAATTTCAGAAATCATCCCAGAGCAGTCCGAGTCTGCGCCAGCAAGAGCGTGTGTGCAGGTCTCCCATCTCACACCTCCCGCCGGCTCGGGTCGCAGTGAGGTGGAACAGGGCCCTGAGCACGCCTCCTGGGGCACTGGGCGCAGGTGCTGAGCGGCAGCCTCCCCCCCCCCCCCCCCCCCCGTGAGGACCAAGGTCTGGGCAGCACGCAGGGCAGGCTCCGGCCGTAACCACGCCTCCCGGCGGGACCCTCACTGTCTGGGCTGCTGGTCACAGGAGGTGCCCTCCCACCCGCAATCAACAACTGCTGAACACCCTGTTGAGCGGTTCGCAGATTCTGTAAGGTGGACGTGTGCCCACCTGGACGAGTTCACTGAGCATGTCGACATTCCTGAAGATGGTAAACCAGAACTCTGGGATTCCTCTGGGGTTTGGCTCTTCCGCTGCTGCTGCTGCTTCTTTTTCTGCTATGACTACTTTGTTTTTCATGTCCCCCTTAAAAAAAAAAAGTAAAATAAAACACCACAAAGTAACAAGTTTACAAATAACCCAATGGCTTAATACAAAACATTATTTCAAAATCCCATGTAAACTTCTAACAAAAGTTGTCCTTCGAATCTTCGCCTCTAAGACCCACTGTGCCCATCACAATTTCAAACGATTCCAAGAAACAAGGCGTTCCATCCAGGAGTGACTTCATGCTTCAATGTCAGATCAAAGGGAAGAAGCTGAATCAAGAGCTGGTATGACGCCCCCCATCTGGGAAAGGCCATCTAGTGCCGGCTCGGAGACGCCCATCTCGGGGCAGGCAGCACCGACATGCGCCCCAGCCAAGCTGCACACCCGCCTACACGGAGGGAGAGGTCAGGACGGAGGCACAAGGCAGACACAGGGCGGTGACGGGAAAGGCCCTGTGGCCACGAGGACGGGAGTGTTTTCCAACATCACAGCCTCGACACGATTCTTAGAGAAAATGATCACAGGGGTGTCTGAATTAACAGAGGCAGATTTTCCTCAAGCAACAAAGACTGGCTCATAACTACATGGATACACCAGCATGGCTTCAACTATGCCAGATTTTTAAAGGATCAAGAACATATGTGGCTACCAAAACTAACATTATACACTTTCAAAAATCCCTGAAAATTTATATTATAGAACAAAAATAGCTACTTGTCTCCCAAACATAAAATCAGGCTGACAAAGTGCACCCTGCCATGCTGGGACTCCCCACGGCACTGGAATGATACTTGTCACCAGAAAAAGGCTGTGAGCAGGTGACCGACAGGGCACATCACCGGAAGGACCTGGAACCCAGCAACCTACAGCAGCGAAGTGCACCCGGCTACGGCGCTGGCACTGCTGGCCCCTGAGCAGGACGGCTCAGACGTCTTCGGTGTGCTCTCCCCGGGCAGGTCTTTGCTCCTTCAACTAAGACTTCCCCTGACGTTTCCACCTCTGCTCCCCTGGCCCCTTAGCTCACTGTACTACTGTGCAGAGTCGTCACAGGTGACTTGAGTCTGGTCCGTCACACTGACAGACAGAACCCAGTCCAGTGCCAGGCCTGCAGGCTGCTCAGCTCCACTGCCATAAAGGAACGTGAACACCCAGCCTGCAGCTGGAGCAGCACCTGCTGCAAGCAGCTCTCTCCCACGGCTCAAAGCCACTGAAACTATCCTCTTTCCAGCAGCACTGGAACAGAACACAAGTTGCACTCATTAGGAAACTTACAGCCAGCTTGTCCTCCTCTTCATTCTCACTGTGCCACTCTGACTCTGCGTCTGTGGGCTCAGCGTCACCGGTGACGAACTCCCTTCTCTAAGTGAAGACGAAACCTTCTGAGTTACGTTCAGTTATTCACACAATCGAGAGCTAAGACAACGAGACTGTAAATGAAGTGTGGGGAAACGGAGTGCTTTTATAACTTATTTTAGGATTCTAAGTTTTAGGGCTTCAAGAATAATATCCAGTGATTCACTGGGTATATCTGATGTTTCACCTAAAGGAAGATTTGAAATACACTGATTAAATTTTTCAACAGAGCCCCTACCTTGTCAAAGAGAGGCTGGTATAAGGCTGCGTACTTCCTCTCCAAGTCGTGGACCTCTTCGTAGAACTTGGCTTCTATGTGAGCACATTTCACCTGGAGCTGTTTCAACGCATTGATCCTTCTTTTTACTGCTTTAGGTAAACTGAAAGAGGGGACAAGACAACAAAACATCCATAAGTCTGCAACATAAGGTGGCATGCACAGAATTAACCACCTTACCATGAAAAAGAGCTCCTAAAAATCATTAAGGACACCCCTGCCGCCTCCCCCAAAAGCAGGGTGGTGAGGGAGGAGGAAGCTGAAAACATAATCCACGAAAGAAAAAACACAAATAATCAAACATCAAAGAAAGATCCAATCTCACAAAACATCCAAAAGAATGCAAATTTAAAAGAACTGCTGTCTTTTCCTTAACAAATTGGCCAAAAAAAAAAAAAAATCCCCAGGTTTGATGAGGCTGGAAGCAGAGGCCCTCTGACTTATCTTTCTTAGGGGCAAACAAGATCCTTGGAAATGTTCTTTGGATCTACTTCTAAGACTATATCCTAAGGAAATAACAAAGTATTTAGTTAATATACTGGAATGACCACTGGTGTATCATCTACAGACTGGAAACAATGACAAGATGTGCAGAATTAAAGCAGGGCCTGTCCTCAGCCATGTCCTCGAGGTAGACTCAGGGCCACGTCAAGTGCTCGAACTGAGCCTGACCCTGACCCTGACCCTGACCCAGGGAAAATCAGAGACAACACAGCCAGGGTCTCTGTTCTCTTCTAAAGTCAGAGAACTGGGAGCTTCTTTGCTTTCTGATACTTTCCCATCTTCTTAAAAATACGTTCGCTTGTATGCGTTACTTTCATAAATTAGAAGAAACCATTTTAAACCCATCAGAATCACTTGTTTAACTTAAAGCTCTCAGTCACGCTCTAGAACCAAGAGCAGATTCCTGGGACTCTCAAAGCCCCACAGTCCCTGTCAGTGGGCCCAGGTCCCGCCCTCTGGGTGCTTCTCTCCCGCAAGGGCAGGGCCGAGAGCACACAGCACCAGGCAGCTCTCCAGCACAGCGCTGTTCAGGAAACGCAGCACCCCAGGGAAACTGGTCCCAGGACGCTGTGGGCACCTCAACCCCTGGATGCTCCCGCCCCTCGCGTGGAAAGGGGTGGTATGTGCACACGACCCAGCACACCCTCACACACACTGCACACCCTCCGCAGACTACCCCCAACAACCAGCACGACGTAAACGTTATGCACACAGCTGCCGGTGTAGGTCAAGTTCAGTTTGGCTTTTTGGAACTTTCTGGGAAACCCCCGCCCCTTATTTCTGACCTGCGGTTGGTTGAAATGCAGGTGCAGAACCCACAGAACCGGCGGATGAGGAGGGTGGACGGTACAGGAGCAGTCCTGAACCACAAAGGACCCCTGTCCCGCGACGCCCACGCCCACGGCAACCTCAGTTTAGGCAGAGGTCCTTCACCAAAGACTCCCAGCAACAGCTGCCCCGCGAGAGCACAGGCAGCAGAAGAGGACAAGGGAAAGGCAGAGAGCCGAGCAGAGCAGCAGACACACGGCACCACCTGCACTTCTTTTCCTCGTTAATTACACAACTTAAACACCTCCTGACTTGCAAAGCCTCCTTAATGGAGTAACAAGAAGGGTTCTAAGCCAAAGGGTACCCCCACCGCCTTCCAAACAGTAACTGCAATGACACACCATCCTCCCTGCCCTGTGTGTCCGACGTGGAACAAATTCTGCTCCCACAAAACCGTTCCCACGCCTGCACTTCCTCTCAATGAACGCCACCCCATTCACTCAGTTCCCAAATACAGAAAACCAGAAACCATCGCTCATACTCCTCTACCCGCCCCCTCAGTGTCGCTACACCTCACAGACTTAGCCTGCGAAATCTCACAAGACCATCCCCACAGAGTCCCCTCCCAGAGAACCCTCTACACTGATGGGCAAAGCTGACCGCAAGTGTGCCCGCCCCCCTGTAACGGACCCCAGGAGCATCGTCAGGCCCACGTGGGGACCAGTGTGCAGTGGGCGCAGCTCGGCCTTGGAAGGAGGACACCCAGGCCCTGAGAAGAGGACTGGAGGGTGGGTGTCCCCGTTGTCCCCACTGTGCAGCACAGCCAGGACACTGGCCTCCTCCCTACACACAGGTATGGCTCCCACAGGTGATGGAGGAGAGTCAGGCAGGAGCGGTTCTCTTGGCCAAATACAAGCCACCGTGAAGAGACAGCACTCCGCCCACCCACCTGGTCCAAGCCCCCTGCTATGGTCTCCTTGTCCCCCTGACTCCCCTGAATGGGGGAAGTCCTCTACTATCACCAAGGGCGGCACTGTGCCCTCACCTATGAGCTAACAGGATGGTCCCACACCACGTTCTGACCCCAGCCCTCGTGCTGGAACCCGATGCCTGACTCTCAGGAGGCAACGGCTGCCAAACAAAAACGCGCTTCTTCCTGGTCTGAGGGCGCAGGAGAGCCTCCCCTTCGTGTCGAGCCTCGCCTGCAGCATACTCACGTCTCGATGTAGCTCGAGGGGGTGCGGGAGACACTGTCAAGTCGCTCCTGTAAAGCTGCCAGAACTTGTGGATTCTGCATCACTTGATCTGTGAGCTTTTCTATTAAGAGTTTAAAAAAACAAGGCCAAAGATGTCAGCTATGCCCACCACACAACAAAGAGCCAGGAGTCAAATCGCCAACACACAGACTAGCTTTATCTACTTCAATTTCTAAAGACAGCAAGTGGCTTCTTGAAAACATGTTTCAAAAATACTTATTTTTAAAGGCATTTGATACTCGCTGTTAATCACCCAAGTGGACAGCTGTAAATCCACCGAAGCACCCGCAGCCCTGACTCCCCCCTGGGCTGTCTGCGCCCCACATCCCCCTACTGAGGGCACTGCCACTTGCTCAGTTCAGGCGGCCTATCTCCTGTCACCCCGCCTTCTCTGCCCAGGTCCCTTGGTGGGGCCCAGGAGCTGAGGACAGGGACGGGCACCTGGGCCTCAGAGTAATCAGCACCCACGGGCACCCCAGCTCACAGCCCAGGAAAGCACGACTCCCACCAGTCCGCAGGAGGCGCCAGGCTGCCCGGCGCTCTTGGCCTCCACCTTCACCTGCAGTGCCCTTCTGCCCAAACCCACCTCAAGGCCCTGCCTGACCACCCCTGCCAAAGCCACTTGCTTTGTCCACCACGCTGCCTTACAGCTCACACACTCTATACTGGTTCCCACGAATAAACAGGACCCCCAGAGGTCAGTTGTCCCAGTGAGTGGCACACGCTCTGTGCTGAGCCAATTCCCTCCTAGTGACCCTGTACAGAAACCCAAACTTAGCGCCTTCACCTGACTCAAAAAGGAAGCACACACCTAAATTCTACCTTTGCAGGACAGTGACGTGGGAGCTGAACACAAGTCGGCACTCAGTTTAACATTCAACTCCAAGCACAAGCACTAACTTGAACTTGAAACACTGTGTGTGTACTGAAGGTACGTAAGTGTGTAGATATAAAACTGTATGCGTGTGTAACACGTAAATACCACACGTACACGCAAACATGCATCTCTAGCACCAGCCTCTGAGAGGCCTAAAACCATGACAGATGGCACCTATATTTTGGGTTTTAAATCTCCCTCCACTAAAAGTCACAGGGCCTCTTGCATAAATGGAAGATTCCAGGTCTAGGACAAGGAAAGTTCAAGAGAAAATGGATCACTTGTGCCACAAAGTTAGAAAGTACTCAAAATTAGTGGGGACACAGGAAAAGGACATAGAAGCCAGCTTAAAGGGACCCCCCCCCAACTCCACTGTCCAAAATGAATGATGGCAAATGATAAATCACTGAATAAAAAGCTAATCCATGAGTCTACAGTAACATTAAAATGGGGTGGGGGGAGTAGGGAAGGAAAGCTTTCCTTTACTATATGTAATATGTTAATAAGATCGGCAGAACTAGAAAAACGCCCTTTTATAACCACCAATGTCATCACTGATTTGCAAGGATCACCAACTGTGCCACAATCCTGGTGGGAAAGTTTTATGGAGAACAGGACTCCCACAGGGCATCCGACAGCTCACTTATGCAAAGGACCCTAAAGTGTAGAAACCGGCAGGCACTGTCTCCACCAAGTCACCAATCTCAGTGCCCCCGTCACCAGCCCAACTGCACCTCCCACCCCATCAGGTCACCATGTGGCAGTCTTACTAAAACGTTTCCCCTGAGCCTAACGAGGAGGAAACAGACCAATCCAGGGTGTGGGCACTCTGTAAGACAGGGGACACACAGCCTGCTTCAAGGAAGAGGGACAAGGTAGTGGGTAACCCTAGAGTGAAAGAGACAGAAGTAAATGCGATACACAGCCCCTGGCCAGGCCTGACTTTGCATTGGGGTGCAGTGAACGGGGCCACACGTCAGCCACCAGGATGCAGTGACGTTAGACTGCTTGGTTGTGGTAGCTGCATGTGGTCATAGGAATTTATCCTGGTTTTTAGGAAATTTACACTAAACTGTTTTAGGAGAAAAGAGCCAGAGTATCTACAACTTGTTTTCAAACAGGTCAGAGAGAAAAAAAGGATCTATCTATAGGTCTGAAAACAGGGGGAAAATAACACACCTATTAATTTCTGATCACACCAAAATGACATGGTATCTGGGACCTGCTTCCAAGCACTCGGGGGTGGGAAGGAAAGGCACAGGCGAAGGCAGGCCAGGTGTCTGGGGCTCGGCGCTAGCCCTGCGTGGCGCGGGTACAGAGAGCGCCTGCACCGTGCACTTTCCTTCTGCAGAGGCTGAATTTCCTAGAGTAAAATGCTTTTAAATGACACAGATTTCATTTTAATTATTCTAACTTTGCTGTAGTCTTTAAAGTTTAGTAATTATAGTAATCCTGTACTTGAATCACTTGTTTTATTTCAGTAAATGGTTCAAGAGTAGGAGCCTCCCTGCCCTGCATGCAAACCCTCCAACAGTTCAATTTCCCACTGCAGTGAACTGACCTGTATTACTTGCATTTTTAGCAGCTTCCAAGGAATCTGAAGGAACCCCATCTGAAAAACTAAAACATGTTTAAAAAATATTACTCTACAGGAAGTTCAAAAGATAAATAGCTCAAGGGTGTTTTTCTTTTTCTTTCTCTCTTTTATCAGTAACATTTACTGAAGGGATGGATAAATACACACTGAGAAACATACTTGACAGCAAGCCATCAAACTGGTAGCCAGAGGGTGTTTTTCTTACTTAATATATTAAAGAGGTGTCTCTAAGGTGACTTCAGATTTGGGCAGAAGAGAACTCTGGACACAGGTGTGATGTATAAAACATTTTCCTCACTGTTATGCTAAAAAAGCAGCCTTGCCAAGCTGTTAGGACAGGTGTCCACAGAGACTCTGTGACACAGCCACACAAAGTTCTAAAAACAAACTTCACGAACACAGGTCTAACAGTCTTCAAAGATGCCTGGACACACCCCCACTCACCAAAAACAAGCCACATCAAACACAATGCATAACCCGCTGTGGCCCTCAGGGCAATCCGCAAAAGTCTCCCACTCGACCCCTGGAAGCTACAGGGATACCAGGGTGGCGTCAAGATCTTCCAAGAGCTGCTCACCCAGGAGGTGCCAGGGCTCCTCATGAAGGCCTGAGACATTCCCACACCCAAAGCCAGTTCTCTATGGGCTCAAATACACAAGCGGGGCGCAGGGGTGGGCGCAGGAAGCCAACAGCTGGAACGTCTAGTGCTGTTTACTGAAGTAATAAGGCTGGGCTCTTGTCGCCGACTAAAATTTTAAACTCCAATAAACAAAGTCCGTTTTGGCTTACCTGTTATCTGCCATCTGAATGCTTTTATCCCCTACAAATTAAAAAAGAAATAACGTTACTAAGTATTCAGAAACAAAAAATGTTCAAATGTACTCTTTTGACAGTGATTTACTGTGGGGGATGAGGATCTCCTAAGGAGGGGCTCGAGGAACTTTCTGGGGTGCCGGAAATGCTCTAGACCTTGAGAGGGGTACTGGTTACTTGGAAACATACACTTGTCAAAACCCATCAAATTACACACTTGAGGGGGGAGGATACAGCTCAGTGGTAGAGCACACGCTTAGCATTCCAAGGTCCTGGGTTCAGTCCCCACAACCTCCTCCAAAAATAAGTAAATAAGTAAGCCTAATTACCCCCTCACCAAAAATAGAAAGTAAAAGTAAAAAAGTAACTATACACTTAGGATCTGTGTTTCAGTGCAAGCACGTTTTATTTATAAAAAATTTCTCTTGTTGGCACTCAAATGACCAGACTTCAGAACAAAGACAATCAATTTGAACTTGCCTGATCTCTATATTAAGTTTAGTTTAAAGTAATCCAGAGCATTTACTGGTGTTCATATTGCCTTTCAAACTCTAACTCAGCGGGCGGTTTTACTTTGCTGTGTTCTATCAGCTCCACACGGAAGGCGTGGGGCTTGCGTAAAACGTACGTAACATCCTCAGTATGACCCCACTTCCACAAGACACGTATGAAGAAGGATTTACAGCCTAGAAGACTTTCACCTACAGGTGTTAAAGGTGGGTTCTAGGATATTAACTTCTTGAACAGAACATTCTATTAGTACAATTTCAAACCCTATCTAAACGCATAGCTATAGAGTCAGGTTTGGGGATGGAACTGCTTATTCCCAGACGTAGGAAATACACTTCAGAGCCCCTCTGAAGGGTGGTTCCCAGCCGACAGCTGGTCGACGTCTCATTCTTAGGCATCTGAGAGAAGCCCAAACCCCTAAATCAGTGCTTCAGGGTCAAACAAAACAAGAATAACCCTTCATACTTAAGAAAAGCAGCTCCAGTTGAAATTTATGAACTACAACTGTTCTGTATTTAACTCAACCGCATCTTTCTTAGGCCATTTTGTTTCAGAATAAAACATGTCAACTACCTTTAAAGTTAAAAATACTACATAAATGTTACATTATTTTTTTCAAAAAGCTAAATGAATTAAGGAAGCAAATAAAAACCAGAAGGAAAAAAAAAAAAACCCTTCAAGGGTCCCTATCACTGCTGAGTCCAGAGTCAGTCCACCCAGAAACCCCCAGGCTCCCCAGCTCAGCTCCTCTGCAGTTTGCTGCATGCACACAGCTGCACCTGGGGTATTCACTCCCAAGCTAGTATGTTCTGCTTTTTCATATATTATAAATGCAAAGCGTGAGACACACAGAGGTTGGTCTTCAAAGTAACACCTGACAACAAAATTTCAAGAGCAAATACATTTGCCTGTTACCGGCTGTTAAACACTGAGGTTTCCCCCGCGATACACCTCTGATACCATCTGTACAAACACGTCTTAGTTTACACGAGATCTTATCCCGAGTTGTCCTGTATCGAGACGGCAATAGCAGGATTTCCGGGTCAAAGACCATAAGTGGATCGGGTACCTACTGCCAAAAAGGTTCCAGGCAACTCTAATTTGTCCACATAATTAAACTCTCCATCGTCTAACTAACACATCCAACTGCACCTTCTGTGCAGACCACATACACACCAAATACTCTCCCGCGGCAGCTGTCACTGCCAGCCTGATGGACCAAGTCCAGTTCTCACCACCCAATTCCAACACCTCCTGTACCAATGACAGTACCTACGGGGTAGGTACTTCCTACGTCTCATACCCTCACCAACCCTGGCAGGGAGGAGGCACTCCCAGCATACAGGAGGACACCAAGGACGAGGAGGGTGAAATGCCTAGCCCACGGCCACCTGGCTAGTTAAGATGTGGACTTGGGTTTGTCAACATGAAAGAAAGGAGGTAAATGAAGGCAAACGTGAGTTACCAGAAAGCAAGTTTATTTGGGAATCGCAGAGAAACCGCGATTCGGGACACGCCGACTACAGCGAGCTACAGGTGAGTCTACTGAAGGCGCAGCAGGGGTCGCTTCCATTGGCAGAGTGCAAAAGGGGAAAACCCCACTAGGGGTTAGCAGCAAGTCCACTGGTTCCAAGATGGGGAGAGATTCTTGGCAGATACTCACTGTCTAGAAAGTAAGTTTTGATCTTTTGTAAATCAAACTTTTATGGGAAATCAGTCCCACCATCTTTGACTCTGTTTTCTGAGAACACATGCACGAGACTCTCCACTTCACAGCCTTTGGTTTCATTTCAGATTAAAATCCTTTCACGTTCCTCCCTTTTGATCAAGCTCTTTCACAGGAAGTGTCACCGGTCAACCTTACTGTACGGGAATCTCACTTAATCAAAGGTGTCACTGGCCCCAGTGGATTATGTGTCACTTGGAGCAGAGGAGACCCATCCTTGGATGTCTCGTCCCACAGAGAAGGGAAACCACAAGTGGCTATCTGGCCTCATCTGAGCAATGAAACAATCCTTGAGAAATGGGGAATCTCAGTTGTGTTCCTCCAAGGTGGTCAGTTCAGTTTCAGGATAAGCCTTTACTCTGTATTTACATCTGGTAGTAAGAACTTTATTCTGTACACACATCTGGGAGAAAGACATTTGCCCGCTGGTACAAGACAGCAGAAATTTAATTATGTGGACTATACCCAAGGCCAGAAGTTGAATTACAGCTACCAACTGGAATAAACTTCTCAACCTGTTTCCCCAGCTGTCCACGTTTAATAGGTCAAAAATGTCCCAGGACCCTCGGGTTTGGCCTATTTCAGTTAACAGTCTGATGCTATCTTTCATTATTTGTAGTTCCTGTGTGAATTCCCCCAATATGTTAACATAAAAACAGCATTCCTCCTTGAGCTGGACACAGGTTTAGGGCGCTGTGGTTTTCAGACTGCCGCTGCTAGGCTGTCCATTTGGGTTTGCTGATGTTCAAAGACTCACACAACCATTAAAGGTAGCAGCCATGACTGTGGAGAGATTCTGAACTGCCTTCTCAAGCTCCGCTACTCCAACCAAAGGGGGAAAGGCCTGGGCAAAGGCACGTCCAAGTCTCCATCTACCACGGGGGCATCTGTAGGCGTCCACCCAAAGCTGTATCCATCCCAGCCACGCTGTGCGCTTGTAAGCTGGTAGGAGAAAGGGTCAAGATTGGTGGTGATGGAAGGCGGGGTTTCCCTGACTTCAGCATCAGGAGGGATGGCAATGACTCTAGCGTCCTTTCCACTGAAGGGGTGTGGAGAGGGCATTCCTTCCACACAGAAAGTAACAACCAGTGCCTTTAAAGATAGGGTTCAGTGGGCCCTTTTGTCCAGATTTCTTTTCCTGGAATAAAAAAGATCTCATGATCAAAACCAGTCATTTATATAAACACATGATAAGTGGTTTTGTTAGCGGTCAGAACGGTTAGAGGGGCTTCTTAGGTTTCAGTATGCGTGGAGTAACGGGTGCGTCTGCCTGCGGCGGGTGGCGTCCCGACAGAGGACTGGGGGTGCTCCAGGGAGAACACAGGCCGGCTTAAGTCTCCACCACTCAGCAGATTTTTGATCAATTCCCTATGAGGTACCACTGAAGGAAGCACACCAGCTTCCCACCTCCTGGTATCATTACCCTTTTCATTATCCCACCAAAGAGACCCATTAGTCTCCTAGATTCCAGTGGGGAATAGATTCATGACCATCTGAGTCATACACAATCATTACAAGCATTCAGCAGGAGGCAGCCTAGAGACTCACCCGTCCCATTAATGTTCCTAAAACAAGAGCAAGGTTTTGGGTTAAGAGTCTGGACTGTATGGGTGGGGAGGCACCCCATGGAATGCTGTAATATCAGATGCCAACTTACCAGAAGAGAGGATATATACAGCTGCGAAGGCATGAAAGGAAAATCCTCCATCTCTGCCAGACAAACCTCCCGCCATCCTTCTAAGGATAACGGCCAGGCTTCCAGTTCGGGTTCATCATGAGTGTTACCGACACTGGTGCAACCAACAGTGAGGTTGGTGGAAATCAGTTTTTATAAGGTGGGAGCAAAGGGGTGCATCACAGCCAAACTAGGGGGTGGCAAGGAGGTCAGAGAAAAGACAATTACAACTTCAAGCAGCATGCCTTGGTTGTGTGATACAGAACGGGGTAAAGCGAGAGGTTACATCTCTGAAGAGCCGTCTACTGGTGTTTGCTTCAGTCAAAGGGTTCAGCTTTAGGTCCTGAGCTGCAATGCAGGTCCACTCGGGTCTGGGGGCCTTTTTAAGATGGGAACACGTGAATCCAGGAGCCTAACCCCTGGAGCTTGGTGGCACAGGGGTTAGTCCATAACACCTGGTAGGGGTCCTTCCAATGAGGTGGGGGGAGTCTTTATGGAGAGGCCTCTGTCTCCAGACTGTAAAGAGACATCTTCATCTCCTGGGAGCATGCTGTGGAAAGGGTATTTCACTACAGCATAACCTCAGACCTGTGCAAATGTGATGTGTGCGCCCTTTTATTAGCTGGTCAAAGGAAGCAGGGGCTAAATGCACAGGCCGTCCATGACTATTTTCAAAGGGTGAGAATTTATGAATCCCAAATGGAGGAGATCCAAGATTTGGAAAAACCAGGGCAGTACTTTTGGCCAATGTATTTGAAGGAATTCAACTAATTTAGCCAACAGAATCTTTGTAACTCCATTCGTGTATTGAGCCAGTACTGACAATTGAGGATGATAAGCCTGGTAGGAGGGTAGAACTGGCCACACAGCACGGTGACAGGAGTCCTCTGGTCACTATGGAGTTCCAGGGCGGGGGTTGGGGGGTGATCTTTTCTAAAAGGACTTCAGCTACAGAAGAGAGAGTCACCGTTCTACGTGAAAACATGCAAACCGTTACTAGAACATATTTACATCCACAAGCTGGGGGCAACTGTATGAAATCCACTTGCCACAACTTTAACAGCCTGTTGAGGAAACTGTCCGTCCTGGGGTGGGACCAGCAGGCCTCCCTGGGGTTAATTCAGGACAGGTACAAGCATGACAAGCGCTCTTTGTGGACTCGCTGCTGTTTCTCTACCAATGACCACTTACAAAGGCTGCCGTCTTCTCAGTGGCCAATGGTTTAATTCACATACAGTGGTCAGTAAGGGAAGTTTCAGATTTTCTGGCAGGACCAGCTTATTACTGGGTTCAAACCACAGTCCCTGTTCTTTGCGGGTGTAATGACCAGCCTTCAGATTTCCAGCTGTGCTTTTCTTTCAGAGGCCAGCGGTTGTCCACTCCTGGTAGTTCCCTTAGGTCCCTGCAGGGGAAGAGCCTTCGGGCCATGACGGAGCTTTGGTCTGTGGATGCCGTATGAGAGGGTTTTTGCAGAGGTGTCAGCAAGGCGTTTTCCTTTAGCTTCCAGGAACCAGACCTGCAGAGCTCAGGCACTTCAACGACAGCGAGAGCTACTGGCAGCAGCATGAATTCCACCAGATTCTGAACATTCTTAATTTGGTCTCCACTGGAAGTGGGGAAACACTTGTTTCCATAACACTCCAAACTAATGCACCACTCTAAAGGCATACTAGCTATCAATTGATGTTTCCTGTCTTGCCTGAGGGAGAGCACACAGGCACACCTCGGAGATACTGCAGGTTTGGTTCCAGACCACCTCAGTAAAGCGAACGTCACAATAAAGCAAGTCACGTGAATTTTTTGGTGTCTACATTGTACTGCAGTTTGTTGAGTGTGCAACAGCATAATAGCTTAGATAACAATGTACATACTTTAATTTAAAAATACTTTACTGCTAAAAAATGCTAACCACCATCTGAGTCTTCAGCAAGTTGTAGTAACATCAAAGATCACCGATCACCATAACAAATTTAACAGTATTGCAAGGATTACTCAAATGTGGCAGATATACCAAGAGGGCAAGTGCTGCTGGAAAAATGGTGCCAACCGACTTGCTTGACACAGGGTTGTCACAAACCTTCAATTTATAAAAAAGATCTGCGAAGCACAACGAGGTGCCCCTGTACGACTCAGCTTGCTGAGCTGAAGCAGCTGAAGGTAAGGGGACAGCCTCAGTGATCTTGAAAGGAGCCGGTAACATGTGCCCAGCACAAAACTTACCATCTTTATTTTTTATGTGGGAGACACTGATAAACCACGCAAGATCAGGATTCATCAAGGGGGTTTCCTGTAAATAGTCACGAGCGGTCCACAGGTGACCCACCAAAGTCAGGGTCCCAGGGAATTTCATCAGGAGAGGAGGGGGGACGGGTGCAGACTTGACACCTGAGACTGCTACAGTGAATGAGAGTGACTGAGTCAGTGAGGAAGACTTCACTGTGGGGGGAGGGTAGAATGGCTTGCTGCGAGGTGCTGAGTGTGGTGTGCATTCAAGGGAGCCTCAATGGTCCGAGGTGCACAGATGGCAGTTTACCCAAAGGGCGCAGCAGGCAGCTCTAAGGCACGAGCTACCCTCAGGCCAGGGCTCTAACTGTTGGCCCCAGTAACGCAGGGCGGGTGATAGCCCCATGTTTTTCCCATAAACGTTCTGACGACATCCCTTCCTCCTCATATACCAAAAAGAAAAAGCGCAGCTGATGATTTGGGCATCCAAAGGTAGGTGGATTTATTAAGCTTTTCCTCAAAGGCTAAGCTACCCTGGTCAGCCCCAACACTGGGGGCAGGTCTGGGGTTCTTCAGAAGGCATTTGGGGGAGAGTCACTACGGAGAAGTTTGGAATCCAACTGCAACAATAACCAGTTAGCCCAAGAAAACCCCACAGCTGACATTTGGTTTGGGGTCTGGAAAGTTTAAAATACCTTGATGTCTACTGGGATCCAGGTGTAGTCCCTGTTCTGAGAGTAAACATCTAGGTATCGAACCAGAGTTCAGAAAAATTGCAATTTTTCCTTAGAGAACTTGTATCTCTTAATGTCTAAGATTTTTAACAGGTGAACAGTGTCTTTCTGTGGGAATTTTGGGAGGCAAGCAAAGAAGCAAACCATCTACATATTGCAGTAAGGTGGAGCCTCCAGAGAATTCTATGTCATTTAAGCTGGCCTTTAAACTCTGTCAGAGAAGCAGCCTGAGTGAAGCCCTGAAGCGTGACTGTCCAAGTGCACTGTGGCCTCCCAGGTAACGGCGAAGAGATACTGATTACCTTCAGCAACAGCAATACCAAAAAACACACTGGATAAGTCAACCACAGTGAAAAAGCGGCTTCTGGTCTAGACGGGTGCCAAAAGCACGTGGGCATAAGGGACGACAGGACAGCAAGGACAGCACTGCTGTCTGTCACCAGAGGTCTTGGCCACTGAGAGTTTTACAGGTAAAACAGGGGCATGATCAGACTGGGGCAAGGCTTAGTGAGTCCTTGGGCTTACAGTCCTCTGGACAGAATTTATGCCCGTACGATTTCTTTATTTACAGGCTACCACTTTATTCTTCAGAGAGGTTCTGAGGGGTCAATCTGGATCTCAACGGAAGAGGCACCATGAATTCTGCCTACGTCTGCTGAGGATTCTGCCCGAAGAGCAGTGGGGATTGATACCCGGTTTAGTGGGGGGGGGGGGTGTAAGTCCAAGGTTTGCTCTTCTCTGGTCTGCAGTGTATTAAAGGCAAAGGGGCTGAATTCTCCTCAGTGCTGATCAGAATTAAAAGGATGCCTCCCCCTTCTGAGAGAAAGGATGGCAGTGTGCCACTTCTCCAGGAGTCTCCTCCTAGTAAACTAAGTATGGGAGCCAAACTGACGGGGAGAAATGAGTGCTCTGCACAAGCCCCAGACAAAAAGGTATGGCTGAGGCTAGGGCCTCACTGCAGCCCGAGGTACAACGCGCTGAACACGCGCACTACTCTGAGGAAGAAACTGTTTAACTGCAGTTAGGTTGGGCACTGGCAGAGCAGCCCCATGCCTATCACTGCTGTCAGGAACTTGTCTCCCATGTGGAAAGCAATCTCCCCCAGCCTAAACTTAAAGGCACGACAGGGAACATGTGTGTCCTCTGAGCTCCAACACTGGAGTGGGTTTGGCTGTTGGTTCTTGGAGGATTGCAACTGTTTGGATTTCAATTTATAGCAATCTTTTTTCCAACGGCCAGGTTTGCTTCGGAGTCTCCATCTGCTGGAGTTGTCTTTCTTTTGATATCATATTATGGGTACTAGGTAACTGACCGGCCAGATTGACGACATCAGGGTAGACACAGTCTCCAATTCTATACAGGTTCTTCTGACGAACAGATTAACTCCTTGGTTAGGTCATTTACAAACATGGAGTTAAAAGCCCCTGGGTGGAGTCAGCACCCACTAGAAGCCTGAAATTCCGCTTGAACATGATTTGGGGCCTGCCAGAACAGCTACGGACAGGTACAGCATGCTTCTGGATGCATGCCTGCATCTTCCAGTCCCTGGACTTGGGGGAGGCTCTAGGGGTGGCTTCATGTTGTCTTTTGGCTGTATGGAGAGCTTGGTCACACAACACGGCAGGTGGCTGGTTTAGTTTAAGCCTTAGCTAATGTTCAGGGTTTTCTCCACCAGTTGTTTTAATCCAGTGCTGGGTTTGCCTTATTTTAGGCAAGCATGTGGACTGACTGGTAGACTGCAGAGATCAAGGTGGCAAGTCAGGGTTTACAGTACTGAATTTCTCACCAAAGAGGCTCCTAAGCTACCTTGGGAAAGTTCCTTAGTTACAGCCCTAAACTTGACCTTTGCCCAAGGGGTGCAGGAAACTTGCTGTGGTCCAGTGTTGAAAGAGGAGGTTTTAATGGACTTGGCTGGTGAGGTTTCAGAGACAGGAAAGCAAGGAAGTTCAGACAGAGGGGAGGGGAAGGAGGCAGCAAAGAGATACACAGAAGATGTGGAGCAGTGGGGGTAGACGGGACCTCAGCTCGCACTAAGATACAGAGGCCTCTCACATTTTTAAAAATCCATCTTTAGCTGTTTATTTGCTTGGAAATAAACAGGATTTTGGGATTTGGAAACAGGATTTTGTAAGAAGGCAATTTAAGAATCCTGAACACATTCAGGAGCCTCCAGATAACAATTAAAATAATGACCCCATTTGAATGGTTTAATCTGGTAGCCAGGGTCTTGGTTTGATGTTTGGGGAGATCAAAGGTTCCCTACAATGGCCAGTGGAGTTCTAAGTTATCCTTAGTAAGACTGGTCCATTTTACTAACTGTCTTAGCAAAGGTCCTCAATGTGTCCCCATGAGATAAGTAAACGATTAAAATTAACTTGAACGTCATCAATATGTTTCTGTAAGACTTGAGAATTTCAATATAGTCTATAATTCTTATTAGGTTAGGATGGTAGTTAAACGAACCCCACAGCATAATTATTTGGCTCACGTAAGTCAGAGCACTAGTGACCGCACCCTGTCAACCTAATATGAAGCCTGGTCAGCCCCAGGGAACAGCTCCAAGCCCTGCAAGGACACCAGATCATATTTTGGTTTAGGACCACAACAGAGGGGCAAACAGGCCAGCTACTCATCTAATTCCAAGAAGGAGTTAGGACATCCCCGAAGGACACCACAACATCACCCACAAAACCTGGCCAGTATAGGAAGCCCTGGCTGAGGCAGCCCGGAGCTAGTCCATTTTGCTCTAATCTGTGGATCCCTTACCCAGTCTTTATCATTACATTCCTTAGTATTAGCAAGTAATTACGTAGGAATTAACAAACCAGCAGGTAAGTGAAAATATATCTAAAGTAAACAACCAGATAACTATGTAAATATCTGAACTACTGGCAAAAGCAATCGCAAATCAACACACCCTTCAATATACTTGTTATCTCTTATTGAAAAAAAGTGTTCAGATCCTAAACTCATATAAGCAGTCTCAAACTTACGTTCAAACTGATTTCAATCATGTGTAAAGACTGATAACCTTTTTTTTTTAAGAGTTCTGAATTGGTACTTTACTTTTTATTTGACAATTAATTATCTTTATATACCAGGGTCTTTTATATTTCATCTTCTAGTGTCCCCATTGTAAGCATTAGAAGCACTGGGTTTTTTTTTTGGAGGGGGGTATATATATTTTTTCATTGAAGTATAGTCAGTTTACAATGTTGTGTCAATTTCTGGTGTATACAGAATAATGCTTCAGTCATACATATACATACATATATTCTTTTTCACCATAAGTTACTGTAAGATACTGAACACAGTATAAGACTGATAATCCAATACATATGCACTTCCTTTTTCTTTTGGTATGATAAAAAAAATTTATTTTAAAAAAATCACACATACTACATAGATAAACCAAGACTGGCAAATAGTTAACTACTGCTGCTGAGAGTTAGGTAGTTAGGTACGGGGAATCACTACTTTTGGATAGGCTGAAAACTTTTTATTATCATGTAAAAAAAAAAAAAGAATGGATGAACAACACATTTGTCCCCCCGCTGAAGAACAAGCGCAGGAAAGCACGGGCCTGTCTACCTGCTCAACGCAGCAGTGCCTGTGGCAGGAGACAGTGGCCAAGCAATCTGCCTGCCTCATTCACTCACTGCTGCTGAGCGAGTCTGCCTGTGTTACACGTACACAGCACGGGGTCAGGGATCCCATGCATACCTGAGCCTCTCCCAAGCAGGTTCTGAAGACACACAGGAAGTCATGCCTGCTTAGAAGATCTAACTGTCATGACACAACAGTGGACTGTCTCTTCAGAAGCTTGCTAGAGACCAAGCCCTCCGTTTTCAGGAAGAAAGTAAAAAACAATTTCCCTTCCTTAACCAAAGCATTCCAGGGGTAGGGTACAGCTCAGTGGTAGAGCGCATGCTTAGCATACACAAGGTCTTGGGTTCAATCCCCAGTACCTCCTCTAAATAAATAAATAAATAAATAAATAACCAACCAACCCTCATTACCTCCCCCCCAAAATAGTAAAATGAATTAAAAAATAAATTTAAAAAAATGTAAAAGAAACAAGTGAAATTAATTTAAAAATAAAACCCAAAACATTCCAATTTTTACTCAAGACACAGTGGTTCTTCACTGCTATAGTTCCAATTTCCCCCTCCACTCTTCTCTCTGCAGCTCATTAGTAAATGACTGAATGAGTCAAACATTTGAAAGTTTTTCTTAATCCAAGGTCACCAAAGCTCTTCCTCTCCACCCCATTTACAACGGCCATCACCCAAGTCCCCACTCCTCCCTACTTCTCTTCTCAAAAACACCTACCACTACTCAACTAGCTCGCCTGTCACCCACCGTGGAGTGCACGCCAGCAAGGCCTTTTGTCCGCTTTGCTCAGCACCCCAGAACCTAGAAGCGTGCCTCACAGACTGAAGGCCTCCGTGAATGAAAGAACAAATAGATGTGAAGCACTGCAAGCTACTTTGTGATAAAAGGGCAAAAATGATGTTCTAACTTACAATACAACTACATGCTTATCACCTTTGTACAGATTTAAGCTGTATAATCCATCTTTCTACTGCACAACTACTAAACAGAAGCCATCTTACCTCATTTTTGAATAGACTTTTTGAGATAATAAAATGAACAGTACAAACACTGAAAAAAAAAGTCTCATGACCCAGAATGGAAGCACATTTAAGAACAACAGTGACAGGGTATACCTGTAAGAGGAAATGTAAGGCTACACAGCAGGTGACCAAGATCAGAAAGCAGAATTCACAAAGTGATCTTTTGTAGTTTTCTTACTACAGAAATATACTGCTGCTCTTGTTGCTAACTATTCATGAAATTTAAAATTCAATGGCAAACAATGTAAAGCAGCCCTGTCATCTCTGAAAAGGGCAGGGGAGAAAACCAATGGTTGTCAAATAAAAACAAACCTATGTCATCACAAACTATTTCTTGGAAACTGTCGTAACAGTCCAACACAAAATTCTTCACTACCCATTAATAAGGGTTTCCTTTGTGCTCAAGGGAAAAAAAATCTCACAACTGCAGTTTAGGAAGGCAAGTATTCACTAAACTAGGAGATATGGTTCAAAGTAAGCTAAGGCCAGAGAAGAGCGACTTCCTGCAGTAACTCTGCATCAACAACATTCTATTTCTGAAATTATCCCAATGGTAGGACAAACTAAGTGGTTTATCAGCCTTTTACTTTGGATGCCTAAACACAATTCCTCTTTTTTTTTTTAATGAATGAAGTCTTTGAGCTTCTTCGATTTATTTATTTATTTGGGGGGACAGATTAGGTTTCTTTCTTTATTTTTAGAGGAGGTGTGCGGATTGTACCAAGGACCTCATGCGTGCTAAGCATGCTACCACTTGAGCTATACCCTCCCCCCATTTCCCTTTAAAAAACAAAAAAGTGAGGGGACGGGTATAGCTCAGTGGTAGAGTGCACGCCTAGCATGCAGGAGGTCCTGGGTTCAATCCCCAGTACCTCTACTAAGTAAATAAACCTAATTATCTCCCCTCCAAAACATAAACAAATAAAAATAAAAAACAAAAAAGTAAGCACTCCTTAGATAACAATCCCAGACCAATCGCCCAACAAACTCCTCACTGCTGCCTTATTATTCAAACCGGCCATCACTGGGAGCACTGGTTCTTCCCCATTTCATACAGCTGATAACCTCCTGCCCAGATACTATTCTTCAAAAACAAACAAACAAGAAAACTGGGTTCACTGGCAAATTTTTTGGAAGTACAACATGAACTTATCGAAACAGTTTTAAACCACTGTAAAACTGTGGGCAATGAACAAAAAGGAAGAAAAACACTCTGAAAATGAGTAACTCTGAACTTTGTTATCTCATGTATACACGTGCATTTGAGGTCACCTCCTCCTGAAGCCAGAAGACTATCAACTGCTCCAATGAAGGAAAGTGGAGAAGGCTTCAGTCTGAACCCCAGCTGGTCAGAGAACTGCAGATACAGGGAATTAATGTGCTCTCAATATCAGGCTGCTAAAAATCCTGACAGGTTAATGGAACTATTTTAACTGAAGATTCAAGTATAAATTCAGACTGCAATGTGTTGATGAACACATTCCAACTCTAAGCACTCAATTTCTGTAAAATTATGAACTACCTCATACAGAGAAAAATCTCTAAACTCAAAATACCACAGAAGAGTCTGATCATCTAAACCATCAATTCACAAAACTACAATGCCTGGATATTTTCAGAGGACAACAATCCCAAAACACATGTATTCTTTCCAGAATTCAGCTCACTGAGGTTATCAAATCAAAAATGACAAACCCAGCCATGGTACAGAACCCATTCAACGTCTCCACTCGCTGTTCTATGTATCATTTTCAAAGATAGTGTCACATAAGTACTTAGATGTTATCTCATGATCCAGAGGCACATTCAATCACAAACACTTGAAATTAGTAACACCGTTCAACCAGGGGAGGAAAAAAAAAGAAAAAAAGACTGCAAATGTATGTGTACTAACAGGTATTTAAGACAGCACTACACAATTAAAGTTACTTTGTATAATTATAAACAATTATTTTGAGAATAATTATTCTCATACCATGAGACAAGGTCTTAAGCTTCTAGTGAAAATGTCCCTAAGTAAACCTGGGAAGGTTACAATTTCTATTTTTATTTTATCTTTAAAATTAATTTCTGTTGCTACTTTAATTCTATAAGAAATTAAGCTTTGCAATGTTTTTTTGACCAATAGTCATATCCTCAGTTGTCTTCCAAATTTCAGAACAAAAATGATAACTTACCTTCAAAAGATGAAAGAAAAAACTTTCCTTCTCCCAAAACAAGTTAAAAAAAAAAAAGGAAGAAAGAAAGAAAAGAAGAAAAAGAAAAAAAGTAGCTAGCAGATTCGAGAAAATTCATTTTCTGGGTTATTTTTCCTGTCAACTCTACCTTAATAAAGTTAACCACTGATAACTTTAATTTTTAAACCATCTCCCTCTGCTTTAGTCACTCATTTAATCTTTTAAACATATCCCTACTCTATTACCACCTTTCTCAGGAGTTCATTTTACATTTGTGTATTATTTATCCCACTAGCAATTGTTAATAATCAATCTGAAATTATTTCCAGATTCTATTATGGGAAGCATTCAGCATTCTGGGGAATCACACTTTGGAGCTGGAAGTGATCGACCAGCTAAAATTCTCAAAAACTAGTCTTCTGTTAGGTTCAGTGCAATAATAACAATTTCTTATTAAAACTTCCTTTATTTTCTATACAGAAACAGTAAAACTGGGCAAAGTGAAAACCGCCTGCCTTACAGGGCCTCAAGCTTCCTCAGTGGTTAAAAGGAACAGTACTTATCTCATAAGGTTATCAGACTATTATTGTGAGTTGACGCAGCCAAAGAGATTATCGGAGGTCACGGTGTGCAGTACAGTCACTAGACATCTCGAGGTACAGTTACTACTGCAGGAAGGCAGGAACTTTGAAAAGGACAATTTTAAGTTCCACGACTTCCCCTGCTTGCTTGTACGAGAGAATTTTCACAAGCCTGTATGCATGCTTTACACCTACACGCAGGTAAAGCAGAGTGAGCATGTGAACCAAAGCCCGGACCGACGCGTCCCAAGGATTCCTTTGAGAGTGTAGGACAGTGCCAACCCTGCTAGGTGAGCGCACACGCGCCCACACCAGTGACCGGACACAGCCCTCCTAGGGGCCTAAAGGCTTCTTGCCAGGCTCACCTTAGACCATAGAGAACTGCGGACGGTGGCAAGTCTTACCACCACCAGGCAGCCCTTTCCTGGGACGAACAAAAAGCATTCAGAAAACAAGAGATTGGGGGGGTGGGGTGGGCGTGGAGGATAGTGGCCTAGCATTCAGGTAAAAAGACACCAGTGTGTCTGCTGTCACATCTCTGAGCCGAGACATGCATGGCACCGTTCCATCCGTGACGTGCCCGCGCCACGGAACTCTCCCTTCTTGGAAGGTCCACTTCTCCGTCTGCAGGATGACGTTAGACAGTAGCGCAGGCTAGCCGGCCGCCCCGTCCCGCGTGTCCGTTAGTCCGCCGCAGGCGCACGCCGCCGCCCGTGCCCCCTGCGCGGCCTCCAGCACCACCCCGGACCGCGCCGGGTCCCACTTCCTCCGCAAACGCAGCAGCCCCGCCGCACCGACGCGGGGACGGAGCCCGCCGCGGCGCGCGCTCACTCTCCGCGCGGAGAGCTCCGGTTCCGAAAACAAAGGTCCTTGGGCGGCTCTGCGTCCGCCCCGGACCCCGCGGCCTTAACCTTCGCGGGACGCCGCGGGGCCGGCAGGCGGGGGCCGCGCGGGAACAAAGCGCTACTGACCTTCAGGCCGCCAGGGGCGGGGCGGGGCGCGACACCTGCCGCCGCCCCGCCGCCGCCCGGCCCCGCCCGGCTCCCCGCGGGTCCCGCTCCCGCCCGCCGCCCCGCTGCCCCGCCGCCGCCCGCTCCCGCACGCCCCGCTCCCCGCCGCCGCTCCGGGCGCTCCGGGCCGGGCCCCGCCCCTGCCGCCGCGAACTCCCGAGATGGCAGCCCCAGGCCTCGTCCCCGCCGCCCCTGCCCCGCCAGCCACGCCAGCCGCCCCAGCCGCCGTTACCCGGTCGAGCCCTCGCGTCCATACCTCACGCCTCCTGCGGCAGTGGCGGCGGCCGTGTCTGCTTCGCTCGCTCCGGGACTGCGCCGCCGTGGCCGCCAATAACGCCGCCTCCCATTGGCTGAGCCTCTGACCCCGCCCTCCACGAGCAAACTGGGCTGCGATTGGGGGGGCATGGCGCAAGTCAACTACGCTTCGGCGCCGATGGTGACGACCAATCAGAGGCCGCAGAGGAGGCGCCAAGCTGAGCCCGGCAGAGACCCGCGGGCCGCATGCAAACAGGAGGGTGTGACGTCTGGGGGGGCGCGCGTCCGCGTTCTTTCAGTCTCTTTAAGGGCCGGGGGCGCGCGGAAGCCACGTGGAGGGCGCCTGCGGCAGCCCACCCCCCAACCCCCTCCGTCGCACCGCCTTCCCACCCCCCAACCCAGGCCTGTGCTGTGCATTCCTCACCCCGCCCCACCCCGGCCAGTGCAGCCCCCCCACTCCCGACTCGGGCTCACCCCATCTCCTCCTGCGCGGTCCCCCTCCCCAGGCCCCGTAGGACTGGGTGCCATCTCCTTGCCCAGTCACCCCCCCGCGCCCCCTAGTTCCTCTGGTTGAGTTCCACCGCCAGGAGCGCGCGCGCTGACCCCACCGACCTCCGGCGACCCCATCGCCTGGGCCTC
Organism: Camelus bactrianus; assembly: GCF_048773025.1. Lineage (NCBI taxonomy): Eukaryota > Metazoa > Chordata > Mammalia > Artiodactyla > Camelidae > Camelus > Camelus bactrianus. Next base: position 2,278,388 of record NC_133548.1, read on the forward strand.
TCCCCTCAAATTCCTGGGCTGTTCCTGCCTGCAGGGCTTGACACGCGGGGTCCCGTCTTCCTCACCCACCCCCACCCCATCCCGCACACTCACGTGCTCTTTTGGACAGCGCCCAGGCCTTGCCTCCCCAGTCTCTCAGCCTGGCTTCAGCTTGGCAGAGCCACTGGCCGGAAGGGCAGGGGGTGCTGGGCCTCATCTGAGTTCCTAGAAAAGCATTAATCTAAAAACTGCATGAGTAAAATGACAATTTGGTTGGAAACCCATATTCCCCAGGCCTGGTCTGAGAGAGTTTATTTCTATGCACTATCTTCAGTTACGGAAGGGTCTTTGATTATTTCTGTCCGTTTCTTCAGAAATTTTACTTTCTTTGAGTGGCGTCTGAAACACTCTTAACTTTCAGCAAGTTCCTGTTCTATGGTGTTGGGGGATGGGAGGAGTTTGAAACCATCCCGAGGCTCCTGTTAGGGACATAAGGTCTGTTACAAACCACAGGGTGGCCAGCAGGTGCCTGGCTGTGACCCTCACAGCTGAGACTGGCCTCTGCCCGCATCTGTATTGGGAGCATGTGTGTGTCATTCCTGTTTGCTTTACTTGGATCTTTCCTGTAATGACTTTGCTTTGCTTTTGGCGAGGTTGGGGCAGAGCTGGAGGGTGGAGGGGGAACATAAGCTACTCCAAAAATAGGAACCCCAGCATTTTCAAGTTTGGAGGTCTTTCCTCCGCCTGGTTAATAAAGTCTCAAACCCTCAGAGGCCACTGGATCTCGTCCTGCCTGGATGCTGGGGGGTGGTGCAGGTGGCATCGAGCTGGTGGAGTCCTCTCCGGAGCCGGCCACCATGCCAGCGGTAGTTAGGTGGCCTGGTGGGCTGGTAGCTGGGTCTGGTCCTTGGTGGAATGGCTGTGGTGGTGTGGCTGTTTCCCGGGTCACTTTAGTGAGTTGGTGGGGAGGTGGGTGACATCGTCCAAAGACCTTCTGTCTATGACAATACTGAGAATGCTGTTTTGATTTCTTGCCACAGCAAAGGAACACAAACAGTGGGGCTTAGAAAACAGCAGCATTGTGTTCTCTCAGGGTTCTGGAAGCTAGGAGGCAGAAATCGAGACGCCACAGGGCTGGGCTCCCTTCAAAGGCTCCAGGGGAGGACTCTCTGCCTATGCCAGCTTCTTGGGGCTCCAGGCCGTCTTGGGTTTGTGGCTGTTCTCACCCCAGTCCCTGCCTGATCTTCACATAGCCTTCTCTGTGTCTCCACGTGTCCTCTGCTTAGAAAGACACTCCAGTCCCTGCACTAGGGCCCACCCTAATGGCCTCATCTTAACTTTATCACATCTGCAAATCCCCTGTTTCTGACCATCAAGTGCACAGGTTCTGGGAGTAGGGGTTGAACCTGTAACTGGGAGGCTGCCATTCGGGCCACAGCACCTTGAGGCGGTGCCCTGGCCGTTGCCTCGACCCATGGGCTGTGCACAAGAGAGCAGGGGTAAAGGGACGGGTGTTCCTGGGTGGAACCACCGGAGCCAGAGCCCTGCTCTACCCAATTCTAGCTGGGTGGCCTTGGCTGAGAAGCTGGCACCTGCTTTGTGGGACTGGGGAGAGTTGGATCAGCACTGGGTAAGTGGCCAGTTTGGTGTGGGTCTGTTCTGGTTGCCGCAGCTGCCTGGCAAGGGCCAGGGACTAAGTGCCTGGGGACACGACACGTGGCGAGGGGGAAGGCTCTGCCCTTTAGTCCCTGCGCAGAAAATCCTGTCTGGTAAGCCGCTGGGCCTGCGTTGCCCCAGGTGACATCTGGTCCACCACAGCCAAAGGCCCTGATGCTCAGGGTGGCCTGTGCAGCCACCTCGGAGCCAGCACACTGAGTCCAGGGCCACTCTGGGCTGCCCTTTGACAGGCCAGAAGGGCCAAACTTTGGGGCCTGCTTGTGGCGCAGACACTACCTGGAGAAAGCAGGCAGGGCCCGGGATGGTAGAGCCCTCCTGTCCACACCCCTGGCCTGCCACTCTGGGGCTCATGTAGGTTTGGGAGAAGGCCCCTTTTGGGGGTTTGTGAGTGATAGCAAGATCCTGTCTGCCCACATTTTCCTTTGTGGGCTCCTACCTGTCGTTTAGGTCCAGCTGGAAGTACTCTCCTCGGAGGGCCCTTCTTTGAACACCCCTACTGCCACCTACCCCTGCCTTATTTCCACCACAGCACTATCGCCAGCTTTCTTGAAGTATGTTCACTCAATCAGGAGCAAGTCTGTCCCCTCTACTAGAAGAAAAAGTAGCAGGAAGGCTTCCAGGAGGAAGTGGTGCTCCAGATACCTGAGAACTGTAGGAGAGGGCGGAGCGCGTGCGGAGGCAGGAGGTGGGCAGCACAGGGCATTCCAGGACCTACAGACAGCTGGGGGGGTGGGGGGCTGCAGGGAGCTCCTGGCAGATGTCCGGGCACACATTTGCATGACAGAGATTTCAGGGCGGGGGAGAGGGGGTGATGCCTCAGCCAGGCTGCACTCCGTGGCCTCACCTGCAAGGAGGAGTGATGGGAGGGTGTTGCCAGCAGGGTGCCAGGCTCAGAGTGATGCCAGCAATGCCACCCCATGCCCTCTGCCTGGGTCAGACGTTTCCCCAGACCTCGGGCACTGAGTCTGATTCCCCAACAGAAAGGGGAATAGGAATGCCCTGCAGTTGTCCTCATGCGGAACGGCTCTTTGAAACCTGCGAAATGTCCCTCTGTGTCTATTGTGAAATTAGGCAACGTTCCTCGCCTGCCTGCACTGTGACTATATTTTCTGCCCCCCACCCATTATAGTCACATATGGGTTTATTTAAATAAAGCACTAAGTCATATTAAATGTGTTGAAGAGGCCAAAGTTCAGGGATGGATATCTGCTGGTTCCTGGGGCTGTCACAAGGAGGTACCAAAAATGGCAGAGCTTCAACAACAGAAAGGTGTTCTTTCCCAGTTCTGGAAAGCCAAGCCTGAAGCTGAGGTGTGGGCAGGGTCCCCCTCCCTCCAGAGGCTCTAGGGGAGGGCCTTTCTGCCTCTTCCAGCTCCAGGGGCTCCAGGTGTCCCCGGGCTCGTGGCCACAGCACTACAGCCTCTGTCCTCACGTGGCCTCTCCCTGGGTCTGTGTCTCCCCTTTTACAGATACAAGTCATTTGGATTTAGGGCTCACCCTACTCCAGGGCGACCTCTCCTTCTTTTTTTTTGGAGGGGGAAGGTAATTAGGTTTATCTATTTACTTACTTTACTGGAGGTCCTGGGGCTTGAACCCAGGACCTCATGCATGCTAAGCGTGAGCTCTGTAACTGAGCCCCACCCACCCAGCCAGTGCGACCGCTTCTTAGCCTGACTACATTTGCAAAGACACTGTCTCCAACAGGCTCGCACTGTGGAGTTCTGGGTGAATGTGAGTTTTGGGGGGACACTACTGAACTCAATAGAGCAAGGCAACTGCGAGACGCCCACCCTCCAGCAGCAGCCCCACTGGCTGCCTGGGCTCCCTGTCCCTGGCTTTAGAAACCAGCTCCCAGCATCTGGGGCCTTGTGTCTGAAGACACCACCCCCACCCTGGACCATAGGCTTCTGGAGGCTTCCCAAAAGCCGGGAGCGAAGGTGGTTTCCATGTCACACGGATGCCTGGAAGGTGGGAACACACTCCCATCTCTCCCCTCAGGACACCTTCATCTGACAAACACCCAAGCTTTGCTGACACCAGAGCCTAGTATTGGAGACTCTTGTTCCGCGGACACAGTCCTTCCTGACTATCCCCCGACGGCAGAAGCACTAGCAAATGGATCTCCACTGGGCCAGTCCCTCCTTAGCCAGGAGGGTCCCTGCTCTTCATAGGCTGAGGCCCCTTGTGCCCTTGGCTTGAGGTCACAGCCAGTCCTCTGTCCATCTGCACCCTCCACACTGTCCACCAGCACACTGGCGAGCTCTGCTGCTCTGCAGCCTTCTGTAGCTCCCTGCTGCCACTGGTGAACCCAGAACGGGGCAGGCGGGCCAGGCGCCAGTGGTTTGTTTAGAAGTCCCCAGATGATTCTAAGTATTACCAGGGCCGGGAAGCACTGGCCAGCTCATGGCTTTCTTTTCCCCACCATCGTCACACTGACCCCAGTGAGCTCTGAGAACATGCACATCTGTCAACAGCCCCTCTGCACAGGTCCCCAGCCTGGCTCTGCCTCCGGCCTTGGGGAGCTCAGGGGGTTACCCTCCCGGGGCGGCCCTGCCCTTGGATCCTGCTCCTTGGCCGCCTCAGCCTCATTGGCCACCCCAAGACTGAGCTCAGGAGGATGGGCACCTGATCTTGCTTCCCACCTGGAGAGTGTGCCTCATCTCGGCGCCACAGAATAGTGGCAATGCCTCGGCCTGGCAATGCCTCGCGTGGACACCACGGTCCCATCCCCAGAGGAGGAAACGGGAACATGGGCTGCACGACCCCTCCAGACCCCGCCCAACACCCAGCGCTCAGAAATGGCTGGACCACCTCCAACCTTCCCCTCACCTCTTGGAGGCTCTGCTGGATGAACAACCCCTGGGGCTGGTAGAAGAGGGGGAGCACCACGCCCCGGAAGCACTCCCAAGACTCCCCAACAGGGCAGTGGCACCCAGGTCACGATGCACTAATAAAACAGACACGTGGAGACGTGAAGGAGGAAGCAGATCTCCTGGTGTATCGGCATCAGAAATACCCACCACGTAGTCCGTGCGAGGAGAGAGCCGCACAACGCGGTGTATCTGTAGGCTCACACCCTCGGGAGGAAGGAGTCCGGGGGGCTGTTCCCCAACTGTTACAGGCTCTCTGAGACGGCCTTAAAGGGACACTAGGTTCCTACTTTGTAAGGGTCATTTTCTGCATAATTTGATTTCTTAAGTAGTGAACTATGACTTTGTGTAACAGAAGCATGAAAGACTTCCCTTTGGGGAGAAGCAGAAAGACAATTCTGGCTCTTAGAACTGGAAAGAGTCTTCCTGCACACAAAAGAAACGCTTTTTACGGTGACTTAATATTTTACAAGTTAAAAAAAAGTTTCTGCCTCATCTTGTTCCAGAAGATTCTGCAGCAGCTTGTGAGGGTGCAAAGGCCAAATGCAGGGGGCCAGCGAGGATGCTCTGACCAGGTGGCCCCAGTCCGCCCCGTCCAGGCACCCTGGCAGAGGCCAGCCGCCCGCACACCGGTCCCCTGCAGCAGCGGGGCTGGGCTCCTGTCCGCAGTGAAGATGAGAGTGTTTCCTGGCGACATGTTTTAAAGAGCACTTGCTCGTGGGCAGTTTTGAACACAGGCGGGCAGACAGGATGACCTCGGAAAGACGCCGGTCACTGAGGTGTGACCGTGAGTACCTGCGTGATTTGTTTCATCAGTTCCCTTGGCTGAAGGACATTGAATTACAGGCCTCACATCACTTTGTCCCAAACTCAGGACATCTGTGGACACAACTGCCTGATCACACTGACAAAATGAACAAAAATTCCTTAGCTTCACACCACACCCAGTCCATGTGCTGATTTCCCTAAACGTCTTTGTGGCCACTTTGCTCAGACCAATCACGGTTCGTACATGGGACATGGTGGTTTTCTTTCTCGAGTCTCTCCTGTCCCGTCCGTCTGATCCTCCCCCCAGACAGGACTCCGTGAAGGTGCCAGCTCAGGGGTCCCGAGGAGGGCCTTGCCTTCTAGATGGCTCCATTTGCTCCCTGCGGCATCCTCTGCCTGTGCCTCCACCCCCAGTACGTCCCGTGAACAGGAAGGGAAATGGACAGCCTCCTCCTTTCAGTGGGGCCCCTGAGCAGAGGCCTGGGTGTCACCCCAGGGGCTGGGGGACATGCAGGCCCCCCGGCCCCACCCAGACCCCAGTCACAGACCGCGTGGTAAGGAGGTCCCGGCGGCACCAGTCTAAAGGCTTCATTCAACACTGACTGCAGGTTTCTGATGGAAAGACTTCCCTGCGCAGGTGATGCTGGGGGCTCCCTGCAGGGGACACCTCATGCTCACGGCCCCTCTTTGGGGGATGCTGACACTGCGTACTGGTGGGGGAGGTGGGCACAGGCAGAGCTCAGCATTGTTAAGGTGACACGCCCACCTTTCCCAGTCCCGTGACCTACCAACCCCCCTCAAGGTGACGCTTTGGCATCGTGAGAACAGTCAGCTCCGACCAACTTCCACCGAGGGTCTCGGCACCACCGACGGCCCTGGCCTGCGGTGGGGCTGCAGCGTGGACGCTTTCTAATCATCCTGCTTCGTCCACTTCTACCAGCTGGCACTACTACCCCTTCGGTGGGGCCGCTGGTGGCCCTGAAATACAGTCCCTACAGAAGGAGAGATGCTGAATTCTGCCGTTATAAACAAGTTTCCAGACCAAGCGTCACCTCCGGTGGTGACAAGTTATTTCTTGGCCTTCGCCTTTAAGGGTACATACACATGCCTGGATTTCACTGACTCCCTCTTTTCAATGCTCAGTTGTCCCAGACTTGGCCAGGGGAAGCTCCTGAGGTTCTTCACTTTGAAATAATTGGAGGTTCCCAGGAGGCTGCCATAGAGACGTCCCTGCACCCCCCCCCCCCAGGTTCCCGATAGTCACATCCTGCCCAAGGTCAGCCCAGGAGACCAGCAGCAATGCTGTCCTGTGGCCGTGGGCGGAGACTCCTGCGGCCACCACTGCAGTCGACGGCGGGCTGTCCAGAACTGTCCCACTGCCATGAAGATACCCTTCTCCTGCTGTCCCTTCTAGTCAGCCTCCATCCCCACCCCTGGCCTCCCTAACCTGCTTTGCAATTTTGGCATCTCGAGAAAGTCATCTCCATGGAATCTCATGATCCAATGCCCTGGAGACCCGCCAGGCTGCTGTGTGTTACTGGCCTGACCCCCGTGTCCCTCTGACACTCCTCAGTCTGGGGAAGCTTCCCCTGGGGTGCCGGTGGCCTGTCCCCTGGTGCATTTGCTTCAGGCCTGACATCAGCCGCTTCTCCAAGGAGAGGGCTGGAACCCAGAAACCTGGAATCAGGCCCCCAGGGATGCTCGCAGTGTCCTGACAGCCCACGTTGCTTTCTCCGGCTCCTATTTAACAGCAGTGAGTTCCCTCAACTTCCTTGACGTTATCTTTGTGCTTTTCCTCTCGTTGAACTCTGCTGCTGACACAGGCGTGCAGGTCGGCTCCGCCCCACAGCTCGGGGTCGATGACACCACCACCAAGGTCCCACCGACAGCAAGGCAACTGAGCTGCGTCTGACTTCTGTCACTTCTGTGGCCTCAGAATACAACCCACAAACGATGTGCAGCAAAGTGGCAAGTCCTCAAATCAACCAAACGGGCCCTTTTCTCACCCACTTGGTTTGCAGTTTTGCGGCAGACGGCACTTTCTGCAACAGCTGTGACGCTCTGTCCAGCCCCTCGCTGCTCCCGCTGCAGGGAGGTGACTGCGGGTGGGCGCCGGGGCGGCCTCCACTCAGGGAAGACAGTGGGAGCCCCCGTGACCTCGGGGATTAGGCCCCAAAGGGCACGCAGTGCCCGTCTCTCCTGGATGCGTGGAAGCCGCTGAGCTGGAGGCCACGCCAAACAGCCCCAACCGCAAGCCTCCCACCCAGACCCCAGGCACCAGCGCGCAGACCCTCACAGGTGGACTGCGCCCTCGGGGGGCGGCCCTGACCGACAGCCGCTCAAGGGAACCCTGGCCACGGGAACCGCCAGCGGCAATAAGGTTGTTGTCGTGTCAGCCACTAAGCTCTGGGGTGGCCTGGTGGGCAGCGATAGTTAACTGGAATGGGTCTGTTCCACTTTGTTTTGGGGCCTTTTTAATTCCTGGTTAAATTATTTTTCTTTATACAAAACACTTACCGGGTTCAAAAGTTGGACACGTCAATACCCAGAGCCCAGCCTCAAGGTAGCCCCGAGTGCACCCAGTACCAGCCTGCAGCCTGGTTCCCAGCTGCCCCGCGGACAGATGCTTTGGCCCGCAGGGCCCTTGCGGACAGCTTCCCACAGGCGGGCTTCCAGGGGAGAAGGGTGAGCGCGCCCACCCCTGGACACGGCCACACTCCCTCTACGGGACTCCTGCCGCTTGGCGCCGCCACTATGGCTGCATGAGAACCAGACGGCGTCTCTGGCCCATCTCCCCGCACCGATGACTCATCACTTGTCTGCGTGGCTCCGACCTCGTGCCACGCTTCAGGTGAGCAGGTGCCGGCGCTGCTGACGCCCTCCTCAGGTAAGGACGGTCAAGCGCATTTGAGTTCAGGGGGTGATGCCTGGCCCAGGGAGTAGAAACAGGTGTGGGGGCGGTGAGGGCACGGTCCCCACGCTGGGACCTAGAGACACTGGCCGCCCTGCGGTGCTGAGACCCACCCCTCACCCGCGCAGATCCCGGGCTCGCTGCCAGGTGTGGCGGTCCCCAGCTGAGCCAGCCCTGCGGCAGCCTGGTGCGGCCTGGCCGGGAGACCCACTGCGCCGACTCAGCGGCAGGGGGCCGGCGGGCAGCCTTTGTGCAGGCGCCACGGCTGCCGCCCGCCGGAGCCTGTCTTTTTTCTGCTCGAATACCTCCAAATGCGCCCTCGCACCAGAGATTAGCCGATAGCAATCTGCACGGGGTCGGGGGATGTTCCCAGGCTGAAGCCCGTCGTGACCTGCTGACCAAGCACCCGGCGGCCCCCGCGAGTGCTGACCGAGCAGGCTGACGGCAGAGAGGGTGCCCGGCCTCGCGTTTGGTAGAATTTATTAGTGAGGTCTCAGGGCCGGGCGTGGCTCAGGTCTCTCTGGACAGAATTCTTAACTTAGGGCCCGAGGACCACTGCCCCCCAGAGCCGGGGCAGCCACCGGCGGGCAGAGGAAGCTGTCGTGCATTGACGGTCAGTCTGCCACCAGCCCCTGGTGTCACTGGGAGCTTCCATTCTGAACTGACTGCAGATACTCCTTGTGCAGCTTCTCCTGTACCTCGAAGAGCTTCTTCAGCTTCTTGGCCTGTCCCTTGCTCAGCTCCTTGCCTTCTGCGTCGTGGGTGGGCAGCCCCTGCAAGGCGGAGCACCAGCGGTCACGACTCCCCACGCCGCTCCGGGCCCAGCCTTCGGGAAGCAGCCAGCCTGGGGCCGCCTGCCTGCCGGCTCAAGGGGTGAGGGACGCTGTTCCCACCAGGGCCGACAGGGCTTCGTTCTGACTCGTACTCAAGAATCCCGGGGCAGCGAGCACATCTGTACCAGGGCACTTCTGGGCCACCTGGGACAATAGTCCCTGTAAATCCGTCACCCGGCCCAGGTGGTGACCTCCAGTGCAGAGCCCCTAGGCCACAGGGATGGCGGGGCAGGCCCCTAGGCACTGCAGGCTGCAGATGCTGGACCTACAACAGGCACCCACATCACCCTTCCTTTCTGAAAATCGCACCCTAGACAAGGAATCTCCTCCTCCAAGTTTGAAAACCCCCATCATGCCAATTAAGTGGCCTAGCATGTTCTGAAAAGATAAATGGGCATTCTTACGTTTTCATCAAATTTGGAGTATTTGTCAGTTTCTGACAAGAACATCTCGCTGGGTGGAATCTTCATCTTGGCCAGCTTTGCCGCCTGGAACACAGACGCGGGGTCATTGCTGCCGAGCTCACATCGGGCTCCACACCTGTGACCCTGTGTCAGCCCCCACCCCAGCCCCCAAATTCAGAGAGCAACAGGAAAGTTGGGGAGTCTCAGCCCGGCAGAGGGAAATTAAAGGAGGGACAGTGCAGGGGTGGGGAGGGTGTAGCTCAGTGGTAGAGGGTGTGTTCAGCATGCACGAGGTCCTGGGTTCCAACCCCAGCACCTCCAAAAAAAAAAAAAAGGATAAGGCAGCACTAACGTGGGCGTTTCCTGCGGGAACAGCAGGAAGGCTCCTCAATCACCATATTGCGAAAGCTACAGATCTGTCCCTGCCCAGGGCTCCCAGCCTCCCACGGGCTGGGGGAGGCAGAGAGCAGGCAGAGATCCAGGCTCCATGGGTGCAGGAGAGCCCCCACTCCCCGCGGCCGTGGGGTAGTTCCTGCTGCCCCCCACCCCGCCGCGGCCATGCGTTACTTCCTGCCCCCCCTCGCCCCCCGAAGCCGTGCATTACTTCCTGCTCCTGTCTTTTCCTGGCGGCATCCTCCTTCTTCCTCCTTTTTTCTTCTTCAGCCTGGGGAAGAGCAGACGCCCTGTGAGCCGGGTCCACAGAGGCCCTGGGGTGGGGGTAGAACAGGACAAGCCCCTGCCGTCCCCCAGTGCCCTGCCTGGGAGCTGGACTCTACCAGCCGCCCCCACAGCGGAGATGAGCCTGGTGCAGGCAGGGCCTCCAGGCGAGCACCTATCCACAAGGGCCTCTGGGAGCCCAGCCCTGCCCTGGACCTGGGGCAGGAGCAGACACCACTCAAGACCCTCTGCAGTACGACCAATACGACGAAGTGACCAGAGACCACTGGCCAGGCTCGGTGGGGGAAGCCTCTGTCAGGCGGGGGACCAGGGCAGCACAGTGAGGGCTGACCCTGCGTGGGTCCTGGGCGCCTGGGGAGGAAAGGAGGGAGGGCCGGCTGGAGGAGACAGCATGGACGCTGGGAGCCCGCTTCCCAGCAGGCAGGCAGCATCCAGACAGGGGCCAGGGCCCCAGAGACAGAGGAAGCTTCTGGCCTGGGTGCTGAGCTTCCCGTGAGAGGCTGCCTTGGAAGGTTCTGGCTCGAGCCACTGCATGGACAGACATGAGCCACTGACAGGAAGGAGGAACAGGTCTGGGGGGTTGAAAGACAAGTTCCCTCCTGGATGCCTTGGGTTTCAGGTGTTTCCTGTCAAGTGGAGCCCTCAGGTAGGCGGCTGGACACCGGAGTCTGGGCACAGGCCAGTTTGGGGCCAGAGAGAACTTGGGGGTCACAGGCACATGGGTGGCAGAGAAGCTGTGGGTCGGGGTGAGGTCACCCAGGGAGGGAAGGGGAGGCCAGAGAGGCGGAAGGTACGGCCAGTGCGTAAGGGACGCAGAGCAACGGCTCCAGAGAGCAGGGGTCAAGGGCAGGGCCACCCCAGGACGTGCTTGTCACCAAGAACCCAGCCAGAGCACTGACTAGAGCAGAAGGGGCGGAGCAGGGAGAGAGGAGGAGGGGCTGCATGGAGCTCGGGAAGTGGGAAGAAACATGCCAAGGACTTTTGCGTTTTCCCTTAGAGACAGGATGTGCTTCTCTGGCTAGGGGAGCGAGACACTGGGGGGGGGGCAGAAGGACAAACCACCAGAGTGACCAGGGCAGCCCGCTGGCCCTGGGGACGAGGCCGCAGTCCTGGGCACTTCCGCATGGAGAGCTGGTTGGAATGGGGGCCCCCAGCTGGGAAACGGGGTCACTGGAGGGAGGCGCTGTGGCGACTCCTTCCTCGAGGGCCTTGTGGCCAGTGAGGAACCGGGCAGAGGCACGTGGCAGGAGGGCTGCCCGCCTGCGCCGGAACCGAGCTGACCGCCGTGGCTTCACCCCCCGGGGCCAGCGCGTGCAGGTGGCAGAACCCTCGGGGGAGGGGAGCAGGGGCCCTGGTGGCAGGAGGCACCGCCAGCCTCACACGCTACAGAGCCCAAGGACAGGCAAGAGCCTGCCCTAGGGACATGACACCCACTGGGGTGACCAGATGGGATGGAAATGGTGGGGGGGGAGTGTGGCTGAGAAGGGCCCCAGCTCCTCGAAACCTCCCGCCTCTGACGAGTCATCAGTCTAACTCCGCCAGACCCGCACGGCACCCGCGCTCCTTACCCTTCCTGCCCGGGGAGCGCTCTTCCTGGTCCCTGGCCAACCCTTGTCCTGTCGGCTCTTCACCGAGCAGCTGTGAGGTCCCTTCCTGGTCCCCCTCTCCATGGGGGCTCCTCTCAAGGCCTTCCGGGCCTGCACCCCCACGAGCTGTGCCCAGCCGTCCCGACGGGTACTGTTGGGTTCCCGTCTCTCTTGTTCTACGGGACCCCGAGGTCCCTGGGAGCAGGGAAGGCTCCGATTCACGGAGCCCCTGGCTCAGTCGGTCCCAGAGGTGGCGTAACGCCTGAGGCGCGTGAGGCGTGGGTACCGGGGACGGTTGGAGGTGTGACTGTGACCCGTTCAACCCCCTTACGCTCTGGGCGCAGTTCTTTAAGAAGACGTCCTTCCTCAGAAGCTGGGGTTTTGTTAACAGAGTTGTCAAATAGTTACTTTTCTAGTTAATTCTTCCTTCTGACATTTATAAGTTCTGGCACTTTAGTAAGAGTATAAACACTGACTCTCAGAAGGTGAAGAAAATAAACGCCAGCGGCCTTTACGTTTCCAGGAAGTACCCCGCCCAGGTCATCTCTGTGTCACTCACCCTTCTCTTCTCTTCTCTCTCTCGCAGTAAGGCGTCTCTGTCCACCAACTTGACCACGGTGGGCAGTCCTGAAAAGCGACAGCCGAGAGATGAGGCCGAGCCTGGCCCGCCCCCCAGCCCCCAGGGCCCCCGCAGAGAAGTGGGGGGGCTTCCAACTGCTCACACAGCTCAGACCCTGACTGTCACGTGCGGGGGGCTTGCTGCTCATGACAGAAAGCCTAAAAGTCATAAAATGAGACGTGGTGTCTGCATGTTTAAAATTCAGTAATTTTCTGTGCAGTGAAAACCCTACCAGTCAAAAGACAAGCTGTGAAACTCGCAGACAATCCGCATGACACAGGCCGTCTCCCAAGGGACAGGTCATGAAAGAAGGTGGCCAGTGGCCTGACAGAAATGGGCATCAGGCAGTTAGGGGGCAGGAGTGGACGCCTGGACGCCTTTCAGACAGAGGAGGTGCTGGCGGTGACCCATGAGAAGACACACCCACAGGCCACCCGGGACCACAGCATCACGTAAAAGTTTCAATGTCCTCGGACCCACCCCGGGAGTTCTTCCTGTGGCCCTTGCAAAAACAACCATCCACCCGAGTGTCCTTCCCATGTCCCTGCCCGTCACATCCGGGGCTCCTTCTAATAGGCCCCCAGGAACGGCCGAGGACCCACCTTCGTGGTCTTCAAACCGCACTCCGAGCTCAGGCAGGATGTCGTCCCGCAGGGCATCACTGAGCTGCAGGACCTCGGGGACTGCGGACAGAGAAAGCGGTTCAGTCCATTGGGCACAAGGGTGCCTTGGACCCACAGATCCTGCGCCTCCCCGAGCCTCTGGACAGGCCGGCTGCTCCATTCACCACAGGAGGCGGGAGGACCCAAGGCATGGCCACTGCAGCCCCCAGGACCCCGTGGTCTGGGTGCTGCCTCAGGGCCCTGCTCAGGGCCAGCGCTCCTGCAGACGGACACGGACTGGCCCCTGGGCTCTGCGCAGGGACGGCCAGCTGGGCAGCAGGCCCAGGAAGCCAGGGTTCTGCTGCACAGAAACAAGATCCCTGGTCACTTGGGAGGGTATCCAGGAACGCCAAGCCCCAAGGTCCTGGCGCAGCAATCCTGAGAGGCAGCTGCGCCCCACAGTCCAGAACCAGGGACCCAAACCCACACGTGCTCTGAGCCTGAGCCCTGAGGTCACTTCATGCTGCAGCCAGGCACACCGAGCCCAGGGACCCACCGGCAAGAACAAGCACACAGCTGCAGTGGAGGGTGTGGCTCCCCAGGAAGAGATGGGTGTTTGGAAGTTGGAGTGGCTCCACAGCTGCCAGTATCTCTCACCGAGAGACCCCAGCCAAGTAGGGAATACGAAAGGGCCAGGGGCCTGGGGGATGGAGACCCACGCCCCGCCTTGGCGACACGTTGCCTCGCGCACTGGCGCTCCTGGCCAGGCCTTGCCCCACCCGAGGCGGGTGGCCGCCCAGAGTTGGGCTGGAAGGAGCAGAAGACCCAGGGAGCCAGGGAGGAAGTGTCGGCCTGGTTGGCCGCTGGCTCTGAAGTGACTAGTCCAGGAGAGATGACACACGTGAAGCGGACAAAGCGGGGGGCTGAAAGGACTGCTGGTGTGGCCTCTGGGCCGGGCGGCCCCTCAGGTGTGGACACTCGTAACCACTGTGTCAGTTTCTCTGCTGGTCCCAGAGGCAGAAGTCAACACCACTGACTCCCTCCTGACTTCGGGATGGTACCCAGGATGCCCGATGGCCAGACAGGCCCCGTCCTCAGGAAGCTGACCGACTTGGGAGGATGTGGCAGGGAGAGGCCAGCCCATCCACAGTTGGGAACAAGGGGTACGTGAGGGCTATACCCCAAGTCCACACACTTCTCCAGACACTCCAGCTCTGTGTGTCTGACCTCAGCATGAAGGAGCTGCAACTCTGGGGTAAGAACCGGGCCAGGAGGCGGGCAACCTGGGTGAGGCTGTGGCCTCTCGGACCGGCGGTCCCCTCTGTGACACAGGACACAGTGCCACCCCGACCGCAGCTAGAAGGAGAGTGAGACGCCGGTGAGGAAGCAGGCCACCCACCCCTTCCCAGCCGCAATGCTCTGGGGCCCGGGGACCCGGGACAAGGACCTCAGTAGCCCGGGTCTTAGGCCGGCTCTCCGTTTCCCAGCCCCCGGAGGCTGCTAGGCCCAATCGTCCCATCTGACCAAGCCCTCTGCTGGCCACGGCCTGCACCGAGCGTCCAGGTGGGGAGTCTGTGCAGGAGAAGCTCGGGTGGCTCAGGGGCAGGTGACGGCCATCTGACTCCAAAGCTCAGCAGGATCAAATCACGGAACAGACTTCTGTAAATTCCACGCTGGGAGCAATGCTGGCTCCTCCCCAGGATGCAGCTCCTGACTCTGCCTTTTTTTTGCAATAGGCTCACCCCATTCAACGTCAGGGCATCCTGATCCCCACCCTGGAAGCCTGATCCCAGGGGGCTCTGCACGCTGGCCCTGCCTCTCTTGAGGAACACGTGTCCCTGCAGAGGCTGTCCAGTCACCAGGTAACCTCTGCAAAGCAGGAACGAGGACACCTCCAGCTCTCGGCCTGCGGATACCCCAGAGAGCACAACCACATTCCCACAAACAGAAGGGCCCCCCCCAAGATGTCGACCCCTCACAGTGCCCTTGGGGGCCTGGCTGCCCCGCCTGGGCCTGGGGAGGGGGAAGGGCCTGGATCTCGTAAGCAAAGGCCAGAGGAGCTGCCCACCTCCCCACACGCCAGGGGGAGGACCGGCCCGAGGTGCCCAGCGCCCACGAGCCCGCGAGGGGCCGCAGCTCCCACACTCCCGGCCAGCGCACTGCTCACCTTTGTGCTCTCGGGCAATCCTCCGCACCCCTTCCCGGAACTCCGACAGCACCTGGAGGTATGGCATGACCGTGGACTCGAGCTGTGGGGAGAACGTTTGTTTGCTGGGAGAGAACAGCCCCCTCATGTTCACAGAGAAGAGTCCAGACACGCGGCTGGGCAGCACCTCTGCTGTGCCCAGTGACCACAGCATGGGCCTGCCCTTCCCGGACGCTCGGCCCCTAGACGCAGGGCGCCCGCACGTGGTGAGGAGGGGACAGAGAGGGAGCCTTCCTGTCTCCCAGCAGCTGAGGACCGGTTGCTCCCAGGGGCCACGTGGTCTCATGCAGACACACGGCTGTTAAGAGTCCGTCCTCGTGGTGACAACTGGTGTTCCCAGGAGGGACGACTTTCTGGGGTGTGACACCGGTCGTCCTGGGCTGGGGCCTGGCCTCCAGTGGGGCTGGCGCCGCAGAGCCTGGGTGTGGGGGAATCTGACCCAGGGCCACACACACTCGTTTACACACCAGTAAACTGTCCCCTCGGACTGTCTGCCACCCACACGCACACGCACACTCACGTCTGCTCGACGCTTAAACCACCTGCAGTGACACATGGGCAGCCACGGGACATAAAGGAAAACCCCAGAGGAAGATCCAAACTGGAGAAGTACTGATCTGACAGCAAGCCTTTCTGTGACGTCTGTCACGTTTTCCCAGTAGGCTTTCAAGCAAGGTCTCTCCTGCCTCTTAATTAAGTCATTCGGCAGCTCAGCAACCAAAACCTAGTGAGTAAACGCAGATGCTGGGGAGGCTGCCGAGCCCTGGGCGTGGACTAGACCACGGCCAGGCCCGTTGCTGCACGTGGGCCGAGGCCCGGTGCACTGGGGGTGGGGTGGGGTGGACCCCACGGTCTGCAGTCTTCACTCCCCGCACACACCCCCACAGCTGCTGGGGAGCCTTGCTGCGGGGGGATGGGGCTCTCACCCCTGCCAGCCTCCTACCTGAGGGAGGCACCCCCAGCCGTCCGGCTGACCACACTAGCGCATGCTGCGGGCCATCCAGTGCACGTGGCCCGAGACTTGGGAGCTGCCTCCCCTGCTCCTAAGACAATTTGGGTCTGGAAGTTAATCCACGAACTTGGAAAAGCATGACCCGCGGCTCCCGTCCCCTGGCTGAGCAGACACCCACCCCGATTCCTCGAGGCCACTCACTCCAGGGAGCTCAGGGGCAGTCCAGCACCACTGAGGGCCCCCAAGCAACTACCGGGCATTCAACATTAAACTTTTTTTTTACGTTCAAAGGCAGACTTTCTTCAACCTAGCAGGTTTTTCTGCTTTGTTTTAGAAAAATAAACATCCAGTATCATCACACAAAAGAACAAAGCAATCACTTCCTCAAAGCCACCAACTAAGGGGAGGGTTTAGCTCAGTGGTAGAGCATGTGCTTGGCATGAACAAGGTCCTGGGTTCGATTCCCAAGTACCCGCATTAAAATAAATAAATAAAAACCTAAGTATCTCTCCCTCCTAAAAATAAAGCAGCAAGTACTAACAGCTAGCCCTGCGGCTGAGAGGCGCACGGAGGAGGGCGGGGCCGCGGCGCGGAGGAGGGCGGGGCCGCGGCGCGGAGGAGGGCGGGGCCGCGGCGCGGAGGAGGGCGGGGCCGCGGCGCGGAGGAGGGCGGGGCCGCGGCGCGGAGGAGGGCGGGGCCGCGGCGCGGAGGAGGGCGGGGCCGCGGCTCTCGCTTCCTCCTGGAGCTCAGTTCCAGGGGAAACGCCCCTAAACTCCGTCTGCAGGAGAGGGAGCTTGATGCCGCCCGTCACGGGGACACATGACCTTTAAAAGGTTCTGCCTTTTCACTTTAGACTTGACCCCTGTCGTGTGTAAGGAATGACACGCGTGTTGTAGCCAAATCACTGAAGAGCGCTCCTGACCAGGGGAGGCGGGGAGGGCGTCCGAGATGAGCCCGAGTGCCCGTGTCGGTCACCACGCAGCGGAGACCGCGTGTCCGACTACCGGGAGACACCGCAACTGCAGGCGGGTTCTCTCACTGCAGGGACCATCGGACAACGGGGCACCTGCGTACAGCTGCATGTAAGCCGGGAAACGAGCAGGGGGCCTCCGGGACACCCCGTGGCTGTGGCCACGGCCACAGCCTTCCTCATGGGACAGGGGCTGTGGCCATGACTGAGGCTCACCCGAGGGCCAAGGACCGTCCCATCCAGCCTGGTCTCCTGGGGCCAAGCTCACACAGACAGCACTGCTGCCGTGAGGAAGGCTGTTAGGCCCCCAAGGCTAGACGTCACAGTTCTGTCCCTCCTGTCAGGAGGGACCTAGTCCCGGCCTCAGACTGCAGCGGGGTTGACCCCTGAGGGGAGACAGAATGCGCTGACCTCACAGGGAGACTCCAGGCCCAAGTGCGCTTTACTCACGTTGAGGCTCGTTCCAGGTCCTCCGACGGGGAAACCCAGGGAGCTTTCCTCTTCTATGGCCCCAAAAATCTAGGGAAAGAAGGAAGCACGCAGGAGACGAGGTCCTGAGAGACCACAAGTGGGGACGGGTCCTCAGGACACACTGCTGTGCCGGGAGGGGCGGGACGGCAGGGCAATGGCCTTGGCAGGTGGGAAGAGACGGAGAGTCAGGCCCGGGCTCCCCCAGCCCCCACCCACTCCAGGACCAGTCCTGGTCCCCTCCGGCCAGGGCCACTTGGTGGAAAAAGCACTTGTGCTTTTCAAACCTCAAGATGGGAGGGGAGAAAACTGAGGCAAAGATGCGAAATCACTCCGAGCAAGGACGGGGCAGGGCTTGATCCCTAGGGCCCAGGTTTGCGGCAGGACCTGAGGATGGAGTGCAGGACAGGGCCTGCAGAGCACCTGCACCAATGGGGGCCTTTACCCAAGAGCTGGAGGCTGGGCCTGCTCACCTTCAGCATGTGGGTGAGGTAGCGGGCCACGCTCTCCAGCAGACCTCGGTTGGGCCTCCTCCTGGCGGCCTTGTGGGCCGCCATGTAGAGGTTGCATTGGCTGACCAGAGCCCGCATTTCTTCCAGGGCGGTGCGCGTGTCCACGTTGTCACAGAGTGCCTGGTGAACCGCACACTTCCTGTCGTAGAAGCTGGGTGGGGACAGGGAGGCGAGCATCAGGCCGGCATCACCCCGCAGGCCCTCCCCACCGCACACGCGGCTCTTCTGCATGTGGTTTTGCACAAACAGGTGTGACGGTGCCACAGGCCGCCTCCTGGCTGTCGGGGTGTGTGACACGAGGACGGTGTGTGAGCCCCGGCGGGGAGGCAGGCCCCGTCTCACCTCTCGTTCAGCTCCGTCTCTGCGTCCTCCCACTTCTCAAACTGACCGGCTACGTCCACGGGAGCGCGGAGGAGGTCCTTCACGTTCAAGAAGAACTCCTGCGGTGAGAAAGCTCAGCTGAGCGGCCCTTAGACCTCTCCGCCCCAGAAGCCCTGGCGCGGCGCCGTTCTGCCGACGGGCTTTTCCTTCACGTGTGGCGTGAAGACGGCAAGGAGGCGGCGTCACACAGGCGCCAAGCAAGAACGTGAAAGATTTTTCTTCAAGACAGAAATGCATTTCAGTTTTAGTCTTAGGGAGCCCTAAAATCACTTCTACAAATACTTCACTTCAACTACTTCAAAGTGTTGGTTTCATTAAGATTATCATTTTGGTTAGTAAGTAAGTCTAATAAATCTGCTTGTGTTTGAAAAAAAGGTTCAGCCCATGGTGGCTCTGGGTACAAGGCAGGTTGGCAGGAGTTTCAGGCAAGGGGCAGGGAGCTGGCTTCCCCACTGGAATCTGGCTGCTCTGGCCCGAGCCTGTTCTCTCTAGGGGGACGGGGGCAGGGACCCCAGAGGTGCCCGGGACCTACGTTCAGGAACCTCTCGTACTGCAGCGCCGACTCCATGGTGTTGGCCGAGTAGTCCAGCGTGTCCTTCCAGGCGTGCATGAGGAAGGCCAGGCGCAGCTGCCGCGCTGGGAGAGAAGCAGTAGGGTCCCTCCGTGTCCCTGCAGCCACTGCCGCGCGGCTGGAGGACACACTGGGCTCTCTTTACCTGAGTGCTTCTTCAAGGCGTCTTTAATGGTGATAAAGTTTTTCAGCGACTTGGACATCTTGCAGCCCGCGATGGTCAGGTGGCCCGTGTGAAGGAAGTACCTGACCCAGCAGTCATTCTCAAAGTAGGCCTGGGCGGGAAGGGGCAGGGGGGCCAGCGCAGGGCTCAGGGGCGCCCCGCCGGCTGCTCGGTGGGCGCAGAGCCCCTTCGTGGGCACCTCACACGTGGAAGGAGGTGCCCCCCTTGTTGGGCGGGGCAGCGGGCCAGGAGGTGACAGATGGTTGGAAGCCAGGCTTGGGTGCCGCCAAAGGCCAGGCTGTTATGTGTGAACCAGACTAAGTAATTAGGGTTCACAGTCCATGGACGGAGCCCCGACGTGGACGCCAGGCTCTGTTCAGAAAGCACCTGGCTGACAGTCTGATCTGCGACCCCACGGTGGGGACCCCGCCCGCCTGAGCCCACCCCCACGGCCTCCGCCTACCTCCGACTGTGCCAGCTCGTTGTCATGGTGGGGGAAGCGGAGGTCGAAGCCCCCTCCGTGAATGTCCATCGAGGCCCCCAGGAGGGTGCCCGCCATGGCAGAGCACTCAATGTGCCATCCTGGACGGCCCTGATGACAAGACGGCGGTGAGTGCCTGACCAACGCTGGCGCCCACGACCCCCAACGCCCCAAAACTAGCTGGGAGCAGGGGTCAGTTTCCACACCTGGGAAGGTGAGGGGGCTGAACTGGGAAGGTCACAAGCTTCAGGTACTTCCGGAATCCCTGGCACCCCTGCGGCTCTGGGCCGTCAGGACTGCTGACACGGACTGTCAGAGGGTGTCCCCCAATACGCAGAGGTCCCCAGGACGGGGGCCCCCCAGCGGCAGAGCAGAAGGAGCGAGGCTCAGGAAGGGAGATGACATGCCCCAAGGTTAGGGGGCCCCAGGACGCGTCCCACCAGCCCCAGCCGCCTCCTGGGACGCTCACCTTTCCCCAGGGGCACGGCCAGGACGGCTCCCCAGGTTTGGAGGCCTTCCAGAGGGCGAAGTCGCTGGGGGACCGCTTCTCACTCAGGCGCTCTGCCGAGACGCTCAGGTCGCCTGCGGACACGGGGGAGGCAGTGACTCTGCTGCCTGGTGGACGCACTCCTCTCACTCAAGGGACGAGTTGTTCACTTGTTATTAACTTGGGCAAGCACATATCCAAGCTGACTGTGACTAGATCTTGGAGCTGCCCCAGGACCTAGATTTACGAAATCCTCATTGGAAGCTCAGAAGACACAGACTCGCGAGCTGGTGTCCAACGGCGATTACCACGGGCCTGGACCCACACCCACCGCCTCCCTGCATGCTCAGCCCTCGTCTAGGAAGGTGAGGGCTCCTGGATAGGGTGTGACGTCCTCCTGGGCCTGCCTCAGGGACCCCACGATCTTGTATGGACACCCAGCGCGACTGTGGCTGTGGCTCTGGAAGGATGAGGACAAGTCAGCTGGCTGTGTGTGGCCTCTTGGGCCTGGAGGTGCAAATTGGGGGACTCTGCTGCCCCTCCCGTGTTCATCCAGGGAAGTCATGGGAAGAAGGAACCCAGAGCGAAACGGAGCTCTGCTCCCTGGGCCAAGTTCAGGTCCTGGACAAGGTTCCTCCCACAAAGCAGACGGAGCCAGCCAGAGGACCACCCCACGGCCACCGCTGGAGGTTCCCCTAGACCACATCAGATGCGTGGGACACATCAGCTGCTGTGACAATGAAAACCCACCATCAGTCCAACCTGCATGCAGAGAACCCTCGTGGGGGCTGGGCAGGTGCTGGGAGAATGGGTCAGAGCAAAGGCCTCTGTCCTGATTCAGCCCTGAAAGGTCTGCCAGGTCCCTCATTCCTCCTGGGTGCCGTCGCCCCCTCATGGAAAAGCCGGGAATGGGACCTGGGTAAAGGCCACTTTGCGAGCAACACGTCCAGCAGCGCCCATGAGCTGCCCGAGGACACATTCCAGAGGGAGGCACCGCTAAATGCAGACCTCGTGATGGTAAAACAGGCACTAGACACAGATTACTTGGAAAACACGAAATAGAACCATGGGGAAAATGCCGTAAGCATAAACGCAGGGATAACCACCATTAACATCTCGGTGTGCTGATTTGCGGTTTGCGGCTTTTTAATCCCCGTAAGCAAAACACAGACGTATCCAACAAACAGGACAAGCGTCATCCTGGTTTGTGTCTGTTTCCTCGCACGGTGAGCATTTCACCGAGTCGTCAGCGGTTACTCAAAAACGTAATTAGATGTGGCGCTGCGACCTCCTCTTTACCCACCCTTTCCTTGACAGCTAGCATACGTTGAAGTTTAAAATTTTTTCTTTGTTAGGAACATAGTTATCATGAATGTATCTAACTTTAAAAAATTTATTTTGAAAAATTTTGTAACAGGGAAAGGAGGATCCTCTCTGTCTCACACCCCCTCCCCCAACGTTTGTCTTCAACAAACGTCAACAAACGTCACTACCTGGTCATACTTGGTATTTGCTCCAGATATTTTAAGGACGAGAAATAAATTCCACAGACCCTTCTGCATTCACCCGGGGTCATTTCTGGTGCCCGACGTGGCTCCCCCAGGGTGTGCTCCCCTGGCCTGCAGGGTCTGCCCGATGCCCGGCCCCTCCGCGACTGTTAGCCTTAAGCGCCACCGGGCCCGGCGCTCGTGCTGTGAGACTAACGCAGCCCGTCCTTTCTCACTGTTTCTGCGTCTTCTCTTTTAGGTTCTGATGTGTCTTCAGAACAGAGCCCCTAAGGTGCAATTACTTGATCGAAGCATGCAAACGTTTTCCCTATTTGGGGAAAGTGAATGCTGTGAATTAACAACTGAGTAGTCTCTGTGGACTGACGAAGACACCTCATTCTGTCCATAGTCTGAAGTCGAGGGGGTCTGCCAGCACCCTGAGACCTGAGTTCAGTCCCAAGCGGGTTTTTCCTCCAAGTCCAACACAAAGCTTTCCACGTCTACCGGGGCGCCAGGCATGCCAGCGCACAGGCAGGCCTTCCCAGCCTTGATGCTCGGACTGCTCTACCCATCACAGCCTTAAAGCCGCCCGCCCACTTATCGTTGCATTTCAAAAACCCGAACGTAGGGCCACTATCTACTCTTGCTCAGCATGTTTAATGGTGAAACCTAAATGTTGGAAGATAACTTGCGAAAAGTATACCCATGGTTCAAAAAACAAAAAGCATGAACATTTTTAGGGTCCAAGTGGCTTCCAGAAATGCTGGTGGGTGAACAGTGTGTGTCTGGCTCGTGGGAGCAGCGCCCGCAGCACAGGGCCACGCGGAAGAGAATGCAGAAAACACGACAGACAGACTTCCGCCTGGTCCAGAAGCAGCCTGGTGTCTACGTTTGAAGCATCTGGATCAAAATGGGCATGGTGGATGTCATTATATATGTGTCACACTCGCTGTGACAAGGACACAGCCATTCCCAGCTGCCACCCTGGTGTTCACAGGGTGGCCATGCTGCCCACACCCAGAGCCTGGACCCTTAGATAAGGACTGGGCTGAGGGTTCTCCTCACGAGTTCCTGCCACCACCTCATAACAGGCAGTGCCAGCTCCCCTGCCCGCCCTGCCCCGTGTCCCAGGCCTGTGAGTAGTGAGTCTGCGACTGCTTCCTTTCCCGGGGTCCTCCTTCCCCAGGCTCCCCGCCATCGTGTGGGTGGCGTGCGCCCCTCACTCAGCGGGCCACCTGTCTCTTCTCCACGCTCCCGCAGGGCCCCACAGCCCACTGAGCCCGGGGGCCCTGGGCGCCGAGATCAGCAGACACCAACCCCCACCGGGGCCCCGAGGTCTGGACACTTTCCAAGGTGGGCCTGTACCTACTCACTCTTTTGCTCCTTAAACAATAATGCACTTCAAGGGCTAAGTCCTACAATCCCTTTAGATGAGAAGCAGGGTTCCAGCAAGTGTTCGGGGGCTGCGAGCCCAATGCGCTTACCTTCCCCCTCCTGCAGGGCCTTCTGATCCCCGACGGCCTCGGGCACCAGCTTCCCGTAGCAGTGCCCCTCACTGGAGGCAAACTTGACCGTGTCAAAGTACACGGAGCCGTTTGAAACATAGCTGTGAGACAGAGACCAGGGCGGCTGTCACGACCCAAGGACGATCTGGACATTCAGAGCACCATCCGGTGTCAGCTCGGTGCATCTGCCTCTGGTTGGGCCACTCGGCGGGGTGGCCAGGTGGCTGCTCCAAACCACGGCCGCAGGGTGGACTGAGTAGGGTGGGCTGAGTGGGGATGTGACGGCGACTCACCCCTCCCAGCAGCCCATCCCTCTGCACAGACCCTCCACCTGGAGTCCGCAAGGGTGTAGCCCCAGCCCTGGCCTCGGCCTCAGTGACCACACCATCTCGCATGACACCCTCGCCTCTGTCTGCGCTCTACCCCCTGCCCGGCTGCCAAGGCTCTCTGCCTCCCAGGACTACTCCCGATTCTTCCAGCCCAGAACAGTCTCTCTTCTCACCTTGGCCCGCCCACGGCACCCAGCCTGGCACACAGTCGCCCTGTCGTGACCATGTGGAGTCGGGGGAGCATGGAGGTGCAGTCACTTCCCGAGAACCTGCCGCCCTGGGCCCTGGGCCTGAGGCTTCCGGCTCCTCCCAAGGCACAATGACACCTCCATCCCCCATCTCCCCGCGAGGTGGGGAGGGAGCTTTTGGGGGCAGGAACCCCTAAACAGCAGACGGTTGCTGGGCTCCGTCCACACCCCTACTTGTGGCCTGTTCCTGAAAATGCTGACCTCAGGGACCTGAGAAGCGTTCCACACAGGCAGGTGGTGGGAGAATGGTAACCTGGGGCCGAATCTCAGCCCCGCAGGGACCACTGACGAACCAACCCTGCTTGGGGTTTGACACCAGGAAGTCTCGGAGCACCCGCACCATGCACCCAATGTCTCCAGAGAACTGGCAGTGCCCCTACTCAGCAGCGTACAGTGTTGGGGCCCCTGTGATGTGTGGTCTTAACTGGGAGCTTCCTAGTGGACCGCCGGCCAGGTGCTCCCTGAAACGCCTCTCATCGAGGTCCCCACGACAGGCCACGAGCCCGAGCAGAGGGGCCGGTCGGCCCTGGGCGTGGGGGTGGCCCAGGTCCTGGCCAAGGCCTGGAGCCACACAAGCAGGTCTGCGGGGACAAGGGGTGCAGCCAGCACCGCCCTCCTGCTCTTCCTTCCTGCCCTGAACAAACAGGTGACCCGTGCACAGCTGATCACCTGTCTGGATGGCAACCAACACCAAGAAAACCCAGAGGCTCTCTTACAAAGTGACCTTGAAGCCGAGATCCAGGTGGCACAGAGGAGAGAGGCTGCTGTGAGGGGACAGTGAAGAGGGGCTGCTCGTATGATGAGGTTATGGCCTCAACCGTGTCCCCTGAATGCCGGAGTCCTGACCCCCCCCACCTCAGAGTCTGACTGTTCTGGGAAATAGGGTCTTTACAGAGGGAATCAGGTTGAAATGAGTCCCCTGGGGTGGGTCCTAATCCAGTAGGGCTGGTGTCCTTACAGGAAGAGGAGATCAGGGCATAAGAGGAGGGGCGAGGGTATGTGGGCACAGGGACGCCATCTGCCGGCCAAGGAGAGGGGCCTGGACAGACCCTCCCTCACAACCCTGAGCCGTGGAGGCCGTGAGCCAACACACTTTTCTGGTTCAAGCTGCTGCCTCCAGCGCTTTGCGACAGGAGCCCCTGGGCTCTGCCACCCTGAGCAGCACAACCACCAGCTCCCCTGCTCCCAGCCCCGGCCCGAGAAGGAGCGCTGCTCTCCTTGGAGAACCTTCCCTTGCGCGCTGGGCGGCCCCGAGGAGGGCCTCGCGCTTACCCGTAACCATTGTCCACGATCTTCTGGACGAAGTCCACGATCTCCGGCACATACTCACTGACCCGGGTCAGGACGTCGGGAGGGAGGACCTGGAGGGACGAGAGAAGTCCGACTCTTCCTTCTGAAATGCCTGTCCCAGGGAGACACGCCCAGAAAACCAGAAAGCACCGCTGTGAGCCCAGGGCCCCTCGCCTCTCGTTTTAAACTGAATTTACTTGCAAAATGAAGATGGTCTGGACCCCATGGGGCCTGTCGGTCACTGGGGCCCTTGTTCCAAGACAGCAAGGCCAAGACAGGCGGCGGCACTTACATTCAGGGCTTCCATGTCTCTGTGGAATTCCTCCTCCCAGAACTTGGGCAGCTTGGAGAAGATGGAATTGTCAGTCACTTCACTGCCGTGCGTGGAATCTAGCCAGTCGGAAAGAAGATCCTTTGCTTCTTCCAACAACACCTGAAATAAAAAGAAACAATTTCCACACGTAGTATGACAGCTGGTGCGGCCGACCTGCGCCAGCGAAGGCCTCCCGGGGCTCAGATGCGCCGTCACAGCCGGATCCGGGTGGACTCACGAGTGAGTTCTACCAAACACTTAAGGAAAAATATACATCTGTTTTCCACAATCTCTCTCAGAGGACGGATGCTAAGAGAATTCTTCCTAACTCGTTCTATGAGCACAGCTTTCCCCTAACACCTAAACCAGACAGAGACATTACAAGAAAACCACAGACCAGTATCTCTCCCAAACATAGACATGAAATCCTTAACAGAATGTTAGCAAATTGAATCCACAAAAGCATTAAAAAAAAATCACATACCACAATCAAGTCAAATTTATCACAAGGATGCAAAGGCTGGTTCAACTTTGCAAAATCAGTGAATGTAAATCATCACATCAACGGACTAAAAAAGAAAAACCACGTGTCACATCTATAGATGCAGGAAAAGCATCTGACAAAACGCGACAGCGTTCAGGATAAAAGGTCTCAGTGAAGCAGGAAGAGAGGGGGACTTCTAAAACAAAGCTACAGAAAGCCCACAGCTGACATCAGACTGAACAGTGAGGAACCTGAAGCTTTCTCACTAAGATCAGGTAAACACGGGGATATCAAGTCCCCTCTGACCGCCCCTTTCCAGCATCATCCTGGAAGTCCTTGCTAATACGATAAGGCAAGAGAAGGGGGAAAGAAGAGACAGACCACAACAGGATTGCAAACCCATCACAAGCTGAAAGTATCATTAAGCTGAAAATGCATTTAAAACACCTAACACACCAACCATCACCGTTTAGCCTGGCCTACCTAAAACGTGCTCAGAATACACCAGCCCACAGCTGGGAAAAATCATCTGACACGAACCCTGTTTTGTAATTATGTGCTCAGCATTTCATGTAACGCACTAGTATTGTACTGACAGTGTAAAACAAAACGCTTGTCTGGGACCCGAGTAACTAAGTGTAGCAGGTATCTACTCTGGTGGTCGAGGCACTGACCGCGAGCTCCGGTTCACTGCTGGTGCCCGGCATCCCAGGAGAGTCCAGGCCCGCACACTGCTGGCCCAGGAGAAGAGTTTGAAGTACGGTTTCTACTGAATGTTTATTGCTTTTGCACCATTCTAAAGCTGAAAATCTTGTAAGTCAAACTGTTGGAGGTCGGGGACCGTCTGAACACTGGGAAAGAAGACAAAATTATACGCCAACAAGTAAGTGGAATTTGAAATAGAAAACACAACCCCATCTACACTGGCGCCCATAAAATGAAACACTTGCACGTCAGCCTTACAAAGTATGTGCGAGTGCCACAGGAGGAAAACCACAGAGCTGTGAGTCTAGAGCGGGGACAGACCCCACGTCTGCGGGAAGGAGACTCAGCACAGTCAGGTGCCGGTTCTTCCCACCTCGACCTGTACATTCAGTTTAATCCTAACCCAAGTCCTATCAAGTTTCTTTGTGGACACTAACAGACTGACCTTAAATTTTATAAGGAGAGGGAAAAGAGCCAGAGAAGCCCACACAATACTGAAGGAGAAGACCGGAGCTGGAGGACGACACTGCCTGACCTCAAGACGCACCATAAAGCTACAGCCACCAGGACACTGCGGTGCTGGGGACAGGACAAGCCAGCAGATCAGCGGAACAGAGCAGAGCCCAGGAACAGGCTCAGGTACCGTCAACTGCAAGGCAACAGAGTGGAGCAAAATAACTCTTTTCAACAAACTGTGCTCGACCACTGCGTATCCAAAAGAACTGACTCAGGGAGCACAGGCTTCAGAGCACAGTGCAGCACCGAGGAGGGGAGCGCGGCAGAGCGCACGCGCAGCACGCACGAGGTCCTGGCTTCAGTCCCCAGTTCGTCCTCAACAAACAAATGAACCAACCAACCAACCAACCAACCAACCGAATTACCTCCCTCCTCAAGAAGCAAAAAGAAACCAAAACCAAAACCAAAACCCAACTGTAACCCTCCTAGAAGATGACACAGGAAAAAGCCTAGACGACCTAGGGTCTGGCAATGACTTCGTCCCAACAATACCGAATGTGGGACCCATGAGAGAAAGAATTGATAAGCCAGATTTATTACAATTAAAAATTTCTGCTCTGGGAAAGACACTGTCAAGAGAGCGAGAAGAGCAGCCACAGACTGGGAGAAAACACTCGCAAAAGACACATCTGGTGAGTGAGTGCTGCCCCAAATACGCAAGGAACCACTGAAACCCAACAATAAGAAAACCACCTGATTAAAAAAATGGTCCGGAGATATCAACAGACACCCGACCAAAGAAGACATACCAATGGCAAATAAAAGTCAAAAGCTGCTCCCCGTGGTAGGTCATCAGGGAAATGCAAATTGACACGGGACCTCGCGCACTGTCAGAGCGGCCAGCACCGAGGGCTGCCGAGGCTCCGGGGTAGCGGCAACTCTCACCTGTCACTGGTTTGGATGCAAAGTGCAGCCACTTTGGGAGGGTGTGGCAGTTCCTTAAAAAACTACACATACTCTTCCCATGTGACCCAGCAGTCACGCTCCTTGGCATTTACCCAAAAGAGCTGCAAGTTTATGTCCACATGAAAACCTGCATGTGGATGTGTATAGAAACTTTATGTGTAATTACCAAAACTTGGAAGCCACCAAGGTGCCCTTCAGTAAGTGGATGGATAAACAAACTGTGGTCCATCCAGTCAATGGACTAAACTTTAGAGCTAAAGCGAAATGAGCTATCAAGCCCCAAAAAGACACGGAGGAACCTTAAGTTCACATCACTAAGTGGAAGAAGCCAATGTGAGGAAGGTGCGTCCTGTGTGACTCCAACTCTGTGATGCTCTGGAAATGGAAAGCTACGGAGACAGTAAGAGGACCCGTGGCTGCCCGGGCTGGGGGAGGAGGGGTGAATGAACGGAGCACAGAAGACTCTGGGCAGCGAAGCGCCTGTGCATGAGACTGACGGCAGGGACGTCACCACACGTTCGTCCAAGCCCACGGGACGCACACCTGCTCATCACAGCTCTCGGAGCAAGAACCTCATGTGCAGCGACTCTGGGCGGTAACGATGTGCAGCGGAGTTCACTGACTGCAGCCCACGTGCCAGCCTCTGGGGGAGGCTGAGGGGGATGGAGGGTGGGGGAGAGGCGCAGGGAGATCTCTGTACCTTCCTCTCAGTTTTGCTGTGAACCTGAAACTGCTCTAAAAAAATAAACTCTTTTTAAAAATTGATAAAATAGAAGATAGAACAGAGAGCAAGAGTGTCAGCATGACCAGAGCCGGGGCTCTGAAACGATCCTTCCATGCGTAATTTAAAATCCCAACGGTGCCTCGCATGGGACCCGACAAGCGGAGGCACATTCAAAACACACCTGAAGAACAAAGACAAGACGAGGCCTCCGACCTCTCCGGGCATCGCGGAGACGCCGTGATGCTCACGCGGGCAGGCAACCTGGCCGACGGAACAAGACCAGAGGCCACGTGCCAGGGGCCACCGCAGACCCCGAGGAAAGGGGGCCCTCCTGTACTTGGGGGGAGGGGGCTGGGTCCCTCCTCGCACCACTTACAAAAGCCCACTCTCGGGGGGTCAGAGATGTCGATGGGAACTGCACAACTTCAAAATCTTTGGAAGAGAATGTTGGAGGTTTTGGAGGTAACTATGCTTTACAATTTTAATGAACAGGATGTCAGTGGAACACCTGGGAAAGAAACCTCACAGCAGCCCTGTTGGTAACGTGGAAACCCAGCGCCCGGGAGAAGCAAACAGCGGGGCCCGAGGCGTCCACTCAAGTAAGGACAGCTGCCACGTGTGGCCCCCCTCAGAGGCACACCCTGCGCAGAAGCCGTCGTCCCCAAGACCCTGTTGCCCCCGACTCCTCCTCAGAGAGCTCAGGACAAGCCGAGCCAGGCCCTGCGAGGGCAGAGCAGAGGGGGCTTGGCAGGGGCCAGCTCCCTGCAGCTTCCATCCTCTTGCAGGTTCTGTAAGTGACCAGCAGGGGGCGCCGGTGCAACAGAGAAGGACCGTGGGACCCGCCCCTCCAGGTGGCTCAGGCCTGGGCACCCTCGGGCACCCCGCGCCCTCCCCAGTGTCCATGGAGGCCTTTTCACAGAGACGGAGGCCGGCCAGGGGAAGCTCAGGTTCAGCGGGGAAACCATGAACCCCACAGCCCATCCCACCTGTGCCTCTCGCTCTGCTTCCCCAGGGCTGCCGCTGAGCAGTCAGGACAGAGTCCTCTGGACACTCTAGGGGTCACTCTGAGAAGCCGGCTCCCCCCAGGCCCCCCGCCCGATTTCTCCATGGGAAGGGGGAGGGGCAGGGGCGGCTGCTGCCATGACGGGCTCCAACCCGGGCCCTGGGCCGCTCCGAGCCTCACCTGCGCGGGGCCGTCCAGCTCCTCCCCAGCCAGGCTGCGCCCCACGGCCTCCTCCAGCGGCGCAGCGGCTAGTGCCACCGCGCGTTCCAGGCGCTCCAGCATCTGCTTCTTGTCGGGGTCCGTGGTCTCGTTCAGTTTTACAGAGAAGGGCTGCCACCACAGGGAGAGGTCACCGTTAGCCACCTCCTGCCCAGTGGCACCCCAGGCCCAAGGCCGACTCCACACGCCCGAGGCCACTTTTGCCCCCGCCCGTGGGGACACAGGGGTCCAAGTCTGCACGAGGGGCGCCCTGCTCTTCCCAAGCGGCTGAGTGACCCCACAGCCTGGCCTGGGTGGTGCTGGTGCGGCCTCCGGGTCTCGATGTGAACCGGGGGTGACAGCAGAGCTCCTAAGGCCGCACTCGGGACACACAGTGTCACCCGGGACTCAGGGACTTGCCTCCACCACGAAGGCGCCACCGCCCGGGGGCCTCCCCTCGCTGGCCTAGAAGACTGCTAAGCTCTCATTTTAGCCCGATTTTTGCTTCCAGAGATAAAACTTCACAAGCACAATAGTAATTATCACTGTAATTACTAAAAACAACAAAAGGCCTTCTTCTAATCTCACTATGTAACACAACAATCTGTGACACCATTTATCCATAATGAAAATACTAAATTGGGAAGAACCAATGTCTTCAAATAATCCTGAAAATGCCCAGCACCACCGATTTAACGGGCTTGGCACAGCTTCTGCGTCTCAGTCAAGCACACATGGTTGGGCTGTGACCTCCAGGTGGATGACTGGATGCTCATCTCACCGGCTCCAGGACCAGTCCTGCACCCTCCCCTGTGGCAGGGACAGTCACCCACACTGCGCCCTGCCCGTGGGCCAGGGCAGCACTGTGACTGAGACCCCGGTGACCTTGGTGGGGCCGGCTATAGTGGCGCCCACTTGTGAAGCCCGCTGAGGACAGCTGCTGCCAACCCGAGCTGTGCGAGTGGCCAAAGGCCTGGCCTGGGGACGCGGAGTGGGTGGGCCCACCTTCAGGGCAGCGCGCACGTCCTCCAGGAGCTGTGCCGCCTGGGGCGGCTTCTGCCGGTACCGCTCAAACAGGTGGTTCTGCCGGGCCCTCTTGATGATCTGGGGGCAGAGAAGGGAGATGGGGGTTGGCTCAGCACCTGCTTCGTCCCTGCGCGGCAGTCACTTGGAGTAAGGGGTGGCCGCAGATGCCAGCCGGGCCACGTCCCCCACGCGCCAGCGGTGCCTGAGCTCCACGCCTCCTGGAGCTGAGACCGTCCTGACGACCTTCCCGATGCTGGGAGACCGGCCGGCCCAGCTGTGCGCCACGCACACGATGGCACGCTGCCCAGGTCTTCCCTCCCACGCACCGCGTGTTATAACATTTATTGAACTTGGTCCCTGAGCCTGCAGGGCTCCAGCAGCACTGAAACAGCCGAGTACGCGACAACATCACCCGCAGACGGACGTGATTCACAGACTGGATTCAACGTGCATGAGGGCGCAGCCCGGGCTGGGCCTGCACGCTTCACTCACTTCCCCGACGTCACTTCCCCCTTGTGCGCCCCCGGCACTTAACCTTTCATCCTGAAAACCCCCTTTACCTTGTCATCGACGTCTGTGATGTTCATGCAGTAAAAGACGTCAAACTTGAAGTAGTCCCTCAGCACTCTTCTCAAGATATCAAAGGAGATGTAGGACCTACAGTGATGAAAAGACAAGCCTTTCCAAAGGGCACACCACGCACATGGCCTCGGCCTCGCAGTTACACACGCACAGGAGAAAGGGTGCCGTGACACCCCCGACGGCCAGCTACTCGCCCACCGCCCCCGCCCGTGACTGTCAGGGAACCAGCACCCGGCCCTCCCACCAGAGCCACAGGACAGGGTGGCCTTCAGGCTCCTGGCGACAAGTGTCTGGCCAGAGCCCAGGAGGGGGACTTTCTGGTTATCAGGATTTCTTAATGTTGCCACAGCGAGTGTGGAGTGCTCATGGAATGCAGTTTTCTTTTCTTTTCTGGGGTTTATTTTGGAGGGAGGAGGTGATCAGGTTTGTCCATTTATTTACTGGGACTGAACCCAGGGCCCCGCGCAGGCTAAACAGTCACCCTACCAAGGAGCTACACCCTCCCCACTGCTCTCAAATTTTTAATCTTAAAAACCAGAGAAGGAACGCGCGGCACTGGTTGTCGTTTCAGGCCTCAGGCCCCGGGCAGAGCCGGGTGCTGGGGGAGGGCGGGCCCTACCTGGCGTGCCCCATGTGAGACGCGTCGTAGACGGTCGGCCCGCAGCAGTACCACGTCACCCTTTTCCCATCTTGAGGAACAAACACGTCCTTTGTTAGAAACGAAGGAGGGACCGTCACCAGAAATGCAGGAGGCACCTGCGGGGCCCGCGCAGCCGTGACACGGGCACGCGGGCTTCTGTGGTTTACACGCTCAACAAGGACAGCTGAGTCTTCCTGAGGAAAGTCGTGTTTGTCTGGGGTGGGGGAGGGGAGCCCAAGGACGCTCCTGAGGCGAGTTCCACGCACCGAGGAGCCCAGGTGGCCAGGCCTCTCCCTCCCCAGGGCTCTACTCCTGTCTGGAGGCTGGTGGTCAAGGAAGCGGATGCTTCTGTTTTTGCTGGAGTCCTCCCTCTTTCACAAGATCAGCTACAGTTTCTTTATCAGGCACCCCCAGGGCTGAGCGCTGAGACTGACTGTATTCCTCCCAGAAGCAATTCCAGAGGCAGCGCTGCTGTCACAGAGGACGGGGTCCGCACTCCGGGAGGAGCCGCCTCGCGGCCAGGACCAGCCAGCGCGCAGCTGTCTTCAGGTGGTCCACCAGTCTCAGCCCAGTTCCGGGGCCGCTGTCGCCAACCAGGCCCATGAGGGGGATCCTGTCTCCTGCCTGCTTAGTGTGCTCGCTGATGGACCCCCAGTCAGCTCGTGGCTGGAGCCCTTTTCAAAATCCCTCAAGCCACTGGCCCCGCCGAGTGAGCCCCGCTCAGGGAGGAGCCGGCTCTGCCTCCTCCCCGACACCTGCTGGGCTCCCAACAGCAACCGGTCCTGCGCCTGCCGCCCTGCTCGGTTTGCCTGGGACATTCGCTGCCACCACGCGTCCCCTCTGAGAGCACGCCATCCCTGGCCTGGCTGTGGAGGGCTGCGAGCACATGTGTGCGGGCAGGGCCCCGGCCCAGCCGGGGCGCTCACTCGTGTGGGGTGTGCCGGGTGTGCCAAGTTCCAGGGCACAGCTCGGCCCCAGCCACACGGGGGACACTTGCTGACTGGCTGAGGGTCAGCAAACCAGCATTATGGACTCCGGCCTGAGCCAGTGAGCGGACCGCCGTTTGTGCTGGGTTGGGCACACGGGCTCCTACAGCGCCGGCTCCGCCCCGCCACCTGAGCCCACCTTACCTTCCTCCGGGTGAGGCTGTTGTACAGGCGGAGCTGGCATGGCTCGGACCTGGCTGGAGGGGACCACTGGGGCTGTGCCCGCCGGCCTTTACCTGCCGAAGAGAGCACAGCTGGTCACACCGCACCAGCCACTTCGCTTCCACGACAGAAGGACTGCGCTCCCAGAAACCACCGTTCTCCAACGGTGCCGCCGTGTCAAACGCAACTGCTTCTCTGTCCTGCCCTGCCCATCCCACTGCCCCGAACCCCACAGGGCGTGAGGAGGCCCACCACATCCACCCCAGCCCCCACCCTCTGCTGGCCCCGGGCACACGGTGCCAGACACGGCTGACTGTAGCGCAGTCCCTAACTCGGGGCTCACACCCTCCCCGGGAGGATGGCCCTCTGTGGAGGGTTCATGGGAAGTGGGACACGGGCCATCTCCAGACACAGAAGCCAGGTTTGGACAGAAAGAGCTGCTGGCTCATGGCTGCAGACAGTCAGTCAGCAGCAGCTGCAGCCCCAGCCCAGCATTCGTCAGCGAGTAGCCGGCCCGCAACTCTACTCTGGTCCCTCCTTGCCCTCCGCAACATGCAGGTGGCTCCCGCGCGCGGCTCTGGCCTAGAGCCTCACGGCTCCACACCAGTTCTTGAAGGCCTTTAGAAGTAGCCTGAGGTCTTCCCCATGCTATGCTCGGGGCTCACGGAGCCGGGCCTCCTCCAGTCACGTTCATCCGGGGCCTCTGCTCTCCCTTCCTCCTGCCGCCAGTCTCCCCTCCCAACCCCCACCCCTCCCTCGAGTCTTGGGGCTGCCCCTGCTGCTCTGGGGGCCCAGCCCACGCTGCCAGCCAGATGAAGGGCAGTCCTTCCACAGTTTGCTCCCTGAGAGCCTGAAGGAGCTAATTACCAAGGTGAGTCTTCACATCCGAAGGCATCCAGTGACGGACCAGCCTCCCCTGGCGCTGCTGCTACACCTGGAACCCAGCCATCCTCCCCCATCCTCACCCAGAGCCAGCTTTGCCTGCACTCCGCCTGCACAGCTGCAGGCGCAGGTGGACACTCTCAGCACTTCCCATCCCTGCCCCACCTCTGTGTCTGCCCTCATGAGACCCAGCACAGGGCCCCCCACCCCGAACCCACCTTGAGCGTGGCCAGCGGGTGGCCGCCCACTGCTTCCCCTGAGGAGTCACTGAGGAATCAGCCTTGGGCCTGGCCATGCACTCCCTAGAGGACACACATAACTGACCAGGGAAGGCGGGGAAGGCGGCTGCGTGTGTGTGTGCGTGTGCACTTACAGGCATGAGTGTGCAGGTGGGCGGAGGAGCGGCAGATTGGGAGGGAGACAGACAGCTACACAGGAGCCCCTGACTCTGGTAGGTGCCCGCGAACTCCCCAGTGGCCACAGACCAGAGGGGGGCAAAGCCCAAGTCCCCGCAGAGGTGAAGTGCTCCCTGAGGTCAGGTACAGCCTTGCAGGTTCACTGTCAACGCAGCAAACAGCCCTGAAGGACACTGCTGGTCCAGGATGCGCTGGCTCGCTCCGCCCTGCTACGACTCCATCCACGCCTCTCCTCACTTAGATGCTGCAGCTCCCGACACAGGGACCGAGCTGCCCCCCCGGGATGACTGGGGACAAGGGTGGGCGCTGCCCACACGCGGACGTGACCCTGACAACCATGGGGCTGGCCCTAAACCGGAGGGGCGCGGGGTTCACAGGACTGAAGGCTCATCTGAGAAGATGGTGGTGACAGGACACGGCTGAGGGTGCAGCCAGGGACCTGGCCAGGGGACACTGTCCTGGACAACAGGTCCCACTAGGTCTTTCCAGCTCGCAGAGGGCCGCTCCCGCCACAAGGCCGGGAGAGTCCAAGGAAGTCAGCACACACGATTCCCATCTGCCAAAGGGAGAGACCCGGAGATGTTACCCAGGGACCCTCGGTTTGATGAGAAGGAACTGTCACCAGAGTCCCCTTCCACTGCCAACTGCCCCGGCGCCCTGGGCACTGACTGTCTCCCTGAGCCTCCCGCAGACCAACCGTGCCTGTCCGCCATCCTGGTTTCTGTCTGAAACACTGACACGCCTCCGTTCACCCAGCACACGCCATCCAGCCCCGGCCCCATCCAGGGCAGGCAGTCCCTGTGGCGAAACCAATCCCTGACCCGCGGCAACAAAACCAGAACATGAGGCTCAGAGACGCCTTGGGAACGAGGCTCCAGGAAGAGACGGAAGGAGACACACCAGCCGGCGTCCCACGAGGCTCCAGGAAGAGACAGAAGGAGACACACCAGCCGGCGTCCCCCGGGGCGTTGTGCCCACCTTGGCCTCGGGGCAGAAGCAGCACAAAGGTTCACAGCCCTAAAGACCCGCCCAGCCTCTGACAGACCCACACGTCTTCCTCAGTGAAGAGCAGGCCCTGAAGTTCCTCCCTCGGGGTACCAGTAGGGGGATGGGGCCGGCAGCAGAGGGAGCCCCGGGAAGGAGGAGCCAACTGGACTGAGCCCCGTTTGCTCTGGGCCAGGGGCACTCACACAGACACAGCGAGGCTGGAGGCCCTGAGCAGAGTGCACCCTCCCTGCAGGTCGACAAGATGGAGAGGGGGCGGGATAAGGAGCAGAGGGACGGGGCCTCAGGCAGAGCCGTGGTCCCGCTTTCTGCATCTGAGAGGCCTCCTTGAGCTGCCAAGGGCCCTGGCCATGGGCAGATGCGGAGGCACGAGAGGCACAGGGGCACAGACTGAGGGACGGCAGAGAGGATGGTGATGAGCTGGTCACAGGCTCCCCGGTGCTGAGGGGGTGCCCAGCAGTCGAGGGGACTTGGAAGCAGGAGCAGGACACGGAAGGAAGGCAAGTGGGGTGCTGGGGACCGAGGGGCTGGAAGAGGGGGCACTCCCGCCCGGGACAGACTTGAGAGACGTCTGAGATGGGGCAGTGATGCCAGGAGGCAGATGCTCGGACATCATCCCAGGGACGTCACCGAGGACACGGACGCAGAGTGTCTGGCCTCCACTCGCAGGCTGATCGACCTCACACCTGCCACCCAGGGTCCCTGCTGGCCTCCCAGGTGTGTAGGTGGGGAGGGGACGTGGAAGTGAAGGAGGTGGGTAACCCATCTGTGTCGTCCTGGGAGCCTGCCTTTCCCCGCAGGCCTCGAGCAGCCACACCCACCCGCAGGGCACGCTGGGGGTTGGCCAGAGACCCGTTTACCTCCTGGTGCTGCCAACCACGTGTGCCTGCTTCGTTCTCCCCACCAGTGCCCTGCTCGGAGCACCAGACAGCCCACTGCCAAGGCTCAGAACCCTGACTCCCCCGATCCCCGCCCCCGGAGGCCATGCCTTGAGAGGTGGGACCTGGGGGACAACCTGACACCTGAGCCCTTCAGAGAGAAGGCACCGGGCACCACCGACGTCAACTGGGTCACTGCCTGCACGCACAGGGAGGGGACCTCCTGCACAGCAAGACTCCCACCCGATGACAGGAAAGGGGCGTCTGCTGCAGGTGATCCAGAAAACCAGCGCCCCCCACCCCCACCCCGCCGCAGCAGACGCAGGCGCTGAAACTTCTGGCTGAAAGAATCTGAAAAAGGCCCCCGGAGGCTGCCCGGCCAGCAGGGACCACTGAGGTGGCATGTGGCAGCCTCTGGCTGAAGGGGGCGCAGGCCCGAAGCCCCCCAAGAGGAAACCCAGCTGCTCGAGGGCATCAGCGATTATGGGAGAAGCACCTCGACTTGTCAAAGAGAGACACCCAGGCACCGAGCCCCGGGACTTTGAGAGGTACCCCCAAAGTAGCCAGGGCCAGGCCGCCACAGGCGCACGTGACTGCTCTTCTCTCAAAGCCCAGAAACACCCTCTTTCTGGTTTCCAAAAAGTTCATGTTAATGAGGACTGCTTCAGGACTCAACAATTCTAAATCTGGTGGACACATGCCCTGCCATCTGAGGGAAAGAAAAAGAAAAAGAAGCAAAGCAAATTCAGGTCACAAAAGGAATGAGCTGAACACCAAGGCCAGTTCTCTGGGCAGCGAACACCCCTGGCAGCTCTGCACCCGCCCCCAACCCAGCCAGCTTCTCTGGGTCTCATCCTAACCTCCACTCGGGAGACGCTGGCCGGCCCACCAGGCTGCGTGCTCACATGCTGGACGGGAGCCAGCCCCGTGGTCTCCTCCGGGGCACTGCTGCCCACCAGGCCATGCACCTATGGGGCCCTGATGGAGGAGGCCCTGACCGTGCAGGGCCACTGTGGGGAGCAGTTCTGCTACTCACTTGCTTGAAGCCCACAGGGCTGGCCTGTGGCGTGGGGGCCCAGGATCGCCTGTATGTGCCTGAACCACCGAGCCACGTGGAAGAGCTGTGCGTCGGTGGGAGGGGCCGAGAGCTGCCTGAATGCGTCCAGGTCCGCCTGGGACAGGCAGTACCCCCGGACATAGCTACGCGTGCTGAGATGCTCGTTCAGGGCCCGCACCCTGGCTGCCTCGTCACTAATGCTCAGGATGGACCTGTAGTCGGGAGCTGCAAAGACAGAGGCACGTGGGTCAGTGTGGATGGAGGCCTGGGGTAGTCCAGAATGACACGGGGACCAGGGTCACCTTTCTCGGATGGGATATGTCCAGAATAGGCAACTCAACTAAGAACGCAGACCAGTGGGTGCCCAGGGCTGTGGGGGGCGGGGAGCGACTGCCTATGGGGCTCCGGGGTAGGGCGATGAAAACAGTTCGGAACTCAACAGAGATGGTGACTGCACAATATTGTCACTGCATCAAGTGCCACCAAAATGCTCACTTTAAAATGGTTCATTTTGAGGAGGAGGAGGGTAGAGCTCAGTGGTAGAGCACGTGCTTATATGCACGAGGTCCTGGGTTCAATCCCCAGTACCTCCAGTTAAAAAAGGAAAAAGAAAATGGTTCATTTTATGTTTGGTGGTTTTCACCTCAGTTGAGGAGGAACACACCCGCCCCCTGAGCACTGGTCTGCCTCCCTCCCAGAGCCAGGAGGCTGGAGCTGACCAGTCCCCAGGTGGGCGACGGGGGCGGGGTGGGGGAACTGCAGAACGCTCCGTCCACCTCCGTCTACACCCGGCACCAGGCTGGCTGCAAGCAGCCAAGGCTGAGCTCCGAGGAGGACTGCAGCCCCTCAGCCCCCTGCCTGGAGACCCAACATTCCGCCCACACCTGGCCCAGGCCCCGCCCCCTTTCCGGGGGCAGTTACCGAGGACAACTGTCACTGTCTATCTCAGGGACATGAGGCCACTCCCCTGCCATGGAATCATCAGGAAACATGGGTCCTTGGATCCCCTCTGAGACAGTGAAAGAGGACAGGCGGGCCTGGGCCCCCTGCTCTCCTTTGAGGGGTTCACCTCGGGCCCCCGCCTCACGGCTTCAGTGGAAACTAACAGGACGGTCTCTTCCCGCAAAGTGAAATCCCCAGAGGAGGCAGCAGCTGCCAAGGGGGCCCCGAGCACCGGGAAAACCTAACTCTACACAGACTCCTTGGCAGCAGCTTCCTTCCAGGGAATGTCTGCATCACTGGCGTGGTCCCAGCAGCCCTGTCACTGTCAGGACCTGAGAAGCCATCTCCTTTCTCATGAGGGAGAAAATGAAGTTCACGGAAGGTCATCAGGGACCTGCCAGAGGTGTGGGCAGAGCTGAGGGGTGGGCCACGTCCCGGTAGGGGCTCTCAGACTGCCCTCGGGAAGCGGTTCTCCTGACAGGGACCCTCCGAATCCCCACACCCGTCTCAGGCATCTCTGGTGCAGCCACCTGTGCCCGGACCGAGCGGGCGGGAGGCAGGGGGACCAGGCAGAGGTGACAGCCCTGCTCTGAGAAGCTGCGTGGACTTCCACGCCCCCTGCCCTCACCCCAAGAACAGCACCTGGACGCACAGACTGCCCCGGGGACTCACCAGACCCTGCCCGCGACCCTCCGGGGTGAGCGCGCTCACGGGGGAGGGGTGTGGGGGGTTCCCTCCTTTTTCTTCTGCTCACATGTTGCACAAGCGTGTTATTTGTATGAGAAAGATGTGTCAAACTTCCCAGCAACAGCGTGGCTTTCAGGCGCTAATGGAGTAGTTCAGGGGGCTTTGGGGGCAGCGGGGTCTGCACCCCTCACTGCTGGCAGCTCCCCGCCGGTGCCGAGATCCGCTCGGGCTCCTCCCCTCGTGGGGAAAACACGCACACAACATGGTCATCTTCAGGAAAGCCGTGTCCCTGGATCCCCTCTGAGCCAGGGAAGGAGACGGTAAAGATGTGGCCATCAGGGACATCGCACTTGCCAACTGTGTGCCACACGCTGGGCTCACAGCCAGTGCCACCCGCTTGTCATCATCATCATTACGACCACTGCTGTGTTGTTAGTATCATCATCATCATCGTTGCCCCGGAGGAGGTTACCCAGGGATCAGGCACAGTTAAAATGCCCAGTCTGGGGCAGGAGGGGCAGTGCCCAGTCAGGGGACGGGCTCCCAGGCTGCAGGGCGGAGGTGGACAGTCCCCGGGGTGAAGGCGGCAGCTGCGTTCAAGTGGATGTTGAGGACACAGATTAAACGCAGGTCAGCTCTCAAGTGCCGTGGTTGTGCGCCAGACCGCGGTCTGCCTGTCAGCCTGTGATGCCCAGAGGTGAGAGGCTCTGGGACAGGGGACCCCTCAACACGGAGCCTCATGCACCCACATGCAGACAGCAAACTCCAGTGCACAGCCACGGCCAGGCCACCTGCGGTTCCACTCAGAAACACACCGCAGGAGACACACATTCTGCCTGCGGAACACATGCACCGATACCACAGTTTAGAAAGCCAAAGTCCTTATGACAAGTTTACAAACTACACAAATGCAGGAACCAGGTGATAAGCAGGCAGATAAGGAGCCAAAGCCACAGCAAGGGAGCCGCAGTCGAGATGTGAGTCCACCAGCCATCACCTCCCCAGCCCCTTCCCGTCAGCACTGACACCTGCTCTCCGCCTACCTCCTCCCTTCCGCCTCCTCCTCCCCATCCAGTCAGCTCATGCTGCCCTCATGCTACCAGCTCAGGCGTGCTCCAGCTCAGAGGTGCTCCATGGCGAGGGCAGCATGGGGAGCTCCTGGAAGCACATGTTCAGGCCCAGCTGAGACCTTTGTAATTGGAACCTGAAGGTGGCCAGCTCCCCATGGGCCCATGCCCTGCACCAGGGCTCGCAGACCTCAGCGTGCGGACCCCGTCACTGCAGGTCCGCCTGTCTACCAAGCTCCCAGGCCGGGTCTGTTTCCATTCCAAAGACCAGCCTGGGCTCAGCGGAGGTCTGCACCCCTCCCTTGCTTCCTGGCCACGTGCACCCCTGCTCTCTGACACCTGGCGCCAATGCCACCCACTCCAGGAACCGAGGCGCCCCTCCCACCAGCCAAAGTCCCCTCAGCGCTCTCCAGCCCCCACCTCTCTCCTGTGTGCCAGCCCTGAAGTCCAGCTGCTACTTGGCCACGGGCTGTTCCCCAGCATCACGTCTCACTCCCAAACACGGGTACAATTCCAGGGAATGGCAGGGCCACCTTTCCCGCCAGGTCTGAAGCTGGCCACCTCTGATTCTCACTCCTCAGGGCAAACCCAGCAGTGAGCCTGGTCCTCCCAAGCCGCCAGCTTCTCCTGTCCCCGCTGCCACTCCGGTCACCACTGTCTTGGGTGTTCCTGGTGTCCCTGCCTCAGTCCACATGGGGGAGGGGGCAGATAACCTTCCAAAACCCAAATTCCAACAAGGCACTCAGAGCCCTTGCAGACCCCTCCCCATGGCCCATTCCCAGCCCTGCCGCCCTCTGGCCTCATTGGAACTTGATGGAAAGCAAGGCAGCAGGCTCTGGCCCTCAGGTCTCAGGGCACGCAGTGCTCTGTGCCAGGAGCCCCACTCCTGCTCTTGCTCTGGGCTCAGCTTCCAGCCCCTCTTGGGAGCCTCCTGCCCCACGCCGTGGCCGGGCCCTTCCTCAGGAGCAGGATGCAGGGGGCTCCCAAGACCCAGGCCCTCCATCTCCAGGCTCTGGGACTGAGCATGGCCAGCAGATTGATGCCCGGAGAGCTGCCCACATGTGTCCCTGCCCTCCATCCTGCCAGAGTGACAGACAGCTGGCACAGGAGGATGTGGCCAATGATGGAGCCACAGAGGGGAGGGGCCCGGCCTCTGAACCACCTCCCTGGACGCAGCCTACCAGCAGCACGTGAGGTGGGAAATGACCCAGAGAGGAACGGCCCAGCCACCCTCAGAGGCTCTGGGTTCTGTGCACCACCCACCCCGTCCCCGCTGGATGCAAAGTCCGGGGAGGCTGAGACACCCCACCGCTGTCCCTCCAGGACCTGGCAGAGCTGATGCTGAAGCCCATTTACTGAATAAACAGAACGTGACAGATCTTCTCAGGGACACTGGAAACACTGTAACCTCCACCCCGAGGGCACAATCTCTCACAACTCTTAACAAAGTCAATACCGGGGAACCTGAGTTCATACATGAGCCAGTATCTGTGGTCTATAAATAGGTCCATTTCATTTTTCTGTGGGAGACACAGGAAGTATCAGCTCCACCCTGTGGTCTGCCTGGACCCGCTCTGGAACTGGGGCGCTTAGTGTCACTCTGACCAGTTATCAGAGGCCGCACGGTATAGTCTAGGCCCCTTCTGCAGCCACACAGGCTCTGGCTAGCTGTGTGACCTTGGACAAATCACTTAACTTCTCTGAATCTCAGGATTCTTGCCTGGACAGGAAGATAAGGGCAGTATCGACCACAAAGGGTTGCTTTGAGGATTACAGGCCCTCGCAGATGTATTTAGACCAGAGCCTGGCACAGATTCATGCTGAGAAAAATGCCAGCTGTATGATTATCACGAAGGACTTTTGAATTAGACTCTATAAAAAATGAAACCGCAAGTCTGACCTAACATGCGCCCACTGCAGAGAGCCCCAATCTGCAGGGGAAGGCCTCTGAGATGAACTCCATCCACCCTGGGGTCCCCAGACTCCACACTCATCTCTCTAAGACAACCCAAACTTGGAACAGGTCACATGACTTCAAGCTCCAAAGAAGCTGTAGCCCCACTGGCATCGCAGGGGACCAAACAGGTGTTCTGAATCAACTTAAGGAAGATGATGTGAAGTGAAAAGGACTTTCTTCATGAGGGCCTCCTTGGAAAGTCTGGGAAGGTGCTCACTTTCCAGGAATCCAAACTCGAGAGTAAAAAGCATTCAGCAACTGGAAACCAGGAATATCCAGAATGGTTCTGTGACGCCTTTACCGCTTCACTGTACCTCCTGTTTCCTCGGGATGGCCACAGGTTCTGGCCTTTGGGGGGGCCCTAGGGACAGTGTGTATTGGGGTAGAGGGAGGGAGCAGCAGCAGTGAAGCCAGAGCAGGCGGGCTATGCCCTGGTGCAGAGTGCAGGCTAGGAGATGTCCTCCTAAATTTGAGGACTAGGAAAATCTGTCAGCTGCCCAGACATCCTGAGGGGTGCATCCTAACCCACATACCAAGCTCCAAAAACAGGCCAATTCTTACCAAGGCTCTGAAAACCTCAAGTTCTGAAGCACTTTAAAAATCCAAAACATAAAAACCTAAGATGTCATCTATGTCCACAAATGAACCCAAAACACACTTCCATTAAAAAAAAAAAAAGGAAGCAAGAAAAAGAAAAAAACCCCAAAGGCTCCGCTTTCAAGCCTGACACAGTGCCTATTCCATCCCTATCCTAAATCCTCTATCCCTCCCGACCCCTCGAACCCCCACGACACCCTCTGAGCTGGGGCATGCTACCCCGCTGGAGGGAAGGAAGGGGCAAATCTGGGACCCCAGTGGGCTGTCAACCACACTGCTATTTCACCGGAGTCTAGGTGGACTTCTGAGGGCCTGGTTCCGTGGTGGGGGTAGGGGGCCCGGAGTCGGTGCTGCAATCCAGGCACA
The DNA here is from genome assembly GCF_048773025.1 of Camelus bactrianus. Lineage (NCBI taxonomy): Eukaryota > Metazoa > Chordata > Mammalia > Artiodactyla > Camelidae > Camelus > Camelus bactrianus. The sequence continues at coordinate 2,321,463 of NC_133548.1, forward strand.
CCTGTCAGGGGGACTGTGGGGGTGCCTGGCAGGTAGGTACCGGTGTGTGACAGCAGCCCTGTCATCAGGGGGCTCCTACGTCACTGGGTTACCCAGGCAGTCAGAGCTCCCCATCTGGAACCCCAGTAGCATGGGGGACCAGCGGGTGCCAAGGAAGCCTGTGCAGCCCACAGGGCACAGCCAGGAGAATGAAAGCCATACACTGAGAGTTCTTCCTGCACAAAGTTTGCTCCAGAATTAAGAATTTCGGGACAACCACCGGTCTGTCTGGCACCTAAAACCTTGCTTGAGGGAGGGTGAGGAAAGACTCATTGGAGTCTGCCTGTGGGCGGCTTGTCTACCGGCTGGTGACATGAGTGACCCGGGTGGGCAGAGCCAGAGTTGCTCCCGGAAACTCCCAGGCGGTAATAAAGTGGGGCAATAACGCTCTGAACAGGCAGCTCCCAATGGCTACTGTTCGCGGCCGCAGATGAAAGCCTTCGTAAAACCCCAAGCCTTTCATGTGTGTGCGCGTACCCCCGCTTCCTCGGCCCCATTTTCCTAAATGCCAACCTCATGCGCCCTCCGCCCACCCAGGGTGCTGCCCGGGCTGGGAGGAACCCAAAACAACCCTCGGGCTGTGGCTGTCCCGACTCTGGGGCGCGGGAGGGGGCGAGGTCTGGACCAGGGACCGGCGCGGGAAACGCAGGGCCGCCTTCCGGGGTTGGGGCGCAAGACAACCAGGGCACAACCCAAGGAGGTGGCTGAGGCTGAGGAGCGGGTGGCCTCGGCAGAGGCGGGTCGGGCCGGGTACCCGCGGGGATGGAGGAGCGGAGCCCGGCCGAAGGGACCCGGGGGTCGCGCGCATGCCTCGCCCTCTGCCAGTCCCGCTACCCGCCCCCTCGGGGACCTGGCTCCCCTCAGATCCGGGTCGCCTCTCCGCTCCGGGAACCCGCGCCCCTCAGGCCCGGGGCCGCCCCCGCCCGCCCCGCCACGCGCACTCACCCTGCTCCGCGGAGGAACCTGCCATCGTTGGAATCCCGCACCGGCGACCACGGCGACAGCTTCCCAGAATCTGATGCAACCATCGTCCCGGAAGTCCCGCCTCGCGCCCGGCCCGCCTTCCGGGACACGCCCGGTCGCTAGGCAACCGCGGCGGGCTCGGGACGCCGCCGGCCCGGAGCATGCTGGGAGTTGTGGTTCTTACTGCGCTGCTTCCCGGGCTTAGGAGCATCGCAGGGGCCAGCGTTCTGTGTACGGAACCGGGACCAGGCCCGGGTCCAGCCCGGGCACGGGGCTCCGGGTGGAGGTCGCAGCCTCACCGCGGGGAGACGGGCCTGAAAGGCCGATCATCTCATGCCTGGGTGTTGAAGTTAGCACTGCACCAAGTGCTGTGGCCACCAGCTCCAGCCTCCCAGGGTCCAGGAGGGAGGACCAGTAGGACAGAGGCTTAGAGAGGGGACTGGGGATGGGTGGGAAGTGCATTCTGTGCGGAGGGGACTGTCCTGCAAATGAACCCAACAGAGAGCACGCCACTGAGAAGTTCAGCATGACCACGGGACATGCTGGAACAGCCCTGGTGAGAGATGGGGCTTGGGGCACGGGCGAGGGCTGGCTCTCCTGGAAGCATCTTGTAAACAAAGTCAAAAATGGCAGGTGGGGAGGGTATAGCTCAGTGGTAGAGCGCATGCTTAACATGCAGAAGGTCCTGGGTTCAATCTCCAGTACCTACCTATAAATAAATAAACCTAACTACCTTCCCCACCAAAAGAAAGAATGGCAGAGATCCACAGGAGAGTTTAGACAGGGGTGGGCATGGCTGGATTTCTGCTTTAAACACGGGAGGCAGCAGGCGCTGGGATGTGGGGGGATAAGGGAGCTGTGGGGCTGGAGATGACACCCCAGTTTCTGGACTGAGGGAGACTGACTGGTGGCTGTGGCATTTACTTCAATGATGAACTTGAAGTTGAAGATGTGCTGGGTGAAAGTAGGCAGCTGATTTGTGTTTCCAGGACTGTTGATGTTGGGTAGGAAAGAGGGGGCAGTGTAGGGCTCACATTCTGAGCTCAACCATGGATGGAGACCCTGGAGACACCACAAACCAGAAGGAGTAGAGGCTTCTCAGGCCTTAAATCTCCGTTTCAGAGCCCCTCACCCCACAGTACATTGTTGTGACCCATGCTTTATTCTGTGCAAGACACCACCTCCCAGGGACATCGCACTCAAGGTTCTGCACTCACAGGGAATGGGAAGAAATGCCATTTAGGATAGAAATTCTATCAGGAAAGGAAAAGTTATAAAACCGTGTATTGCTGTATTGTACAATCTTTTGGCAAAAGAGTACCTTTGGCATTAATACTTTGAAAAGCTTAAGGTATTTCTCCAGAGAATTATGCTAAATGGAAGAAAAAACCCTCAAGACATTACATACTGTATGATTCCAGTCATTTAACATGTTGAAACAGCAAAATCATAAAAAGAAAGGACTAGTGAACAGCAGAAGTGAACACAGGAAGAAGGTGGGTGTGACTATAAAAGGACCCAGTGATGATGGAGACGTTCTGTGTACTGACTGTCGATGCCAATACTCGGGCTGTGTGTGACTTTGTACCACAATTTTCACAAAACTTTATAATTTCAGGAACTGGGTAAAGGAGAAGGAGATCTCTCTATATATATATTTGAGGGGGGTGGTAATTAGGTTTATGTATTTTTTTAGTGGACGCACTGAGGATTGAACCCAGGATCTCATGTATGCTTGGCAGGCTCTCTACCACTAAGCTATCCCCTCCCCTCTCTATATTATTTCTTCCAGCTGCTTGTAAATATATGATTATCTCAAAATAAAAAGTTTATAGTGATATCTATTCCTTACAATATAAATAGTTGAACGTACTTAAAAATGGTCTTTGTGACTGTCACCATGACTGACCCTGGCTTGTCCTTCCTGGTTTAGAAAGGTGGGACTTAGTCAAATTCCAGTCTTATCCTCAGTTAGAGGAGCTGAAGGGTAGTCTGAGATTTTTTTTCTTCTTTTTTATTGTAGTGTAGTTGATTTACCATGTTGTGTTAGTTTCACGTGTATGGCGGTTATATATATATACCTGAATATATATATTCTTTTTCAGATTCTTTTCTATTATAGGTTATTACAAAATATTGAACCCAGTTCCCTGTGCTATATACAAAGTACGATCTTGTTGTATATCTGTTTCATATAGAGTAGTTTGTATCTGCTAATCCCAAACTCCTAATTTAAACCTCCTTCCCTCTTTGGTAACCATAAGTTTGTTTTCAATGGCTGTGAGTCTGTTTCTGTTCTGTAAATAAGTTCATTTGTGTTCTATTTTATATTCCACAAATAAGTGATACCATATGATATTTGTCTTTCTCTGTCTGACTGACTTCACTTCTTATGATAATCTCTAGGTCTGTCCATGTTGCTGCAAATGGCATTGTTTCATTCTTTTCATGGCTGAGTAGTATTCCACTGAATATATGTACATTTTCTTTATCCAGTCATGTGTCCATGGACATTTATTTTGCTTCCATGTCTTGGCTATTGTAAATAGTGGTGCCATGAACATTGGCGTGCATGCGTCTTTTCAAATTAGAGTTTACTCAGGATATATGCTCAGGATCGGGATTGCTCATTAATAGGGTAACTGTATTTTCAGTTTTTTTAAGGAACTGCCATACTGTTTTCCATCATGGCTGCACCAAATTATATTCCCACCAACAGTGTAGGAAGGTTCCTTTTTCTTCACACCCTCCCCAGCATGTATTATTTGTAGACATTTTCATGATGGCCCTTCTGACCATTGTGAGGTGATACCTCATTGTGGGTTTGATTTGCATTTCTCTGTAATTAGCAATGTGGAGCATCTTTTCATGTGCCTATTGGCCATCTGTATGTCTTCTCTGGAGAAATGTTTATTTAGGGCTTCTGCCTATTTTCTGATTGGATAGTCAGGTCCCAGTGTGAGCCAGGTGTGACTCATGTCTGTGACTGCTCAAAGTGGCCCGTGGGTTTCCTGTCATCGACTTGCTCATACATATTTATGGGGCACCTGGTCAGTGCCACGCCCGGTTCTAGGTCATGGAGACATCACAGTGACCTGAGATCAAGGAGATGGTAGGGGCAGAAAGACAACAACCAAACCCTCCTGGCCTCGGCGCCTGGGGAGAGCGTCCGAGAAACGTGAGCCCGGGAATGCCACCTCTGCCACACTGGCCACAGCTCACGCCCCGGACTCACCCGCCCCAGCGCAGAAGCACTTCTGCTTGCATGCGGAACTACCCGCCACCCCACTGGAGGATGTATATGCAGTCTCTCTGGATAAGGGCCACAGCTCCATCGGGATTCAAGAAGTTTCCAATGGGATCAGAACGGGGAAAGCAGCTCCGATCCTGTCCATGCAGGATCATGCTTAATGGAACAATCCTGTGCTAAAAAAGGGTTTATCTGGGTGTCTCTGCCTGCCCACCCAAGATAATGTCAGCAACCAGTTTGTTTACAATATTTTGCAAATATGCATCCTATAGAGGGCAGCCATGAGCTTGAAACTAGAAACATCCTTCCCCAGCTCAGTCCTCCCCCTGCGGGCCAGCTTCTGAGCCTCTTCCAAATTTCCTGGATGTCTGGGTTCCCTTATCACGTCATTTTCATCAAGTCCGATAAACCCCATAGACATCTTCCAGTTACTTTCTGGAGCCTTATGTACAAATTCATAGCAGATCCTATTGGTGGCCGAAAAAAATAAAAACAAAAAAAGGAAGGGTGTTTACACTTCTGGGCGGCGCGTGTAGCATCCTCCGTAACTGCTCCCGGGGCTGCCTCCTAGAGGAGTTTCCATCTTCCCCAGGGCCTGGGGACCAGGCGGCACATCATGGGCCAGGATGTGGGGGGCCAGCTCAGATGATTCCTCAGGAGGATCCAGGTCCAGGGACCAGGAGACCAAAGTCTGGCCATGACCTGCCGTGTCTCCTGACACATCTGATGCTCATTCATTCCAGGAGACCATGAGCCAGAGAGAAGGAGCCAAGGACCCCGGGAACATCAGAAGCCCCGTGGGAGGAGCGTCTGCTGGGCTCCGCCCTGCTGCCCCTGGGTCGGGCCGAGAGGGCCTGGGGGGTTAGGCCTCCCGCCCAGCCTCGCCCACTGTGACCTCATCTTAACAGAGGACATCTGCATGTGGGACAGGCACATCCCATCTCCGAGCACGGCCCACTCTGAGGCGTGGGAGCTAGGACCTGCACATATGGCTTTGGGAGCACGTCATCCCATCTGCAAGGGGTGTTTGGCCTGAAGTCCCCAAGGACCCCCATGGGAGCAGCGAGCCCGCACAGGTGGCAGCGAGGCTGAGCGGGTCCTGAAGGAGCGTTTGGTCTCCAAACACGGGTCGTGCAGACCCCTGCAGGTGCTGATTTCCACCCTGGACGTGACCCTGAGCTCTGCTGCTCAGACCCTCCGAATGACTAAGGCCCGAGGTCTCTGGTGGTGGGGACACTGGGGCAGCTGCTGAGCAGTCAGGCAAGGACAGAGATTCAGGAAGAGGTCCAGGTGTGGGCGTGGCTGGAGTGGGAGAGCCCTGGCTGCTTCTAGACCCCGCCCCGTCACCTGGGCAGGGCTGGTGCTTCTACTGGGTCTGTGATGGTGCCGGTTTCCCCTGGAGCCCATCTTGAGGATTCTGGTTAGGACCTGCCATGGCAAAGCCACTTCCCACCCCACAGGAGATCCAAAGGAACTGAGAGCACGGGGGTGGGTGGAGCTCAGTGTTCGAGCAGGCTTGGCATGCACGAGGTCCTGGGTTCAATCCCCAGCACCTCCATTAAAAGAAAAAGAATTGAAAACAGGATCTTGAAGAGAGATTTGCACCCCCATGTTCACAGCAGCATTATTCACAACAGCTGAAGGGTGGAAAGAGCCTAAGTGCTGGTCGACAATGAATGGAGAAACTTGATGTGATCCATCCCGAAAATGGAAGGTTATTCAGCCTTAAAAACAAAGGACATTTTGACACGGGCTACAGCATGATGAATCTTCAGGACATGATGCTCAGTGAAAGAAGCCAGTCACAAAAGGACAGATACTGTCTGATCCCACTCGCATGAGGTCTCCAGAGGCGTCACATTCACAGAAACAGAAAGTAGGATGGTGGAGGGGGGGCCAGGGGCTGGGGGAGGAGAAAGAGGGGAGGACAAAGAGGGGGTTAGTGTTACAGGGGACAGAGTTTCTGCTGGGGAAGAAGGAGAGGTTCTGGAGGTGGATGGTGGTGATGGCTGAATGATGTGATTACACTAAATGCTGTAGGACTGTGCAGTTAAAAATGGTGAAGATGGGAAATGTTATGTTACGTGTACTTTACCTCAATAAAAGGAAAACCATGAAAAGCAGACAAACCACAAACCTAGGCAGAGCATTATCTGTCCCTTACCTTCCCACCACCCAGAGTCTGGAAGGGAAGGGGGGAAAGTCGGGCTCGCTCCAGCAGCAGTTTTGGGAATTCAGGTCTGTCTGGCTCCCCGCTTCACGCAGCAGGTGTCTGCTGAATGCGGGGCTTATGTGAGTGGGGCCGCGCACAGACTGAGAAGACAGCCTTGTACTGGTTGCAAGTAGTAACGTAAGTCAGCTCTTCCCTGTGCCGAAAGTGTCAGAGCAGGTGGGTAGTTAGACATGAGCAGAGCAAGGGGGCCGTGGGCCAAATGGCAGGAATTGGACAAAAACGAGGGGCACAGGCCAAGTGCAGCCTACATCATGTAAGCCCTGGGGGCCCTGGGCAGACAGAGAGAAGCTGGAACCTCTGGGCTGATAAGCGGTCACACGTTTTGGGGTGACAAGTGCCCTGAGGCCGACAAAGAAAGGTGGGAAAAGGTAGGAATCTCCAGTGTCCAAATGTAACCTTTTCTCATTGCGCCCTGATTACAATAAAACTAGCCTTGCAGATTACAAGTACCCAGCATGCACCAACACCATGACACTTCTGATCCAGGCTGAATAAGGACAAAAATCCCTGCTCCCCTCGGGAAGGTGGAGCTGGGATGAAAGTCAGGGAATACGACCCCAAACCCTTCCCTCCCCAGTGAGTATTCCGCCCATTCAGTTTTACACTCTGTGTAACCAGCTTGTCACAGAACCTCAGGGCAGCTGCTCCCCTGAGCTGCCCACTCCCCCGGGAGAGTGTGCCGTCCGTCCCCTGATAAACCCTCACTTCCCTTCCTCAGCTGCCACGTCTGCTCTCCGAGCTCTTTCTGGGACAAGCCAAACCCCTAATCACGGGCAACAGTAACGTTTCCCATTCACAGGCGAGTGAGAGGGGTTCCAGGGGAGGAGACCCCTCCTTTTGGGGGGACGGATTACAGCCCCCGCAGGTGAACAGGGAGCTCCAGGCCCCTTACACTCCTAAGCCTCCTCCATGCCCCCCCCGGCAGTCCCGCACTCCAGGAGGGGCCTGCCAGCCGCTCAAGTCTCTGAGCCTCGCCTGGGACCCAGGTCGCTTCTGCTAGAAGCCCTTTCTACTACAAGCTGCCAGCAGGTCACCCAAGGAGGTGACAAGTGTCGTGGGGTTCAGCGGGCTGGTATGCGCAGGCAGCAAAGGAATTTCCAAAAGACAAAGGGTGAGAGCAGAGGAGTTTCTCAGGGACGCTGTCGCAGACAAGAGTCGCCTGTGCAGCCCAGGGGGCCGGGTGCTGGGTCTTCTGTAAGGGAGGGTCACACCAGGTACCGTGGGGTCACAAGACGCCTGATGCACTTGGCACAAGCCTCTAACTGGTTGATGTTGAGGTACAGGGAAAGGGGGTCGTGAAAGGCTACCGGGCCCTGGGAGGGGGCTGAGGCTGGCCTGGCGGGCAGGCTTCCCGGTGCTGCACCCTGGATCATTATCTTGGCTGAGGCAGGCATGTACCAGGGAAGGGGTGGTCTTTGCTATCTTTAAAGGGCAGCAGCCAGGCACCTGAGGGCCCCCCCCCCCCACACGTCCCCCACCCCTACACCTTCCTGCTGTGTCCGAGGGGCCTTGGAGCAGGAATCTGCCAGATGTCTGTCAGATTCCTGCCAGATGTCTTGCCAGACCTCACAGCAAGTGCCAGTGAGGTGACTGTCACCATGTCACAGGGGAAGTGTATCGCCTCTAACTTGCTCCTGCCACTCTGGGGCTTCTAGAAGGCTGGGTGGGGCCAGGGCACGTGTCTGTGTGTTCTGTTCGCCATGGGTTTTGTCCGTCAAGTCCCACCACGGAAGAACGAAATTACTCACGACTTTATGGATAAAGTCAGGAGAGTGACAGGGAGGCGGAGACCAACTCCCCGAGCGCCTCCAGAGCGCTTGCATTTATTGGGAACAGTCAGACAGAGGGTCAAAGTGACATGCGTCACAGCAGCGAGTGAGGGGCGCCGTGCGCGTGCAGGGATGCGGGCCAGCAGTCTCAGTTCATGGAAAACAGAAGCATAACCTTAATTTATACTTAGAGAGAAGGTTACAATATTGACAGTACGAATGGTTATTTTAAGCCTCAAAGAATCATGAGCAAGGTTACAGTGTTCCAAATAATTTATAATGAAAACCCAGCCCGCCACAGGGTCTCCGTATGATGGTCAGAAACCGTCTCAGCTCGCGAAGCCGCCCCACTGTCCCCAGCTGAGGGTCAGCCACTGCCTTCCGTGAGCAGGAGCGGCCCGCGCTATCCGCCTGCGCCTGATGAGCGAAGCACATCCTGCCCGTTAGGGCAGGGGACGAGCTGTGACTTTCCATGAGCACAAGCAGCCCTGAACCTACGACCTCAAGCTAAGCAGAACGAGCAAAGCATGTCTCTTGCTTTTCACGGCGGCGCAGAGACAGTTTGTGGCAGGTCCTGCTGGCACGGCAGCTTCAAGGCAGCGGAGCTCAGTCCCGTAGAGAAGGTGGTGACCGGTACTGAGGGTTCAGTCTTTTGTGCTCTTGGACATTTTGCTGTGAAGGATCCGTATAATGACACATACAGAAAGCATGGGGTTTGATTATACATTTCTTATGCCCTTACGTAAAGGTGAGAATACAGAAAGGTGAGACTATGATTTGGCAAAAGCAATCATTACACTAGAATCCAAATTTGCACTCCCACACGTGCCCTCCTGGACGGCCTGTTGATGCAGGAAAACGGGTGTGGGGTGAAGCGGGGATCTCAGTTGAGCCCCTGGGACGGCTGAGCCAAGTGTCGGTCCTTTGCTTCGTGCAGGAAAGAATTCAAATGCAAATCACCGTTGAGTAAAGGTAGATTTCTTTAGAGAGATACACACTGCATAGAGTGTAAGGCCAGAGAAAGGCAGGGAAAGAGGTGTGGGAGTTGGGTGCTCAGGTTAAAGCAAAAGCAGGTACACACTCCACAGACAGAGTGAGGGCCGTCCCTGAAGGGGAGGGAGCGGGCAAGGGGCCACTAGGCGTGGTGGTGTCCCTTTTTACGGGCTCAGTAGCTTCACAGGCCTACAGGTGGGATCAATCCAACTGGTTTCCACTGGCCACGTGTCTCCTGGGATTATGTCCACCCAGATTTCTGGGGAACCCTTCCTTCAGGGCCGGCTGGAACGGACTCCCTGGGCACCAGGGCATCGACAGGACGTGATGGAGATGCCCACAGAAGGACGAAGGTGGCGGCTTTCCCAACATCCTCAGGCTGCCCCAGGGAGGGGCTGCGACCGGCCAGCTCCTCCAGGACGTCCTTGTCATCTGAAATGAAATGCACAAGCTGTAAGTGGAGAGTTACGTTTTATTTGTCAGCTTTCTGGGGACTCGAGCCTGGGGACAGCCTCTCGGGTGGTTCTGAGGGGCTGCTCCAAAGAGGCAGGGCAGGAGCCAGGATACATAGGGGGTTTTGCCACAAAGACCAGGGAGTCAGAACATCAAAAGGTTCCTGTTACTTAAAGAAAACCAGCTACCCCAGGTTAAGGAATTTAGTGCTTCTCTATGTGTGGGAAGGCGAAAGGTCTGGGCTCATTGCCATCACTCCTTTGATCTGCAGCTTAGCTGTCTAGGGCCAGTGTCCTGTTCCTTCCCATCCTGAGACCTCTCGAGGGCACCCCTGGGGGCACTGCAGAGGCCAGGCTGCCTGCTTGTCTGCGTCCTGAGTTCCCTCCGCTCACGGGGGCGGCGCGGCGGCTGGTGACACCGTCCTTTGTTTACTGATAGGGCTGGCGCTGGTTTTCATTCACAGGGCTTCCCTTTGGTCCTAAATTGGATCAATATTTTGGGAGACATTTCATGACTAATTTTGGCCCACAGCACTAGGAAGTCTTATTCCTAGATCAGGTGAAGATTCTGTTGACATGCCAGTCAAGATGCTAATGTGTGGAGCAGGCCCTGCTGATAACCAAAGAGCTCTCTGGCTCGCCCGTCCTGCTGGTCTGTTGTGACCCAGGAAATGCTCCCCCCGCTGCTTCTTCCCGTAGCTGGAGCCGCACCACGGCAGCTGCTCTACGCAGGGTTACAATGTGCCCACTTCCTCAAGGTGTTCAGCCATCATCAGTTTTGTTGGAGGCCTGGGTACACGGTGGGCGGTTTTCGAGCCAGCAATCAGATAAAATAGGCAGAGATGGGTGATGCTTCTGCCAGCTAAGGAACCCCACAGATGGCCAGAAACCACCAGAAGCTGGGGCAGAGGCCCGGACCAGATTCTCCCTCACAGCCCTCGCAGGAACCAACCCTGCAGCCACCTGGATCTTGGACTTCCAGCCTCCAGAACCAGGAGACAATAAATGTCTGTTGTGTAAACACCAGCCTCCCAGCCGCAGCTGTGGGGCTTTGTCAGAGCAGCCCCAGGGAATCTGCAGGAGGCCCTGCACACAGCGCTGCACACAGCAAGCTCGCCCAGCGGGCCTGCCACCAGTCAGACCCACCCAGATGCCCACGTACCTGCTCCAGCCTACTGAGGGAGGGGGACGCCTCCGCCTGGGCCTGGCGTCTGCCCTGGGGTTGCAGGACTTCCTTCCACCACCACCACCTGCAGCTCCATGCTTTCCTCAGGGTCATGGGAGGGCCCCGGGCTGGCCCCAGCCTGGGGTGTCAGGGCTGAGTCCTCCCCCACGACAGCGGTCTTGTCTCCTGGCCAGGGGCTGGTCGGCCCCTCTCAGGGCCCGTCCGCGTCGCATCGGGCTGGCTGCTTCTAGGTGACTAAGGGACAAAGTCATTTCTTCCGGTGACAGGAGGCAGCACAGGCCTTTCCCAAGTCACTGTCAGGGAGAGAAACGCCAACTATCTGACAGATAAGTAAGGGCTGTGCATTTTAGAGAGGAACACGGCATGGGGTCAGGCCCCTGCTCTGTCACCTACCCCTTGAGCATCCCTGGGGAGTTAGCCGGAGGTGGGTTATATGGTGGCACCCACATCCCAGTCCCTAGTGCCTGTGGATGGGGCCTATTTAGAAATAGGGTCTTTGCAGCTAAGGTCATACTGGACTAGTGTGGGACCTGCATCTCACGACTACTGTCCTTAAAAGGAAAGAGATTTGGAGACACAGAGACACACAGTGAGAGGCCACACGAAGATGGCAGAAACTGGAGTGACGTGTCCACAAGCCAAGGATGTCCAGTCCCTAGCAAAAGAAGCTTCCAGGAAGGACCCTCTCCCAGAGCCCCCCACAGGAAACCAGCCCAATCAGCCCCTTGACTTTGGACTCATGGTCCCCAGAACTGCGGATAGTACGTTCCTAGTGTCTCAAGCCCTGGGGTCAGTGGGGACCTGTTTCTGCAGCCCTGGGAAACCCAGACAAAGCCCTTTGTCCCCTGGGCTTCAGCTGCCTCTCCGTGGTCAGACGACCAGCAGAATTCAAGTTCTCTTCCAGCACAGACGCCCCAGGGCTCTGCTGAAGTGAGTGCAGGCACCACGGCCCAGGCTGAGCAGCGGGTGCAGGTGGGAGGCCTGGGGTGCCCTGCGCCTGCCCCCACCCCAGATGTCACCCGGGGCCCCACTGGACAAACCCCAGGGGGAGACTTACAGGACTGCCTGGCTCATTCGGATCTTCTGCAAATCAAGAAGATAGAGAAAGAAATATAACAGATGTTACTTGTTACAGTGGCTTCTCTGAGGGAGAGGAGCTGCCTTGAACTCACAGCAAAGAAAGTGTCCTAAAGTTTCAAGAAACCGATGACCCCCTGAGAAAATGCAGGAGGGGCCTTACCTGGTGAGCTTCACCAGCCCCTGGGGGCCTGCCTCCCTGAGGATGCCCCTGGCTCGGGCAGCACCAGTCTCTCCCTGCTTCCCGGACAGGGCACCCTGGACACCCTGTCTCCAACCAGCTGACCTGAGATCCTGGTCTTAAGTCCTGTGTGTCCGGGAGCCCGAAGCAGGTGGCCCCGAGATCAGAGGCATGAAAGGCCCCCGAGTTAGAAAGTGAGTGTAGCTGTGTTTCAAATGAGACGCCCCCCTCCCATGAGGAACCACGAGCCCCAGTCCCCCGTTCCTGAGCTCCCGATGCAGCTGTGATCTTGTTTTCTCCAGGATTGATGTGACCATGATTACCTTTTTTGCTATGGTTGTGAAGGATGGTGCGAATGCAGGGGATGAGGATGAAGGCATTGATGGCGAAGGCGAGGGTGAGGGCGAGGACCACAAGTAGTGGCCACGAACAGCTTGAGGTTCCTGGAAAGACGCAGAGGAGAGAATGCTGTCACAGAGTCAGACACGCTCTCCTCATCTCAGTGACGTGCCGGAGGAGAGTCCCTCTCTGGGATGGGTGGCAGCATTGCCTTCTGCAGGCCCCAAAGTGCTCCCAAGCCGACCATCGCTGTGAACCGCTCCAGCAGAAGGCAGGACAGGCTGATCCTTCTGCTCAGACAAGACCCTGGGCTCAGAGGCTGGGAGGTCCCGCTCAGGTCCTCGGAAGCAGCAGGAGGTCTGAGCCACTGGAAGAGCGACAAGGGGCCCTGGCGTCCCAGTAAGGGGCTCAGGTGCAGGTGGTCGCAGCTGCCGGACATACTCCATGAGCAGCAGGAGGCAGGGCCTGGAGGAGGAGGCTGGGAGGAGGGAGTGGATGGCCCGTCCTGATTGGAGCAAGGCCTGGCCACGGTGGCTCAAGGGACAGGGCCGGGTCCACCCTGGGGACATGTCTGGCGTGACCACTAGGGTGTGTCTGTCTCACCCTGGGGGGCTCTCAGCACCCCCAGGAGCCCTGGACACACAGATATGGGGGGGCAGGGGAGGCCCATCAGGGCTGTGGACGCTCAGCCACCCTGATGTCACCTGTTGAAGGACAGAGGACAGTGGAGTGAATCTTTCATGCGGTGCCACCATCCTACTTAAAGGCTTTTCTTTATTCTCAAATTAGGCCCTTTCTAATTCTCTCTTCTTTTCTGGTGTTGAAATAGCCTTTAAATGTCTTTACATGTTATTGAAACCAAAAGGAAATCAAGGTGGGCAGGGATAAACTGGGGGTTTGGGATTTGCAGATATATAAACTACTATATATAAAATAGATAAACAACAAGGTCCTACTGTCTAGCACAGGGAACTACGTTCAATATCTTGTCATAACCTATAAGGATAAAGAAAATGAAAAAGGATGTATACATATGTATAAAGGAATCACTATGCAGCACACCGGAAATTAACACAACAGGGTAAACAGACTGTACTTCAATTAAAAAAAAAAAAGGAATCAACCAGCCAATTCTGAAACGTAAACGGATGTGCCGAGTCCAAGGAAGGAGGCAAGGGGGCATGAAGGTGGCACTGGTCCCGGAACAGAGAGGACGCCCAGACGGCTGCTCAGTTACAACCCAGGAACCCGGAGAGCGGGGAAGGGATGGTCCTCAACACCACCTGGGTCATCCTTTCACGCACTTGGGAAAAAACCCACCTAACGCCGACCCCTACCTCACACCATGCCAACCTAACTCCAGGGTCGTGCAGAATGAAACGAGAAAGGTAAGACCATGCAGCTGCTGGCAGGTCACGCGACAGAATGTCTCTACCGGGTGAGCAAACATTTCTCAAATCAGGAAAACGGTGACAAACTCAACCACACTAACATGCAGGGCCTCTGTCCACAAGCGACCCCGCGAAGTGAATAAAGGGGCACCTGGCAGATGGGGGAGAGATTTCCAATGCAAAGGGCTCATGTCCCAAGTGATAAATAATCACCAAAGACGAAAAAAAAAAAACCCCTAGACAACCCAATATGAAAATGGGTGACAGTCTAAAAAAAAAAAAAAGGACACAAATGAACTTATTTACAAAACAGAAACAGACTCACAGACATAGAAAACAAACATGGTTCCCGGGGGGAAGGGGTGGGAAAGGAGAAATGGGGAGTTCGAGACTTGCAGATACTAACTACTATATATAAAAGTAACAAGTTTCTGCTCTTCAGCACAGGGAGCTACATTCAATATCTTGTAATAGCCTATAATGAAAAAGAATCTGGAGACGAACATGCAGGAATACGGATGACTGAAACACTGTGCTGTACACCAGAAACTGACACATTGTAACCGACTATACTTCAATTAAAAAGAAAAATCTTTAAAAAAAAAAAACGGGCGAGACTCTCCCACAGACACTAACACAGGAGCATCCTGTCCGCGCCTGGCTGGTGCCCAACCTCATGTCCTCAAGGCCCATTGGGAGAGTCCCAGGAGGGCAGGGACCTGGCATGTCAGGACGTCGGGATGTCGGGAGAGGAGGACGGGGGATGGAGTGCGCCACCTGCAGGGGGAGAAAGATGCTGCCCTGGCCAGCCCAGCCGCTCTGCTCCCCTTGCTCCCTGTGAACGGGGGGCAGGATGACACCCAGGAGCTACCTGGTCAGGCCGGGGCGGCTCAGCCTGACCCTACACGGCCCGACTTGGGCAGCAAGGATGAGGAGGCTGCAGCTTGTCCCCAACGATCCTATTCGTTTATTCAGGACAGGGGCCCTTGAATAGTGACCTGCCAGTCCAGTCCGGCCCACTGCCTACTTCTGTGCGTGAAGTTTTGTTCACACGCAGCTGAGCACCTGTTTGCTCACAGCTTCCAGCTTCTTCCGCAGCAGCAGAGCTGAGTTGTGACGGCAGGGATCTCAGGGCCCACACAGCCTTAACTTTGTGCCTTTATGGATTGACGAGATGGAATTGGACTCTTACCTGGCTTTGGATTACTTTCTGTGGCACAAACTGTATCCCTGGTGGCATTGCATGGATGAAGGACGGTGCTGCCTTCACATCTGAGAGGGAGAGCAAAGAATCCCTGAGCACGTCTTCTCCCTGCCCACACCCGCCCCCAAGCGTCCTTCTCACCACCCACAGGCCAGGGGCCAGAGGGACCAGCCCCGTCTCCTGGGCTGGCCCACCAGGCAGCAGGTAATCAGTGTCCTGGCATTTCCCAGGCTATCCTGCCCAAAGGGGGCTCAATGAGAAGGAAGCTTGGGCATTCGCTGTGATACACGGTGGGGGGGGGGGGCTCCCTCTGTCTCTATTCCTGAACAGAGCTGTGTGTGGCTATGAGGATTGGACCTGTTGTAGCCATCTCTCTACCAAGAGGGAAATCAGCCTAAAGAAGAAGCTCATGGAGAAGGGGACAGGGAAGCAAGTCCAGAGACGCCAGAGCCCTGATCAAACCAGACCTGAAGGCAGCCCTTACTTTGGACTTGTCAGGTTCAAGAGCCAATCGTTCAACATGGTCTTGAGTTGCAGTTAAGAGTCTACAAATTGAACTATTTGAACTATTGTGCTAGTGGCTTCACCACTGTCAATGTCTCCCCCAGTAGCCTCACTGAATCCACGCCAGCCTGGGACCACAGAATGCGACCTTCTTTGGCAATAGAGTCTTTGCAGCTGTAATTGTGTGGAGACAAGGTCATACTGGATCAGGCTGGATCTGAATCAATGACCAATGTCCTCATAAGAGGGAAACTGCATGCAGACAGAGGCAAGGCCATGTAAAGACAAGGGACACAGACACACTTGAGAACGGAGAAGACCACTTGAAGGTAGGAGCAGAGACACAAGTGATGTGTCTACAAGCCAAGGAGAGCCCAGGACTGCCAGCAACGTGGAAAGCAGCAGGAAGTGACGGAGCGCCTGCAGAGGGAGCAGGGCCCGGCTAACACCGTGGTTTCAGACCTCTGGTCTCCCGAGCTGTGAAAGAACACACCTCAGTGGGTTTTTGGGAAACTCAGGCCCCAGGGCACAGCACGGTCGTTGTCTCTGCCCACTGCTCACTTTCCCCGGAACCTTCCCTCCCTCCTTGGGCCTCTGCTGTAGCGACTGTCTCCAGTAGCCCCTCTGTCCCCTCTCTGCCCCCGAGTGTGTGTTCAGATGGGCTCCACCATGGCTGGGGGCGCCAGGTGGGTGCTAGGCCTGCAGGCCCCAGTAGGGCTCATACTCATTTGTAAACGAAGGAGTGAATGAAGGAACCCTGACGTCAAGCAGCCCAGGCGATGTGCTGACTTAATCTTCAGGACCCCTCCCTGGGGCAGGTGCTACCATTAGCCCCACTTGACAGATGTGAAAATGGGGGTCTGGGAGGGGGCGGCAACATGAGTGACCCAAAGCGCAACAGGCAGTGAGTGGGGGAGGGGACGCAGGCCCGGGCCCCCGAGGCTGGACCTTTTACAGCGGAAGCAGCTCTCTGTGCAGCTCCCCGAGTCGCAGTAGAAGTGACCCTCCTTGCACTGGCACTGCCGGTCGGAGGTCGGGGAGCACTCAGTCACCACCTCCTGATCTGCTGGAGGGAAGATGGGGGTCAGTCACCAGGGCCAGGACCCTGTCTGTGGACGCCCAAAGCTGCCCGCGCCCTCCCTTCTCAGCAGGGATGGAGAGGTAACAGCCAGACCTTGTTCCCTGCAACCCGGACTGTCTGCGTAGGGGCCAGTGGTGCCCCTGCCATCTATCTGTGCTGGGGGGACAGGGCCACATCCTCAGAAATGACCTCAAATCATTCTGTCCATCTTGTCTGCCCCACGGAGAAAAGGCCACCACTCCGTGTGACATTGAATGACCCATCCCAGCAGGTTTGTGAACGGCACGGTCACGGTGCCACACCCTACTTCTCGCCCCGTGGGACGGTTTCCACTGGCCCCCTGTCCACCGCTGACCGAGCATCACTTGGCTTAGCTGTCTCTAACTTAACCTGCAGAGTCTCCTAATTGTCACTTCACCAAGTTTCACAAAGACACCTGTTGAGACTTTTTTCTTGGTCCTGGGTTCAATCCCCAGTACCTCCTCTAAAAATAAATTAATCAGTAAACCTAATTACCCGCCTCCCAAAATACCTAAAACAAACCTGTGCATGCTTAAGGTGCACTGCACGAGGCGCTGGCGCACCCTGTTGGGATTTTCACCGGGAATGCGCAAAATCTAAGAATCTGTCCGTGGAAAGTGGACAGTCTTAGCGCATGGAGTCTCCTTGCTTACAATCTCACGGCATTACTTGGCAGATTGAGATTTCCTTAAAGTATCTTTTCTGGGGTCATTTTGGTGAATGCAGATGTTTAAAACACACGTTTAGAGGCGCTTTGTTGCTGATACAGTTTCAGAACTTCTGCCTGTCGTCTGTCGTACGTCCAGCAGCTCTGAGATCTTAACGGCCTGCACGTGGAGTCTTTAGCCGGTACACACACCATGGTGACGAAAACCAGCGCTCTGTCCCAGCTGCCCCAGCAGCTCCATCACCGTGTCCAGCTGGGACCTTTTCCTTTGGGGAGGCCCCCCAGGCGTGTCGCCACAGCACGTCTGCCCGACCGCCGCCACTTACCGTCCCGGCAGAGGGCGCAGTGCACGCAGCTGGTCTCCGCACTGGGGTGGGACCTGAACGTCCCAGACTCACACTTCCTGCACGCTCTGACGCTGCGGCCCTCCTGGAACTGCTCGGTGAGGTAGTAGCCTGTGAGGGGGGACAAAGGGGAGGTGGGGGCCCAGGGCCATCCTGTTCTGCCCCAGACGTGCTCAGTCTGTGAGGCCTGTCCTTGAGAAGGTTTGGGGCCGGATCCCTTGCACAGGACCACCCCTCTTGCCTCCTTGGAACATTCTGGATTGATCTGGGGCTGCCTGTGTCCCAGGAACCGGAAACCTGTACCGCCCCTCGGTGCCCTGGAGTGTGTGGGTGCTAGAGCTGGCCTGGCAGGACTGGAATCCCTCACCCTCAGCCCAGCAGACTCAGCAGCTCCCCCTGGCCCCGTGCTCACCTTCGGCCAAGACTGGCACGGAGCCAACTCACACCCTTCCAGGGCAGAGTTCACCAGATACCACGTCAGACCAATTCTGTCTCATTCCTTCCTAAATGTGCTTTGTGTAAGTGTGTGTGTGTGTGTGTGTGTGTGTGTGTGTGCGTGCACAGGTGGGCATGTGTACAGATGTATGGCGTGCGTGTCCAGGTGTGTGGGGAGTGGCGGGGCTCAGTGGTCCAGGGGTTTGGGGCCTGGTGTCTGAAACAGGAGCCCCGAGAAGGCACAGGTTGTGGATAAAACGAGGCACGTGTGCAGGTATCTGAGTGGGTGGCGCAGAGTGCGAGGGCACAGGTGTGCGGCTGGCCCCTTACAATGGGAGAGCGAGAAGGCAGCTTCCCTGATTGTGGGAGCATGCTGTCTGCGTGTGTCGCTGGGGTGCGGGATGGTGAGTCTCACCGGCATGTGGGCCGTGGGCCTGGGACCACGGTCCCCACAAAGGCCCAGGTGTTATGCAGCACTTGGCCAGGAGGTGCGGTAGAGCCGGGAATGGGGTGGGTTCTGACTTCAGAGCATCCTCACGAGAATGGATGGATTTGTGCATGAGGCAGTGGTGGCGGGCACCTCCCCACTAGAAACTTCCCGCCCTTGGGTGCCCACTGTTGCCCTCCTGACAGGAGGAAGCTGGGCCTGTCCAGCCCGGGCATGCACCCCACTTCTGTCCCCCAAGCCCTGCTGAACACGCCTCATCCTCGTCAAAACCAGCACACAACCCCGCTGTTCCCACAAGAGCCCCCAAAGTGGGTGCAGGGGTGGGGCACTGGACGGCTGCCAAGGAGAGGCCCTCTCACCCAGAGACAGCAGGTGCTCCCCCCAGCTCTGCTCAAAGGGTCCAACAGCTCCCTTCTCCGAGGTAGGAGGTCTGTCCCAGAAGGCCCTGGAAGTCATCCTGGACTCACCAGCTGGACAGAGTTTATAGCAGAGGCAGAGGCTCGTACCCTTGTACTCACCTGGGTCACACAGGGTCTCCCTTGTTGTCATGGTCACCTTCAATCAGAAAGGAGACTGGCATTATCAGGGCGGCCTGTGCTCCTGGTGGAAGCACACAGGCTCGAGCAGGGAGTGCCAGCCACCCGCCAGCCCAGAGCCCTGCCTCCGTCGTGGCGGGTGGGCTTCGTAGGAGGATCACACATGGGAACGTCTCCTTGATCTCTCTGCTGTTCCACTCGCTATACCGAGCAGGATCATCCAGGGGGAATATGTCCTTTAGCTCCCAAATGCATGTGTCTTTGTAATCTATCCCAATGGCTGACATCTAGTCTATTTGCAAGGTCAGAACTAGATCCTTTGGGGTAGGGATCCTTCAAAATTTAGTGAGTCTTTTGTTTCTTTCTAGTAGATAGTTGATTTTTTTATGCAGTTGCATATACATTTTATCAGGAAAAGATACTGTCTATGTGTGGGCACAGGGATCTGAGCTGATCTATGTGTACCTGAGTGTGTACATCACTGTGTGTGTGAACATGTGCACATACACAGAAACCTGTTATGTGGTCTCAATATTTGTATATAATTACTGCTTTTTTCTGCTCCATTTGTTGGTTCTGAGGTATATTAAAACCTCCTAGTAAGTTTGTAGACTTGGAGAGTACATCAAGCAATGACGTCAATTTTTGCCTTTTGTATTTTGAGGCTGCGTTATTGTTTACATATGTGTCATGTTGTTTCACTAGGACAGTCGATCCTCATTATTTGATGAATTCTGTTATTTTTGAACTCGCTTACGTGCTAACATTTATTTGTGACCCCAGAGTTGAGACTCGTGGTGCTTTCTTAGACACGGGCAGAGTGGCAAGAGCCTCCATTCCCGACATACACGTTCCTAGCTGAGGCCGACCAAGGTGATGCCGCCTTCTTATGTCAGCTCTCAGAGTGCAGTGTCCCTTCTGCAGCCAGTTTTTCATAGTTTTGTGTTGTTGGTGATTTTGCTGTTTAAAACGGTCCCTAGTGCAGTGTGGGTGTGCTGCCTGGGATTCTGAAGCACAAGAAGACTGTGACGTGTTTTACACACATGTGATGAAAAACAGGTACATTGAATAAACTTTGTGCAGGAACGACTTACACTGAATTAACTACATATTAAGTCAGGTGTCTTTAAACAGAAACACTCATAAAACCAGATTCTATACTGACAGGCTGGTGAAAATGCTGCAGCTAGAAGCTCCCAGGGAACTCACCTTGCCCGTCTCTATAGGCCGTGGTCAGCGTTGGCTAATTCTGTGCTCAGAGTGACTTTATAGAACGGAAGTGTTGCAAATACAGGACTCAGTTATTATTTTCTTCCCCCGAGCAGCAGGCTGCGCACTGCTCCTCCCCACTGGGGCTTTGCGGCCTGCACGCCCTTCCACGTGACAGTGAGACCCTGCCTGGTACCTCTGTGCCCAGCCTTGCGCATGCCGCAGGCTGCCGTGCTCTGCATGGCCGTCTACGTGCTGCACTCCTGCCCTTCAGGGATAGCCCTTACCAACGCCACAGTGCTGGACTTTCCTTTCTAATTCAACCTGATAATCCACGAGTGAGTTTCACTTATCTGTGCATGTGGGATTACTACCCTCAGTCCATCTGCACCAGCGTGTTCTGTGTTCGTGGTATCACGCTTTCCCTCTGGTTCCTTTCTCCCTTTCATTTCTGGCTTCTGCTTTCCTCATGCCCCCGGTCCTCCCAGATTCCTGCTTCTCCCTTCAGTGCAAAAGTGAGTAAATTCTATTTTTACCTTTTCATTGCTTTTATGTTGTATTTTACCTTGGGAAAAATGAAGCAAAATGTAACAGAAAAACATACTTAGATAACTTTAAACAAGAAAGTCTAGTTTGCAAACACCACAGCAACAACTGTTTCACGCAAGAATCATCAACAGGTGTTAACGGTAGTAAATGTAACACAGAACATTTACATAGTTTGAAAGCAACTCCCCATAAGATACTTGGTAATTACATCAGGAAAAGAAGTGAACTTAAAGTGAGCAAGCCTAGCAGACACTAACTGAACTAAGCTGTAAAAAACACAATGTCACTTAGGTGGTGTTTTCACTGAAAATGAGAAGCCATCAGACAAACCCAAACTGAGGAACAATCTCTTAAATGATTGGTCAGTGCTCTTCCACAGTGTTAAGGCTGTGGGAGAGAAAAAGAGACTGAGGCAGCACTCCAGCTTTCCTCAAGGACATCAGTGGGACAGCTGGCATAATCTGAAGGTGGTCTGCAGACCCATCAATGTCAGTCCTCTGTTTTAAAGAAAAAGAAAAAATCACAAGACATGAAGAAACAGGAAAGTATGGCCTATTCAAAGTAAAAAACCAAACTGACAGAAAACATTCCACACGAAGGCCGGATGGCAGACTTACTAGACAAAACTCTAAAATACTGTCATAAAGATGCTCCAAGAACTAAAGGAAGACACGAAGTCAGGAGAGTGATACAGGAACAATGCAAAGAAATCAATATAGAGAGAGGAAACGAAAAAGAGAATCTGGAGTTCAACAGCACAGTAGCTGAAATGGAAAATCCACTAGAGGGATTCATAAGCAAATTTGAGCAGGCAGAGGAAAGATCAGAGAACATGAAGATAAGACATCTGAAATGACTGAGTCTGAGGAACAGGAATAAAAAACATTAAAGAAAGGTGGACAGCACTTAAGGGACCAAAAGGGTACTGTCAGGTGGGCCACTCTGTGCATTGCGGGAGCCCCAGAGAAGAAAGGAGAGAGAGAAAGGGGCAGAGAGGTTATTTGAAGAAATAATGGCCTGCAACATTTGATTTGATGCAAGACTTGAATCTATAAATCCAGGAAGCCAATCAAATTCGATGTATGACAAAGTCAAAGAGATTTCTGTTGAGACACATACTCAAATTGTCCAAAGACAAAAAGAGAATCTTTAAAACAGCAAGACAGAAATGATAGAAATTCTCAATAAGATTATCAGATTTCTCATTGGAAACCTTGGGTACCAGGTGATAGGCGATGGGTTGCTATAATCATGATGCTAACAGGAAAAACTGTAACCCTAGAACTCTACATTCAGCAAAGCTGGGAGTTTGTAGCCATTAGACTTGTCCTAGAAGAAAAGCTAAAGTGAGTTTCTTTGAAATAAAAGGACACTACACAATAACTCAAGGCCCTGTGATAACTTTTAATGGAAAAGAGTCTGCAACAAACAAGAAAGAAAAGCCCTGGATTAGATGGCTTTATTGGTAAATTCTATCAAACATTTAAAGAAGAACACAAAACCCTTCTCTCTTCCCCCAAAATTGAAGAGAGAGGAGCACTTTCAAAGTCATTCTGTGAGGCCAGCAGCACCCAAAGCCAGACAAAGACATGACAAGAAAACCTCAGACAACCACTCCTTATGAATAGTGATGCAAACAACCTCAACAAAAGAGCAAACAAAATTCACCTGCATGCTAAAGGGATTATACCCCGTGACCGACTGGGCCTTGTTCCTGGAATACACAGATGGTTCAGTACGAAACATCAATCACTGTAAAATAATGCAGAACAGCAACAAAATGAAGGAAAGCTGCACGTGATCATCGCGGTCAACAGGGAAAAGCATTTGGCAAAATTCAATATTATTCCATTATAAAAGCACTCCACACACTAGGAAGAGAAAGAAACACACTCAAGACAATAAAGGTCATAAGTGAAAACCCTCAGCTAACATCATCCTTTACAGGGAAGACGGCATATTTCCCTCTCAGATCAGGAACGAGGATACTGGTCTTCAAAATTTTATTGAACATACTATTAGAATTTCTAGCCAGAATAATTAGGTAAGAAAAAGAAATAAAAGCCACCCAAATAGGAAAGGAAGAAATCAAAAGATCTCTGTTCGCAGATAACATGATCTTATATGCAAAAAACAATAGAATTCCACCAAAAAAAAAAAAAAAAAAACAAAACCCCACAACCTGTTAGAATTAATAAATTTGGCAAAACTACAGGACACAAAATCAACACAAAAATTAGTTACATTTCTATATATTAACAATGAACAGTTCAAAAAAGAAATGAAAAAGCCAAATCTACTTACAACAGCATTAAAATGATTAAAATACTTAGGAATTAACTGAGGCAGGAAGGTGAAAGATGTAAACTGAAAACTATAAAACAGTGCTTAAAGAAAACCCAGAGAAGTGCAAAGACACCCCATGTTCATTTGTGGGATGACTTAATATTGCTAAGATGTTAAGACTACACAAAAAGCTCTCAGATGCAATGCAGTCCCCATCACATTCCCAATGATATTCTTTGTACAAAGAAAAATCCATCCCCTAATTTACATGGACTCTCAACGGACCCCAAATAGCCACAACAATCCTGAAAAGAAGAACAAAGTTGGAAGACTTACACCGCCTGATTTCAAAACTCAGCAGAAAGCGAAAGAGTGTGGTACACAACAGAAGAGCCAGCCCCCAAACAAACCCTTACATATGCGGTCAGATCGTTTTTGACAAGAATACCAGGACCATTCTACAAGGAAAGGACAGGCTTTGTAACAAATGATACTCAGAAAACTGGATACCCACGTGCAGAAACATGAAGTTGCCCCCTGGCCCTATAGCACACACAAAAAGGAACTGAAAACGGATCAAAGACCGAAAAGCAGGACTGAAAATGACAAAACTCCTAGAAGAAAATAGTGGAAAAGCTTCCCGGCAATGACTTCTTGGACGTGACACCAGAGGCACAGGCAACAAAGGCACAGACACACAAACTGGACTTCACCCGAACCCAGTCACTAGGCGACCCCCCACCCCGCCCAGGGACACCGCACGTGGACATCCAGCTGTGAGCCTGAGCCTCATTATCCGCAAGTGATGTGTCTCAGGACAGAGATTCTCTGAAAGTAGACTGTGCGCTCTAGTCCCTTGACGTTAGCCACAGGGACAGTGAAAGGTCCTGACAGTATGTGAAGTGGATAAATTCCTAGAGGGACACACCCAAGAAGAAGGAACAATGGGAACAGACTTGTAGCAAGCGAGGAGACTGAAGTAGTAATCAAAACGGTGCCCACGAGGAAAAGGCAGAAGGTGGCTTCGCTGCTGAATTTCACCCCAAATGAAGAAATCACCTAATTCTTCACAAACTCCTCCTAAAATAGAAGATGAGGGGACACTTTCCAACATATTCCATGAGGCCCGAATTACTCTGATACCAAAACCAGACAGAGACATCACCAAAAACTGCAGACCAGTCATGCTTACGAACACGCACTCAAAAATCCTCAAGAAAATGTTAGTAAATCATATCTATAACACATCAAAACAATTACACCTCGTGACCTAGTGGAATTTTTCCCGGGAATGTTGACTTGACATCCAAATGTCCCTTCATGTGATCCACCATATCAACACAAAGTTGGTGGGTCCTCAGAAAAGTGCCTGGAGTGATCATATGCGCAGCAGCTCTCCTCCGAGGCCCACCCCCCAGAGAGCTGCAGACAGGGGCTCACACAAACGTGCCCCACAGCACTTCCCCACAGATGTTCAAAGGAGCAGTGTGAGAATAGCCAAAAGCTGGAAATAATCCCTATGTCGTTCAACTAAGGAGCGGATAAACCGACGATAGTACATCCATACAATGGAATATTACTTCACCATGAGTAAGAATGAAGCACTGGTATCTGCTACATTTGTCAATGAACCTCAAAATACACTAAGTGAAGTCAGACAGAAAAGGTCACGTATTGTATGATTCCATCTATATGAAATCCCTGTAATAGGTAAGTCTGCAGAAACAGACAGCAGATTGGTGCCTGCCAGTCACTGTTGTGAAAAGGGGATGGGGACTAACTGGCTGCTTATTGGATACAGAGTTTTATTTGGGAGGGAGAAAAATATTGGGAGTAGACAGTGGTGGTGCCTGAGCATCGTTGTGAATACACTAAATGCCACTGAATAGTTCACTTGAACATGGCTAATTTTATGTTACGTAAACTTCACATCAATAACGTTTCTAATGGATCAAACACCTAGTGTAAGAGCGAAAATGACAAAACTCTTAGAAGAAAATGGAGCAGTAAATCTTCATGACCTTGGACTTTGCAAAGGACTCTCAGATATAACACCAAAAGCAGAGAACACAAAAGAAAAAAAAATTGATAAACTGGACTTTATAAAAATGGAATCCTTTTGTGCTTCAGAGGATACTATCAAGGAAGTGAAAGATACCCCACAGAGTGGGAGAAAATATTTGCAAATCCCATCTCTGATAAAGGACTCCTATCTAGAATATATAAAGAGTTCCTACAACTCACTAACAAAGAGACGACCCATGCTGGGGGCTGCTGAGCTCGGGCCGAGGGGACATGGCAGGTTGGAGGTATTTGGTGTTGCAGGAAGTCCGGCTTCAAAATGGTCTGTCACCGACCAGAACTAATCCTACACACATATATGGACACCTGACTGTGACAAAGGCCCAGGGCAACATAGTGGACAAAGGACAGCCTTCTCAGTACACGGTGTGGGAACAAATGGGTCCTGACCTATGAACAAATGGAGCTGGAGCCACACTTGTTTCATCGTATACCCAAACTGACTCAGAATGGATCATAGGCCTCAATGTAAAACTTAACACTATAAAAATCCTAGAAGAAAACCTAGGGGGAAGGCTTTGTGCCGTTGGACACAACAGCATCCTTAGATCGCAAACCGAAAGCACAGTCCGTAGAAGACAAAGTGATAAACCGGACTTCTTCAAAAATGTGAGCTTTAAGTGGTAGAATGCGTGCTTAGCATGCACGAGGTCCTGGGTTCAATCCCCAGGACTTCCACTTAAAAGAACAATTAATTTTCTTCGCCCTACAAAAACAAAACAAAACAAAACAAAAACTAAACTTATTTTCATTCAGGCTCCCGGAAGAAGTTCCCGGGTCCCCGATTAGTCATGGTGATTGCTCATTGTCGGTCAGGTCCATAGAGATTGCGCTAAACAGACCCGCCACCAGCGGACGTCTCCGCAGGCGCCGGGTGGTCACCCCCAGAGAAGCAGCGCGCTCGGTCACCCTCCAGACTGAAATCGATACGAGAACTGGTTTCTAGCGCTATACTAGCGTGACCCTGTCCAGGCTGAGGGGAGAGCAGCGGTGTCCGGGGCTGTGCGCGCTGTCCCCGCGGCTGCCCACGCCGCCCAGCCCCGGCCTTCACCCCCCAGCGGTGTGGGGGCGGCCCCGGTCAGCGGTGGCCCCCGGACCCCGCCGCCGCCCGCCGCCGCCGCCCCGCGTTCCGCCGGCTCCTCGGTCGCGTCCGCAAGTATCCTCCAGCCCCGTCTGCCCCGCCCGCCATCCCCGCCGGCCCCGCTGCGGGTTCTGTGGTCCGCGCCCTCCCGGCGTTCCAGGAACTTCTCCCCGAGCTCCGCACACCCCCAATCCCCGCCGGCTCCGCTCCCCGCTCCCAACTCCGCCCGCTCGTCCGCCGGCTCCTGCGCCGCCCGCCGCCCTCCGTCCCGCCCCGCGCCGGGAGCAGGCCTCTGCCGACTCCCTCTCCATTCATTCCTCTCGCTCCGCACATTTCCCCCCGCCCCCCCGCCCCCCCGCCCCTCACCCCTTCGCTAAATCTGCTTGCCGTCCCCCTCCGCCCGCTCCGCCGGCTCCCTCCCGCGCTCCCCGCAGCCAACTCCGCCCGCTCGTCCGCCGGCTCCCCGGGGCTCTACTGGTGGCCGAGGGGGTGCTGTGGCCTCCGCCCGGCCTCGGGCTGAGCGGAGTGGGGGAAAATCCCCGCTGCCACCCGCTCGGGGTCGGGATCCGGGTGCAGGATGCTGAGTGTTTCCCCTGTGACTCCAGCACTCAGACTTGATCCTAGTCTTGCCGTGACCATCACGCCGCCGGCGTCAGCTTCACTCGGGACGCGCGCCCCGGCACAGCCGCCTCCCGGCCCCCAGGATCCTCCCTCCCCGGAGCCCCCCGCCGCAGCCCCCGAGCCCCGCCGCCCAGCCGTCCCACCTGCGCCAGGAGCAGCAACGGCAACACGACGACCAGAAGCCACCAAGTCATGTCGCGGGGAGGTCGAATGAGCAAGCTCTGTGGCAGCAGCCGACTATAAATAGACCTGGGCGACTGCCCCCCTCCCGGAGCCTAGTACAAAGTTTTGATTGGCTTTCCGAAACGCAGCTTAAGCGAGCCTCGCGTTTATTGGCCCTGCCCGTCCCCGCCTGGATGTGCCCGCCCCGCAGGCCCGCCCCGCAGGCCCGCCCCTCCCAGACCCCATGCTTCCGCTAACCCGCCGCTCCCCTCCGCTCCCACAGGAGACAGCCTCTCAGAACAGCGGAGGGGCTGTCCACAGAGGTAAGAGAAGAGCCAGCACATACAGGAGTTTTTGCAACAAAGCCCAGGCAGTCAGAGCTTCAAAAGGCTCCTGTCAACGAAGGAAAACCAGCTACCTCAGGTTAGGGAGCCGAACGCCTCTCTGGGTCTGGGAAGGTCCTAAGGTCGGGCTCCCTGACATCGTTCTCAGATGGAAGCCCTGGCTGTCCAGGGCCGTGTCCTGTGCTCCCCATCCTGAGTCCCCTCGGGGCGGGGGCACCTCTGGGAGGCCGACTGCAGTGGCTGAGGGCTCGGCAGGGGGCAGCCCCTTTGACTCTGTCCTGTGCTCCCTCAGGGCTCAGCATCACTGGGGACACCTGTGGTGACTTGGTGGCTGCAACGTCCTTTGTTTACAGATGTGACAACATTTTTCACTCACAGGCTGATGAGAGGGATTCCAGGGGAGGAGACCCCTCTTTGTGGGGGGGGACGGGTTACAGCCCCCGCAGGTGAACAGGGAGCTCCAGTCCCCTTAGTCTCCTAAGCCTCCTCCATGCCACCCCCCACGGAAGCCCCACACTCCAGGAGGGGCCGGTGGGCTGCTCCAGTCTCTGAGCCCCGCCCGGGACCCAGGTCCCTTCTGCTAGAAATTCTTCCTACTACAAGCTGCTGGCAGGTCACCCCAGGAGGTGACGAGTGCCAGTGAGGTGATGTCATGTCCCCGGGGAAGTGCCCCGCCTCTAACTTGCTCCTGCTGCTCTAGGGCTTCTGGAAGGTGGGGTGGGGCCAGGGCACGTGCCCTCCTGAGCTTCCTGTCTCCCAGTTCAGCTGCCCTGTCCTCGTCCTGCCCACATACCCTGGGAGCCAAGCCAGGCACAGGGTTGGTGGTGCAGGTGGGGGGCGTGCTGAGTGGGGGTGGGGTGAGAGGCACAGCTCTGCACCCCACACCCTCCTAGATGGCCCCACCGGCATCTCAACACCCAACAGTTGACCTGATGAACCCAGAAACTACATCCAGGTTTTTAGTACGTGGAGGTGCCACAGGACACTCTGGCAACCACCTCTCTGTGCACTGGCCACCTGTTTCCCTGGGATTGTGCCCACCCAGCTTTCTTTTCTTTGTTGACTTAGAATAGTTCTTAGCATGCCCAGGTCATAAAGAGAATTCTGGACGAGATTCGGAAGCTGCAGGGGGCAGGGATTGGAAGAGCTGGCGAGTCAGGCTGCACCAGGGTGGCCAAGTCCGGCTCTGAAAGAGGGTTCAGGGTGCAAGTTGGGTGGCCCAGGTCTTCCAGTCCAGAGCAGCCTGCCCTGGAATCCAGATGTGGAACACTGCCACCTCCGGGACACTCGCTCTCCAGCAGTGGGGCTCCAGAGCCAGTCTGGGGCACTGACCTCGGAGAGGGGCCCTGGGAGTCCTCTGCCTACGGCAGGCATGACGGTTGGAATGGCAGTGCCCACTTGCCCCTTCCTTGGCTCCAGTCCTGGCTCCATCCTGTCCTGGGTCTTTTATCCTTCGCGTGCTGTTAGGGCTGGTCCGCTGTCTCCCTTTGCTGTGGTGTGTGGGGTCTGTGGTCTGCTGCTCCCACCCTTTCCTTCAGGAGCATCCTCAGCTGTCTCAGCAAAAGCAGGTCCACTCACGCTGGCCCTGGTGGCAGTGAGTACCAGGAATGGTGGACACAGTGGAGTTGAAGGGCTGTGCTGGGGGCATCAGGGGAAGGGGGTCATCGTTGCAGGGGAGAGACCAGGGCTGCCTTGGAGTCCCCTGCTGGGTAGTGCCCCTCCTGTTTCCTCAGCTGGCTCATTGGCTGGTTGACACGAATCTAGCCTCCTGGCATCTGCTCCACAGGGTGGCCTGCTTCTAACTGCTCCCTGCAAACCCAACCCCATCCTCCCAGGACCTCTTCCCTCCATCCTCATGACCTTGGACCCCTCCCTGGGTCCCTCCAGCCCCAGACAGACCACTGCTGGCGTTGAGTCTCTCCCTTGAAAGACCACCCTCCCCTATGGTTTCCAGAAATCCCCCCAAAAGACAACATGCAACATGTGTGTCCATTTATTTCAAGGAGTAGAGCATAGACGTGCCCCCAGACTGGGGGGAGCAGGCAAGAACACAGATACAAAAACCGGAAAATAAGACAGTCAGCTCAGATGGTACTGCCACAGCATAGCTTAAGGCTCCGTGTGTATCTACATGTGCAGATGCTCACACACACACGCAGGCACACACAGACACATGCTCGCACACGCACATGCACCCACGTGGCATTTGACACAGGAATGGAGGCCAGACGCCAGACACTGTTTGCAGCCTGCCTAAAATATTGCAATTGCATTTATTAAAAACGTGTAGAAGGGGAAGATCGTGCACCAGTCTCAGCGAAGTGTCCCACCTGGCCGTGGGCACCGCTGCCTGCCCACGCCCGCCCGCCCCACCTTGGCACGCCAGGCCCCGCAAGGTGCAGCGGGTCCCGCAGGGGCACATGCTGGGCTCCGTCCAAACAGCACGAGGGCAGAACAAAGCCCCCAGTGCCCCGTCCAGAGCAGCCCGGAGCTCACCTGAGGCAGGGTTACAGGAAAGGACGGCCTGTGCCTCAGGTCTAAGGAGGACTGGGGCCCTGGGGACTCCCAGCTTGCTCCTCAAAACTCCTGACTCACCCCTGCTGGGGAGCAGCCCTCCAAAGCCTGGCAGGCCCCCCTCTCCCACCTCCCTCAACCCCGCGTGGCGAGTGGTGGCGGACGTGGAGTGATGATGCCAGGGAGTGCAGCGCATGAGGACAGTGGCATTTGGCTTTGGCATTAAGGCCAGCACCGGGTGGAGGGCCCCGAGGGAAAGGCCAGCCCCTTCCCAGGGGGACCCCATGCGGCTCCCCAGGTCCCGCCTGCTGTCCAGCGTTATGGGCCACAGCAGCTGGGCTCCTCAAGTCTCTGCCTCCACGGGGCTGGCTTAAAGTGCTAGGTGCTGGGAGGGAGGCTGGGGCCGGCCCGAGTCCTGTAGGTGATGCCCACGCCGTCCCCAAAGGGCTCTTATTTGAGGATGTAGTTAATGAGCAGCTGGCACGCCAGGAACACGCAGAGCAGGAACCAAGAGCGGGGACTGTGCAGGAGGCCTGGGGCCGGCGCCTGCCTGGCCTGTGCGGTGGAGCTCAGCATGGCTGAGAGATGCCTAGAATGACAGGGTGCATTCAAGGAATTCAAGTGGGCAGCCCCAGCCAGCCCAGACAGGACGCCACATCCCTGTCCTCTGGATGCAAACGCAGGTGAGTGGCTCATTCAAGGGTGGGGCCCCAGGGCACAGAGGCTGCACCGGGCTTCCCAGGCACACATGCAGGGGCTGGCGTCAGGGCTTGGGAGCTGGGCTTCCTACATCTCCCCTCCCACCTCCCCTGTTACAGGCTGACTGTGTCCCCCAAAGTCATATGTTGCAATCCTGACTCATCACCCCCAAAATGCGACCATATGTGAAGATATGACATTTAAAGAGGTGATTAAGGTAAAATGAGGTCACTAGGATGGGTCATAATGCCCTAGGACTGGTGTCCTTACAAGAAGAGGAGATTAGGACACAGACACACACAGAGGGATGACCACGTGAGGACGTGGGGAGAAGACGGCTGTCTCCACGCCAAGGAGAGAGGCCTTGGGAAGAACCAGCCCTGCCTGGACCTCGGATGCCAGCCTCTGGGACTGGGTGAACGTCTGTGGTTGAAGCGGGCTCCCCCTGAGACTCTGTATTACAAACAGCCCCAGGAATCCCATACTCCTGCCCTGGACTCTGAGGTCACTGTGGGTCTGGACCTCTGCAGAAGCTTCTGGCTGTTCTACTGGCCACTTGCTTGCAGCAAGCCTCCTCCTGTGGTGCTGGACGGCTGCTCTGGCCCCTCAGCTCCCACGGCCTCCGGGCTCAGCTCCACCATCTCGGCCCTCTCACCTCGACTCGCCCCTTCTCCCAGCAGCGGCCCTCCTGTGGTGCCCACTGCTCTCAGTAGTGACCCCTGCTTCCCCCTTTTCCAGTTCCTTCCTGGCCACCAGCATCCTCCTCCAGAAAGCCCTCCCTGACCACGCAGACTGCATTCCTCTCCCATGCTTACAAGGTGCCAAGTATCCCATTTTCTTGGCGCCACACAGCCTCATAAGGGAGCTGGTTACTAAAAAGGTGTGAGACCCTTCTGTGCCAAGCGTTTGGTGAGTCAAGGGAGCAGGAAAGCTGGCCTCCTCACAGTCCTACAAGTCTAGACTTCTCTGAGCATCCCAGATGCTAATGGCTGCCAAGTGCTGGCCAGGTGCCGGGCACAGGGCTCAGCCCTCTACTCCATCTTCCTCCTGCCCCAGGGTCACTGCTGTCAACCTCAATTCATAGATGGAGAGACTGAGGCACAGACAGCCCGAGGTCTCACAGCAAGACAGCCCACAGCCTGGACTGGAGCCAGGAACCTGGCTTTTGGGTGGAGCTGGAAAGCATGGCTGCGTCTCTGGACACCGGTATCCCAAAGCGCGTTCTTGCTCACCCAGCTGGACCTCCTATGCACAGAGCCGTGGACACAGCAGAGAGACACTCGCTGCCGGCGGCACCCCTTCCAGCTCAGATCTGGCTTTACCCGCCACCACCAGCACCACCGGCAGCCCAGCCCTGGCTCACCTGGGGCTCCATCAAGCCCATGCCTGGCCCAGCATCCTTCTCACCAGCTCAGCCCCTTCAAACAAATCTCCGTGCCCTGCCTGCCCCCTCACAGAGGGCAGAACCCAGGAGGTCCGGCCTGTCCACACCCAGCAGCCAGACCCTTGGAAGTCCTGGGAGCTCTAGCCCGAGTGACATTCCAGATGACCGCCTGCCCCCCGCTGGTCTGGCTCTCCTGCGCTGACATGGAGCCCCGGCCCACCTGTGTAGCTCCTGCTGGGCCTCCCGGGTGGACAGGATTGCCTCGTGCAGCACCTGCAGCCGCCTTGCCTCCTTCCTGCACCGAGGGCACGGGCTCTCGCAGCCTGAGATGGGGACCCAGGGGACAAGGGAACACAGGAGGGGAGGAGGAGTAGTGAGGATGAGCGGGATTGTCCGGGGAAATGGCAGGCAGGGTCCTGGGGTTGTGCAGCTAATGACACAGGGAGGTGGCACCGAGGGATGTTTCTGGAGGGAATCCTGGGCCCAGCTGGCCTCTAACAGACCCTGGCGGCAGACATGGCAGCAGCAGGGACCATGTTGGTGAGACAGGCACCCCTTGAGGGCAACAGGCAGAGAGGCAGGAGCAGAATCAGAGTCACAGACGAACCCCACATAGCCCTGCCTCTCACACTGCCCAGCCCTCTGAGCGCAGACTTGGGGAGCCCTGCCCCCTCCCACACCCTCATCTGCCCCGGGCTCAGGAGGCCCCGTGGGAGGACGGTCAGGGTCGGGGTGGGGATGGGGGGTGGGGCGCTTCCACTGGATGCTTCTCTGCCCCACCCTCCTGCAGAGAGACTGCCCCAGGAGGGCTCACCAGGAACGAAGTCACCGTCCTCCTCCTCGTCCGAGAGCTCTGGACAGGACTCAGGCGTGGAGCCACTGCTCTCGGTGACCTGGCTGTGGCCGGAGGGCTGGTCGCTGGCCTTGCGGAGTCGCCGGGCTGGGCCAGGCCCCTGGAGAGAGAGGGAGCAGCTGTGGCCAGAGCCCACCCACACCCACCACATGCTCGCTGGCCCCGCGCTCCAGCTGTGCCCTCAGGGAGCCGCGAGGGTGCCGCTGGGCTTGCGGACACAGCTCTAGAAGAGGCAGGTAGAAGAGGAGGATGCTGATGGTGGTGGGGGGCTCGGAGGAGGTCCAGCCTGCCCCGGCCCCAGCCGGACTGGAGCAGTCACTCCGCTGCCGGGCCTCGGTTTCCTCTTGGGTAACAAAGGGGGCTGAGCCCCTCTGTGTTGGTTGCCGAAACATGCAGAGATGAAGGCGGTGGGGGCGGGGACGGTTCTGCCCTCTGTGACCTGACAGCTAGGGCTCCCCCAGCACGGAAGGACACCCAGGCTGGGCCAGCCTCTAGCAAGTCCCCTGAGTACAGGAGTGGCCACGTGACAGCAGGCCTGTGTCCTTGGAGGGGCCCGGGTTGGTGACTGGATGCTCTGGTGTGGCCCTGGTGTGTATCAGTGATGGGGAGGTGGGGTCAGAGGCAGGATGGGGGTGGGGCAGAGTTGGGACAGGTGGATTTTGCCACAGGGGCAGGTCTCAGGGTGGGGGGGCCCCAAGATGACTGGAAAGGCTGAGGAGAGGGAGGGAGATGCAGAGGGGTGGCAGGTGGACCCCAGCTGGAGGGGGCTGGGGCCATCTGGCCCGCATCTGAGTTGAGGGGCTGCAGCTTGTGGGGGAAGGGGAGGGGGCGGGACACATGGCTGGTGAGATACTGTGGCCCCTACTTACTGGGGAAATCGGGGCCACTGGGCAAGAATGGGGAGCACGGGCGAGCCCCGTCCTCCCGGCTGTGTGCACAGCAGGCACCCAGCTGGTGCAGCAGGGGCTGTTCCACACGTGGCGTCACTCCAAGCTTCCCGCAAAAGGCACTTTTGTGTAGATCTCTTCTTCCTCCTGCCTCCTGGAGCCCCTCCTGCCTGCTCTTTTGAGCCCCTGGCATCTGAGTAAATGCCAGCTCCTCTTCCTCCTACTTGGGCACGTCCCTGGGCTGCCCAGGACCTCAGTTTTTACATCTGTAAAGTGTAATGTGCTACGGACACCACATGGGGAGGCTCTGGGGAGTGATGGGCTAGGACCAGCAGGCCCTGGCACAGTGCCCTGAACATTGGGGCACCCCAGGAATGGAGTGTCCCACAAACCCAGGTGTCTTGACCCCATGCAAGGCAGGGAAGGGCAGGGAAGGGACAAGGGGTGACGCCAGAGGAGACCCTCCTAGGATGTAGAGTGAGACAGGGTGAGGGGCCCAGAGGAGGAGGGCCAGGCAGGTGGAGTGGTGGCACCACACCTGGAGGACCCCAGGCAGGGGCCCTGGGGATGGTGCTGACCTGGTGCCTGGGCCCTGGGCTGCCCAGGAAGGTGGTCTGGTGGGCCATGGTCTCCCGCTGCAGGGTGTGCAGGACCCCATCTTGCTCAAACTGGGCAATGTCCTTCAGGGGGTCCCAGGGCCTGTGGCTGGAGGGTCCAGAGGGTGTCCATTGGCAGGGGAAGTGGCCCTCGGAGTGAGGGGGCCCCATCCTGGCCCAGGCCTCAGCCTCCCAGCAGTGGCTGGAGACCCCACAGGAGAGCGACCACTGCCTGCACCCATGTGCAGGGCCTAAGGGGGAGCTCCTGTGTGACCCCCCCATCACTTGCTCCTCCAGAGGGGCAGGAGCGCCTGCAGCCCTCCCCTCTCAGGCCCAGAGCCAGGCTGGGTGGGCGGTCTGCTGTCCACCCGCACTCACTTCTCGTATCGGTAGCGCCACTCCTGGGTGGCAGGGTCCAGGTGGAACAGCCGTGGCGTCCAGGGCACCAGGTTCTGCTGGCGCTCTCGGGCCCGCTGCCTCTGCGCCTCCTCCAGTGAAAACTTCTCCTGTGTGGCCCTGTGCTGGTCACCGTCGCTGATGGCCCTGGTGACATGCTGCCAGAGCCTGTGGGCAGAGCACCCACTCTAGGCTGGGGTACCTGGGCAGCCCTGTCCCCTCCACACTGGAGGGGAGGCTCAGAGCAACCCCCTACTCGATTGCCTCCAGCAACGGGGAGCTCACTGCCTCTCCGGGTGACTGTGTCTTCCAGGGCACTGTTCATTTCCCAGGAGACGGTTCTCTCCCATGCTGAATGCACACTTCCCACCAGCAGGGACCTCCCTGTGATGTGGCTGGTCATCTGACCCAGAGCCTGCTCTTCCCTGGACCTCACTCCCTTTCCCTCCAGCCGCCACGAGGGAGGGTCCATCCTCCCTGCCAGGGACCTCCAGGGGATGGGCTTGCGGCACTGCCGACCTGGAGAGCTGCTGCTCGCCCAGCCACGCCCGGCGGGGGTCAGCAGGTCCCACGGTGCCGGCCTCACCTCTCCGACTCCAGCTCTGTCTGTTCCTCGAACAGGACCGTGTGCCGCTTCAGCCGCTGCCCGCGGACCTCCCCGCTCGGGTTCCAGAAGAGCTCGGTGCCTCCTCTCCCCTCCTCCTTGATGAACACTTCCCTGTCCTGCCCCAGACGGCCGGGCGGGTCAGAGGCGCCGGCCGCGGCCCGCGGTGCCCACGCCTGCCTGGAGGGTGGCTCTTACCCAGTGTCCCATGAGACGCGCCAGGACCTCCTCTCCTGATGTGATCTTCCCTGAGATCTGGTTGATGCTCGTGCTGCCCCCAAAGAAAGGCTGTGGACACAGCCGAGATGGACGCGTGAGGGCCAGGCCCCTGCACCCCTCGGAGAGCTGGGGAGGAAGAGAGGCCCCTTCCTCGCTGGGGTGGGAGCCCCGAGGCCTGAATGCACGGGAGGCCTGCTGGGATGGAACCCGAGGCTGGAGGCGGCCACACACGCCCAGGGCCTCGCCTGAGCTCAAGGGTGCAGGGGCCGTCCCGTGCCCTGCGGTGGGGAAGGGGCCTGGGCCTGTCCTGGCAACACTGTGTGGCCTGCGGGCAGCCGCTTCCCCTCTCTGGGCCCAGCTGTGCTACGGGAAAGCCCAGAGCTGTGCCCTTAGCACCTCTGCTCAGAAAATGATCCTGGGAGCAGAGAGAGGGTGGGTGGGGCCCCCTAAGCCTCGCCCATCCCCGGCCCGGCCCCGCACCCCCAAGGCCCTCGGTGGCCGAGGCACTGTGTCCAGCGCTACCTTGAGCTTGAACTCCAGCTCAGCGCGGAGGTGGTTCTCCTCACACTCGATGGTCACCCTGCCGCCCAGCTGCAAGGTCATGGTGCCGTAGAGGATTCCTGAAACCACCAGTGCCGGGGTCAGGGGCCGCCCTTGCGCCAGCCGAGTCCTGTCCCAGCAACACTGAGGCCCGGAGGCCTGTGTCAGACCCAGGAGGGCGGGCAGGGGCAGCGGGGGGGTGGGGGCAGGTGCTCCTGAGGGCAGGGCCACCAGGTTGGAGAGGGTCTCCCCGGGGGGACCGAGCCCGGGGCTGGGCCTG
Source organism: Camelus bactrianus (assembly GCF_048773025.1). Classification (NCBI taxonomy): domain Eukaryota; kingdom Metazoa; phylum Chordata; class Mammalia; order Artiodactyla; family Camelidae; genus Camelus; species Camelus bactrianus. The sequence continues at coordinate 2,357,882 of NC_133548.1, forward strand.
GCTCCTCAGCGACTGGCTCCCCACCGGCGCGCCGCGTCTCTGCCACCAGGGCCTTTGCTCGTGTGAGTTGCTACGTCCAGGAGACACCCCACCCTCTGCTGGGTCGCCTCCTCCAGGGAGCCCCTGTTCTAGGCTCCCCGGGAGACACTCATCAGGGTCTATTACTTGGCTCTGTAGTTCCTGCCCCACGTGGGTGCCGAGACTTCCCTGCTCCCTGCCACTCCCAGGGCGGGCCAGGCATGGCTTTTTTGATCCAAATACACACATTTTTTAATTAGTGAAGGAAATCATGAATCTTCCATTTCTGGTCATATAGAGGGATTAATCTAATGAAAGAAAGAAAGGAAGAAAGAAAGAAAGGAAGGAAGAAAACCATTCTCACTCTGAAACACTTAGAAATGTGGGACAAAATGTATCTTTCAAAAATTAAAAAAAAAAAGACAAGCTAATTGAAATAGCAAAAAGGCTGGAGACACCCCCGAATCCTCCCGTGCACACGATGGAGCAGCTCTGCAGAAGGGAGGGAGGGTCTCCGAGCTGCTCCGGACACACCGACGAGGCCAAGGGTGCGGGGCAGGGTGAGCAGGGCCCGATTCTTTCCCAGGGGTGGGGGAGGGGGTCTGAGAGACCCTAGACTTGTCGCTACCTCCGTTTGTGGTTTTGACTTTGGAACCAGGTGGATGTTTCATTTACATAATTCTTTTAAAAAGCGGAATTAAAAAAAGGCAATTCCTAAAAATCCAAAGTGAAATGAAACAAAAAAGACCAGAATGAGTGTCACATAGTGGTGTGATCCCACAGGGGAACATTCGATGACCTTACAAATGCCAGTGGGATCTGCTTAGAACCAGAGCAAACGCAGCAGTCACATCGCACGCCGTCTTCAGCCACAGCCCTGTTGGCTGCGGGCCTGCTTAGTGTTGTTCTGGGGGCTGTGTGTCTGCTGTGTATCTGTTTTAAGCTTAAAAACAAAAAAGATGTCTCTTCAGCTCCCTGGAAAGCCCTAGAAACAAATTACTCCTAAGAAACAGACCTAGTCTCCAGACTGTGGTGTCTGAGTATCGTTTTCTGATGGGAGGAACCTGGGGCTCACTGGAGAAGTGGTCGATCTGACATCCAGAGCTAGAAATGTCAGTGTCTCCTGGGGTCACGCCAGAAGGAGGCAGGCCACTTGGACTGTATGCAGAGGACCCAGGAGCCAACCTGACGGCTCCCGCCAGCCATCGATGGCACCATGCGCATCAGCTGGGGTTCCAGCCAGAACGTGAGTGATGTGGTACAAAGGTTACACGACTGGGGGCTGGCTGGGTTGTGGCCACCTGGGGGTTCAATGTACTTTCATACGTATTTGAAGTTTTCCGTAATAAAAAGTTGAAGCCAGAAAAGAGAAAAAAAAAATACTATATGATATAACTTATACATGGAATATTAAAAAAAAAAAAAAGGACAAATGAATTAATTGATAAAACAGAAACAGACTCACAGACATAGAAAACAAACATGGTTACTGGGGGGAAGGGGGTGGAAAGGGATAAACTGGGAGTTCGAGATTTTTAGATACTAACTCATATGTATAAAACAGATAAACAAGTTCATACTGTAGAGCACAGGGAACTATATTCAGTATCTTGCAGCAACTTACGGTGAAAAAGAATATGGAAACGAATATATGTCTGTTGCTGTATGACTGAAACACGTTGCTGTGCACCAGAAACTGACACAACATTGCAAACTGACTGTACTTCAATTTAAAAAACGTGATTCACTAGTGAGAATATAAAACAATTGTGTTTACAGAAGGAATCGCAAAATGATCAAGGATAAGATACAAGTATAAAAGAATAGTCTGGTTTGAAATGGGATCAAGTAGAACTTTTAGGGGAAAAAAACCCCCCAAAACATCGAAACTGAACTCAGTGGATGAGTTAAACAGTGGGTTAGTCAGCGCTGAAGTTAGATCTGAAGAAATGATCTCGAATGTAAAGAGGTAAAAGATACGAGACACAGAGCATAGACTGGGCGGTTTAACTTACATCTAACTGGAGTTCTAGGGGGAAAAGTGGAAAAATTGGGGTGAGTCAGCATAAAAAAATACTAGCTTAAAAACTGCCATACTTGATCAAAACCATGAAATCTCAGCTTAGAAAGTTCAAACCAACAAAAACTCTTACAAATACAAATAAAATATTAAAAAGAAATCCAGAACTATCAAGCCACAGAAAGGCATGGAGGAATCTTAAATGCATATTGCGTGGCACAGAACAGAGAGCCCAGAGATAAATCCACACACTAGCGGTCAATTAATCTTCAACAAAGGAGGCAAGAATACACAGTGAAGAAAAGACCGCATCTTCGGCAAGTGGTGCTGGGAAGGCTGGAGCTGCGTGTAATGCAGTGGAGTTAGAATACTCGCTCCCACACACAACAATGCACTCAAAATGACTTAAAGACTCAAACACAGGACGAGACACCATAAACCTCCTAGGAGAAAACACAGGCAAGACATCATCTGACATACATCTCAGTGATGCTCTCCTAGGGCAGTCTCCCCAGGCAACAGACATAAAAGCAAAAATAAACAAACGGGACCTGGTTAAACTTCCAAGCTTGTGCACGGCAAAGGAAACCATAAACAAGACAGAAAGGCCACCTATGGAATGGCAGAAAATATCTGCAAATGATGTGACTGACAAGGGCGTAATTTCCAGAATATACAAATGGCTCATACAGCTTAATAACAAAAAAATAAACAACCCGATCCAAAAAGTGGCAGAAGACCTAAGCAAGCAATTCTCCAACGAAGACATACAGATGGCCAATCGGCACATGAAAAAATGCTCAGTGTCGCTAATTATCAGAGAAATCCAAAGTTAAACTACAATGAGGTATCACCTCACATCCGGTCAGAATGCCCATCATTTGAAAGTCCACAAGGGATCAATGCTGGAGAGGCTGTGGAGAAAAGGAACCCCTCCTACACTGCTGGTGGGAATGCAGTTTGGTGCAGCGACTGTGGAAAATCGTATGGAGGTTCCTTAAAAAAATAAAAATAGACTCACCCTATGATTCAGCAGTCCCACTCCTGGGTACATATCTGGAGGGAACTCTTAATTTGAAAAGACATCTGCACACCAATGTTCACAGCAGCACTATTTACAATAGCCAAGACATGGAAACAGCCTAAATGTCCATCAAAAGATGACTGATAAAGAAGATGTGGTATGTTTATACAATGGAATACTACTCAGCCACAAAAAGAATAAAATAATGCCATTATGCAACATGGATGGACCTGGAGATCATCATTCTAAGTGACGTAAGCGAGAAAGAGAAAGAAAAATACCATATGATATCACTCATATGTGGAATCTTAAAAAAAATACACACATGAACTTATTTACAAAACAGAAACAGACTCACAGACATAGGGAACAAACTTCTGGTTACCAGGGGGGAAAAGGGGTGGGAATGGATAAACTGGGAGTTAGGGATTTGCAGAAACTACTATATATAAAACAGATGAACTTGTTTATTTTATATATAGTAGTTTTTTTTCTGTACAGCATAGAGAACTACATTCAATATCTTGCAGTAACCTATAATGAAAAAGAATATGAAAACAAATATATGTATGTATATACATGACTGAAACACTATGCTTTCCACCAGAAATTGATGCAACAGCAAATCGTACACTGACAATACTTCAATAAAAGAAAATACACGCGGCTTAGTCAAGATTCCAGTTTGAAGAGGTAAATACACCCTGTGATTCCAACTCTACGACATTCCGAAAAAAGTAAAACAATGGAGACATTAAGAAGTTGAGAGGAAGACATCTAAGTCAGTAAGAGTGGGAGAGGGAAGCAAGGAAAGCCACTGTGGAAACCAGTATAGAGATTCCTCAAAAGACTAGGAATAGACTTTCCATATGACCCAGGAATCCCACTCCTGGGCTTATATCCAGAAGGAACCCTACTTCAAAATGACATCTGCACTCCGATGTTCATAGCAGCACTATTTACAGTAGCCAAGACATCGAGACAGCCTAAATGTCCATCAACACATGGCTGGATAAAGAAGCTGTGGTATATTTATACGATGGAATACTATTCAGCCATAAAAGCCGACAACATAATGCCATTTGCAGCAACATGGATGTTCCTGGAGAATGTCATTCGAAGTGAAGTAAGCCAGAAAGAGAAAGAAAAATACCATATGAGATCACGGTATGTGGAATCTAAAAAAAAAAACAACATAAATACAAAACAGAAACAGACTCATAGACATAGAATACAAACTTGCAGTTGCCAAGGGGGCGGGGGGGTGGGAAGGGACAGACTGGGATTTTAAAATGCAGAATAGATAAACAAGATTATACTGTGTAGCACAGGGAAATACATACAAGATCTTGTGGTGGCTCACAGTGAAAAAAATGTGACAATGAATATACGTATGTTCATGTATAACTGAAAAATTGTGCTCTACACTGGAATTTGACACAACATTGTAAAATGACTATTACTCATTAAAAAAATGTTAAAAAAAAAAAAGAAGATGAGGGGTTACCAGGGGCTGGGAGGAGTGGGGGTGGGGGATGAACAGGTGGATTCAGCATTTTAGGGTGGTAACGGTACTCTGATACCGGAATGGTAGAAACATGATACTATGCATTTGTCCAAATCCATGTAAGGAACAACACAAAGAGTGAACCCCCAAAATGCACTATGGACTGTAGTTAATAATAATGTGTCAACATTGGCTCACTGATGCTGGATGTTAATGGGGGATGTGTGTGTGTGTGGGGGTGGGGTGGGGGTATACCAGAACTCTCTGTAATTTCTGCTCAAATTCTTGTAAACATAAAACCACAGTAAATAAAAAAAAAGTCCATTAATTAAAAAATAAAACAGAAATCCGAATCCTAGCAATTACAAGACACCGAAGACAAGAGGAAATCTTAAAAGCAGCTATAGGGAAAAGCAGATCAGCAAATAGGTGGCCGGCCGTCTGACCACCAGCCACAGTGAAGTCAGAAAGTGGTCACAGACGTTCAGAGAAGAGAGGAGAGCCGTCTGCCTGGAGCCCCACACCAGCTAAAACGCGCTGGAAGAGGGAGGGTGAGATAAAGATACCTTCAAACAGACAAGAACCAGAGGGTTCTCACTGGCGGAGCCGGCCTGGGCTCTGCCCTCGGGCGGCCCTCACCTTTGCAGTGGGCGTAGGGCATGGTCAGGGTGTAGTCCTCCGCCCGGTTCAGGAAGGTGAGTGTGGCCTTGCCGTCCAGCAGAGCCGACAGTGAGTTCCCTGCAGAGACGGGGCAGTGGGACCAGTGAAAGGAGACGGATGCTTGGGACCTGGGGGCCCACCCCATAAAGTCACAGGACCTGCGCTCCCTTCTCAGTAGGTGGCACGAGTCCCAGGCACCTCCAGCTGTATGACTGTGGGTGGGTCACTTAACCTCTCTGAGCCTCAGATTCTGTAAAAGCCCCATCCAGTTCAGACAAGTCACTCACCCTGAGAAGTTACTTAACTTGCCACGAGTTAATGTTTATTTCAGTTACTAAAGCAGGGATTCTCAGGGTGAAGGCTTCAGACCTTTTCAAACTAGGGTCCCTGCTCTGATTTTAAATGCCCCTGGAGATGGGTACAGCCCACTCAGCGCTGAGAGTCACAGCCATGGTGACGGGAGAACGGGGTGGAAGAGGTGGGTTAAGCCCACAAGCCTCTGTGGACTGCTGGGCACACAGACGTACTCAGAGCTTGCTGAGCACTTGTGTTTCATTTTGATCCATTTAAATAGCCACGTGTGGCCCATGGTGCAGAACTGGACAGCCAGCTTCAGGTGGTACCTTCTCGTGTGATTCTGTCTCATTATCCTCACAGCATCCCTGCAAACGGCTGAGGGATGGGAGGCCCGGGGGACCGGGCTTCGGGGGGCTCTGCCTGACCCCAGGTTCTGGGCACTTTACCCCCTCATGGTCCTTGACTAGGAGAGGGGGGAGGGACATGGACACGGCCACCGTGGGAGGTCTTGGTGAGCACCGACTCTGGGAGCTCAGTCCTCCCCCATTTCCCGGGCACCCTGGGGAGAGCCCCAGAGCCCCTCACCGTAGAACCGGGACTTGGCGGTGATGCTGCCGCTGATGCAGAAGCCATCCTTCCTGTTGCTGACATGGAAGGCGGACACGGGCGGGTGGTGGGACACCTGCGGGCGGAGAGGCGGCTCCTGGAACGGCCCCCTCACCACATCCCTCCCAGCCCCAGGAGCAGGTGGGAGGCAGTCCTGGCTCTGATCCCCAATGTCCAGGGAAGCCAGGCCTGAGTCCTGGGGCCCGGGAGCTGATTGGAATCCCCGTACCACCCCAGAGTGCTCGTAGAAAAATGGGGTGAATAGTCCCCTTCCCTAAGGGACACTTTCTGCTGTCGCAGCCACGGTGCTGCGTCTGCACCTCCTGGGAGAATCCCTTCCAGCATCAGTGAGGGCAGAGCACTTCCGACGGTCGGAGGTGGGGCCACCCAGACACGTGCACTGGGATCAGATGCCCTCTGCCAGGGCCCTGCCCGCCACAGAGCCCAGCGTCCAGCCCGGTGCGGGGCGCGGCCGGGGTCCTTGCCTGCTCAGCGATGTAGAAGGTGTGGCTGTTGGTCTGGGGGTGGAACCAGCAGCAGCGGAAGGTCTCCCCCAGGATGGGGTTGTAGGGCTTCCGGATCCCCTGCGGGCAGCGAACAAAGAGGCTGGCGTGAGCAACTGGGAGGCCAGGGACCCCATGGACAGGTGTGGACCGAGGGACAGTGAAGGGGGCTGCCCCTGCGCCCAGCCCCGGCACCCGTGGGGAGCGGGTCTCTGGGGGGGATGCTTGGTTTGCCCTCTGCTTCCGGGAACGGCTCCCACCTCTGCTCTGGGGGGACGGCCTGCGAGGTGTCCTGTCCACGTGGCTCTGAGTGGCACTTAAGGCCCTGACCATGTCACACTCTCCCTGGACTTCAGGAGAGGCCAGTGCTCAGCCACTCAGAGCCTCCAGTGGCTTCCAATGACCTTTCAAGTTACATCCCAAATCGTCCAGCCTGCGCCCTGACTGTCAATCGGCCACCCTTCTGCTCCCCAAACAGCCCAAGTTCATCAGGGGAAGAATCTTCTTAACTGGAGAGCCCGTCTCCGGGTCTCTACGTGGTCCAGCTCAGACCCACACCCCGGGCCACCCCTCGTGCCACCCCCGACCTCCATCACTTGTGGCTGTTTGTGCGTCTGCCGGCCTCACCCTGGAGGCCGTGGGCTCTGTGAGTGATGACTGTGTGCAGAACACGCTGGAGGCGCACCTGCACCGTCCTGAGCTGTGTCCCTGAGCTGTGCCCCTCAGTTCCCTTCTGCCCAAGCTCCCCAGACCCATGCCTGAGCTGACCCTGCAGCAGCCACTGTCCTGTCCTTCAGGGCAGCCTTCCACATGGAGCCGCCTCCTCTGAGAAGTCCTCCTGGGAGCCTTGCCTATGTCCCAGCAGCCCATGCACCCAGCGCCACTGAGGCTGTGGGCACACCCAGTCCTGCCGAGGGCAAGAGTCTGCCTCTGCTGAGCCCGGGTCTGCCTCCAAACGCTGAAGGCCCCAGGCAGTCAGGAGACTTGGTCCACTGCCAACCTGCCGTGGGGCTCTGGGGACTTCCTGTCCCCTCCTCAAGCCTTAGTTTCCCACCCTGCGCAGTAGAGACGTGGAGCCCCGGGCTCCGTTGGGGTCTGGGGAGGGGGTGGAGTTGCAGGCCCCAGGCCCCCACATCCCCACTACCGCCAGAGCAGCCCTGCTCTCATCCGGCCTGGGTTTCAGGTTCTTAAAGGGGCCGTGCAACCAAAAAGCAGATTATGAAAACCCACGGGTCCCCAGAGTTCCCTGAGGTTCAGGGTCAAACGCCCATTTCTTGGCACTGCTGTGTGGCAGCTCTTTCTCTGAGGTGCAGAGGGGACCAGCTTGGGCCCTTCAGGGATTGGGACCACTCTTGGGCCTGGCCTTGGCCAGGCGGTCCCTGGGTGGAGAGTCGGGGCTCTGTCCCTCATCTCTGAGGACCTGGGGCCACTGTGGGGACAATCAGGATCCTTCAAGGCCACGCAGGGCAGGCGACGGCCCGGGACTCTGGGCAGGGGCAGGCGCCAGGGGACCGGGCTGGGCGCACCTCGCCCTGGGCCCGCTCTCCCCGGCCCGTGCGTCTCACCTTGGGCTTCTTGTAGAATCCGGACAGGTACCACCTCAGCACGTGCTTGATGCGGCTGTAGGCGTCCTCCTCCAGAGCAGCCCTGAGATTGGGGGGAGAACGCCCTCACTTGGGGTCGGGGTCCCTGGGATGCCCTCCTCCTTTCCCCAGCCCTCTCCCTCCTTCCATTTCAGCCTCCATCCACTTGCTGAACATCCGGGCCCCCCCCCTGCTGCCCCCTGGGGAATGGGTTCTCCGCCAGAAAGTGTCAGGGCAGCTCCAATGCTGGGGCGGAGAGCGCGCTGCTGGCTAGAGGCTGGCGGGCAGCTCCCGCATCCCCGACAGCGCCCAGGATGCTCTCTGGCACCCAGTTCCCTCTGTGCTGGCTCCTGAGCCTGCAGCCCCCACCTTCCAGCCTTGGCCATGTTCAGCTCAAAGGCGCCAAAGCCAGGGCTCAGGACTTGGGGTGCACAGAGGTGCTGGGGCTCACCTTTGATGGCTCTGGACCTGATTGGACCTGGGGCTGCCCCCACCCTCCCTCTCCACCAGCTCCTCCCATGGAGATGGGGCCCCTTGGGGGCAGAGCCCGCGGGGACAGTTTCCTGGGGACCCTCAGAACCCTCTGTGGGGCAGGCAGGGGCAGAGGGAGGCTGCAGGGCCTCTGGGTGCCCGCGTGCGAGCGCAGGCGGCGTGGGCGCCCCCTCCTGGCTCACCGGGAGAGCAGGTCGGCGTGGCAGTAGTAGTCGGAGAGCTTGCTGAGGAAGGAGCGGGGCTCGAGGACGAAGGTGGGCAGCACCACCCGCGACAGGTCCATGCCCGGCCGCAGCTGCTTCAGCAGGACCCACATCAGACTCTTGTTCTCCTCCGACACCGTCTCCACCTGCGACGCTGCGCCCAGCTGCGGGCAGAGGGACTGTGCTCAGGCTGCGGCCGGAGCTGGGTGGGGAGCTGTGCTGCCCACGGAAGCCGGGAGGGGCGGGCAGACGGTGGCAGCTGCTCTGGTTGGAGGAGGCGTGATGGGAGGTGGGGCGGCTGCACCCGCCACCCCGTCGGCTGTAACCTCCAGGCCTGGGCCCCCCACCCAGGCCCCATCTGACCCCTGCATTTTCCAGCATGTGTCCCCCAGGCCCGGAGGCTCACCTGCTGGCCCAGGCCGGCTCCCATGTGTCTGCCTCCGTTCCCTGCCAGCCTGGCTGACCTGGGCCCTCTGCTCAGTCTGTGCAAACCCTCACCCTGGCTGCTGAAACCTGTCTGCGGACTTGGCACGATTCTGTGCTATGGTAGCAGGTGCCACATTCACGGGGAGACCTCCTCCCGCCTCCAGCCCGTTTCATCTTTCCCAGGTGACGGAGGTGCTTCGGGACTGCACCTCCTTTAGAAGGGGGCCTTCCCTTTTCCAGGGCCACAGGGATAGAGGGGGCAGCCCTGGACACCCTCCTCTCTCTCCTGAGACGTCTAACCCTCCCTGTAGCTCCAAATGTGTGCCAGGGAGGGACTGAGCCCCAGAGCTGTGGGCTTTGTTTGGGCAGAGAAGGGGGCAAGTGGGCAGGTGGATGGGGGGCAAGGGGACAGGGGGACGGGGGCAGGGAGGCAGGGGACAGTGGGCAGCGGGGCTCCATCTCCGACCTCACACCAACCAGCAAACCCTCCGTGGGCAGAATGATCTCAGAAAGGGTCACGCAGGTGCCTGGGGACCACTGGCTGGCAGGGCAGGTACTCCCAGGCAGGGCTGTACATCAGGGACCCTCGACCCCTAGGAAGCCAGAGCTCCCGGGCGAACACCGAGACCCTCTCCCCACCCTGTGGATCCCCACAGTACATGGCTTCAAGGATTCGGGCCTGGGGTGTGGCTGGCTTGGGCTCGGACCCCCTTGCCCTGAGCCTCCACGGAGGCAGCAGAGCTGGGTGCCAGCAGCCAGCCTCGCGTCAGGATCCGTCACCACCTGCTGAGCCACCGTACGCAGGCGCCTTGCCTCTCTGTGCGTGCACAGCTGTGGCCGAGGCCTAGTGGCGCTTGCTTGGACAGCATGCCTGGGCACTGGGGAGGGGCAGCCCTTGGAGGCAGGGGTCATGTCTGACCCCCGTGAGGCTGAGGCTCTCTGGCCTTGATTCCCAGGCCAGCTTCGAGGTGGCCGTGGCAACTGCAGCTGGGAGCCCCCTGCACCCCCACATCCCACCCACACTCCCCTTAACCCTCTCCCTCTGGCTTTAGCCCCCTCCTCTCCACTGAAAACAGCTGTTACTGACCCACTGGTCGCCCTCTCTCTCCTCTTGCTCAACCCCTCATCACCGCTGTCCCCGCGACCTCCCCTCCCCCCTCCCTGCCTGGCCTCCCTGGGGTCCTCTGTGGAGCCTCGTCTGTGCTCAGCCTCTGAGGATGGGGTGCCTGGGCCCTGGGACCCCTCGGGCTGTGCACTCCACGTCCTCATGTCCAGAAGGCCCCTGAGCCCCAGAGCTTCCTGCACAGCAGCGTCTCTCCTGGATGTCCAAACCCGCCCTGACCCACTGCCAGCTGCCAGCGCCCCCTCCCAGAGTGCCCTCTCACACGCGACACCCAGTCTGGCTGGGTCCTGGCCGCCCACCTCCGGGTGCGTCCTGAACCCCACTTCTCCGTTCTCCATCCCTCCTGGGTCCAGGGCACCCTCAGCTTTCTCTGGACGACAGCTCCTCCCCAGCAGGTCCCTGGCTTCCATCTCTGCCCCTCAGCCTTCTGAGAGCCTCACCTGGACCCCGGCAGGACACGACCGAAGCCCACCTGCCGCCTTCCTGAGGCCCTCCACCTGAGCCCCGCGCCCCCGCCCCGCTCTCCCCGAGCCCCGGCCACCTCAGCCCCTGGGGCGCTGCCGACGTGGCCAGCTCTCCCCGACGGGGTGGCCAGGCGCGGCCTCCGTGGCTTCAGGGACACGGGCCGGGGTGCAGGGGGACGCCGGGGGCTCCGGGCGGGGCGGGCTCTCACCTCCCCCAGCTCCTCGTGGACCTGCTCCACGTACGTGGTCCCTCTGCGCACCGGGCCGGCCGGCGCCTCCGACTGGTCGCTCCCGCTCTCGGCCTTCCGGCCGTGCTCCTGGGCCTCGTTGTCGGACTCCTCCGTGTTCTCCCTCTGCGACTTGTCTGAGAGAGCGTCATTCTCCAGGTGGTGGTCCAGGGAGGACCCGTTCAGTCTGGAAGGCGGATGGTGCCTGTGGGTCCTGGTCACAGGTGAGGCCCCACCTCTGGGCACCCGCACTGGGGACATCTCCACCCGGGGCACCCCTTCCTGCCAGGTGCCTCACCACATCCCTGCGTTTAAAAGCCTGGGTGATGGGCATTTGACAGTATTAATCCCAGTTCACACAGAGGCGCCCGCGTCCACCTTGAGTGGAGGAGGCCTGCCTCCCCATCTGAGGTTTGGGTGGCCAGACCCCTAAGGCTTTTGTCCCCCCTCCTACACATACAAGGAGACCCTGCGTGTTAGTGCCAGCGAGAGCCTGGGCCCAGGAGTCCCCAGCAGGCAGGGGGACTCACGGGAACAGGTCCTGATCGTGGATGGCAGCTGAGGGAGGCAGCCCACAGAGTGAGGAGGGCGACGTATCCGGCGAGGACCCGGGCTCCCCATCGCGGCCCTGCTTGCAGGCGCTGAGTCGCAGGAGACTGGAGCAGCGCAGAGCCAGCTCCAGGGCGTCCAGCCAGCAGCGGCCTGCGGCATGGGGGCATGGAGTGAGCAGCCCCCGTCAGAGAGGTGCCCACTACGTGCCGGGGAGCCCGCCTACCCCCACCCGGCCCTCCCTCAACATGGAGCCCGCTCACCACACTCCCAGCACACTGCTGGCATGTAACTTACAGGGGGCCGAGGCCCGGATGGGTGAGTGACCCCCCTCAAGGTCACATGCTTAGCAAGAAGCAGGCCACTTCCACCCAGAAGCCCTACACGTGGAGTCAGGACAGTGGCCTGATGGAAACTGCAAGGCACAGGTTGGGCAGGAGCCGGCCCGTGGGGCTGAGGGCTTTTGCTGGCCTGGAGCCAGGGCAGGCGTGTGGGTGGCACACTGAGGGGGCTGCTGAACTTGGCACAGGCCTGACAAGCCTGAGGAGCGGCCCCGTGGGAGGACCAGCCAAGGCCGCAGAGAGGCAGCTCCTGGTGTTGCAACAGCTCTGGGAGGAGGGGGGACCAGGAGGGCGGGGAGGCAGGGCGGATGGGGGCCGGGGCAGACCTGCAGGGCAGAGTGGGGGTGGGCAGAGCCAGCCGCCTCCACCCCCCAGCTCTTGTCCCCAGGCCTCTGCTGCCTCTCTGTAGAGGCTGCCAGTGGGTTAGACCAGCACCAACAGTGTGTCCAGGGGGTGTTAATACACGTGGGGACATGTGCCCACCCAGGTGACCCCTGATCTCCTGGGGTGATTACTAACAGCGGCCTCCCATTCACGAGAGTGTCTATAACGTGTGTTGCACCACTAAGTGTCATTTGAAGAAAGGCGTCAAGGGTCTGTGAGTGTTGGGGCATGGGATTAAAGGACCTTGAACTTGCTTCTTTAGTTGGTATTAAAGGACCCGGAACTCCCGCTTTCCTTCTGAGCCTTCAAAGCGTGAAAGTCCCGGACACAGTGAGTTTCTGTCCCTAACTCTTTGTGGCGTACCTCTGGGGCCTGGTGCTGGGAAAGGCATGGGGGTCACAGGGGAGGGGGTTCGCAGGGATGGTGGCTCCTGGTTCCCATGGGGACACGTGGGGTCCCGCAGGGGGTGTTCATTGCAGGCTTGGCGGGATACTGAGCCCTCCAGCCTGGACTGAAAGTTCCGGGTCGGAGGGTGGGGAATTCATGGGAGCAGCACCTGCAGGTGAGAGCTGGGACACCCACAACTGCTGGCGGGGAGGGGCCTGGGGCTCTGACGTGCGGTTTTGTGGCTGCCACAAGGGACTAGACATCCTGACTATGATGCATCCTTTGAGCCCATTCCAAGGCTTTCTCCTCCTCCTCCTCCAGGAAGCCCACCCTGATACCCACAACAGGGGCCTTTCCTCCCTGGTCATGGCCCCCGAACCCATCAGGAACTCAGCTCATGCCTCAGCCCAGGTGGCCTTGTCTTATAGTTCGCTGTTCGTCTTCCCCACAAGATCACAGGGTCTAAGAGGGCCCTGGCTGCCCTGTACATCCCAGGGATCACGAGGGGCCTGGCACCGAGTAGGGGGCTGGGGAAATGAGGGTGGCATTCACTGGACTCAGGACAGCCCCCACGGAGCAGGGATGTGGTGTCTGACCACCAGGGGGCGGCAGGGCACCGTAGGACGGCCGCCAGCCCCAGACACCAAGCCGGGAGGCCGGAGCCCAGTAGTCTGGCCTGGCTGCCTTGGGCAGGGTCCTGCCTGCCCTGGACCACCGGGTGGAGGGGCTGGAGCCCTTCACCAGATCCCCGGGGCTGCCCGCCCTGAGAGCTCGGGGCTGGGCGCATTTGCTCGGGGCAGCCGCTAGAGGGCGCCCCAACCACGTGCGGAGACGGGGCACCTGAGGGCTCCTCTCCAGGCCCAGCGCTTCCCGGCAGTTCTCCTGAGCCCATTTCCTCGTGTTTCAAATGCGACGGCAACAGTGGAACCCATGGGCTCAACGGTGCCTGGCAGCTGGCTGGCCCCCAGCATCTGTTATCGGCTTGCTTTACATCAGGTCACGGGGTTCTCACAGCCGCTGGGGAGACAGGCGTTCCTATTCACATTTTGCCCACGGGGATGCTGAGGCTCGGAGAGGGTGGGAGTGACAAGTGGGCTTGTCCCCTGACATCAGGCTGCCTCCTTCTTGGATGGCGGCAGAAGGGCGGGGCCCCACGCACCTGGCCTACAACCCCCCAGGGGCCCCTCGCTCCAGGTGCGGTCGTCGGGGAGACTCACCATCGGACTCGGAGGCGGCCCTGAAGATCAGGTAGCTGCTGGGGAGGGGCTGCGTGATGGAGCCCACGCTCTCCCCTTTGGGGCCCTGGAGACACAGAGAGGCCCGGCGTCACCCGGGTGGAAACAAGGTTGTGAGGTCAGGCGGACCCACACTCAGACACGCATGGACGCTCCCAGGGCCTCAGAGCCCCCGGTGTGGGGGGGCGGGCCACCCAGACACAGCAGGCAGCTCTCTGTCCCCCTTCTGAGCTGGTGGCCCCACCCTCAGCTTTCCAGCTCTGAGCCCTCCACTAGGGTGGTCAGAATCAGCAAATGCAAATCCAGGACGCCCAGTTAAATTTAAATCTCAGAGAAGTTACATATATATATATATATATATATATATATATATATATATATATAAATTACACACATATATGGGACATACTTATATTTAAAAACCTTTTGATTTTTCTCTGAAACCCAAATTTAACTGGGCATTCTGCATTTCCCCTGGCAACCTGACCCCTTCAGTCCCCGGTTGGGCAGCCCCCGGGTTATGAGGGGTGAGGTCTGGGCCAGGACCAGCTGCCGCCCACATGGCCCTGTTCCCCAGCCTCTGGATGGGGCTCGAGGTGTGATCTTGACCCTGTGGTGTCACCAGGCCCTGAGCATCCCCTGGCTCTGTGTGTTCCGCATGGCAGGCCAGTGACCACATCGATCCCCTGGCTACTGAGAGACATGAGCCAGGGCCCCCACAGCTGGATGGTGATGGGTCCATTTGAAACAGTTGGCCCACTTCCGGACCCCCTGCTGCCAGGACCCCTGGACAAGCCTTCTGACGGCCCCCCTGTGCCCTCCTCCCACAGGCCTCCCTGGGGCTCTCCCCTGGCCTGGCCCTCTGCCCCAGGGCTGGCGCTGCGGCACCTTCACGGCCCAGACGGACTGGTCCAGCGGGTGGAAGAGCTTGAAGCAGAAGCCGTCCTTCTTGGAGGGCCTCTCGATGAGCTCACAGCAGTGCAGCAGGACGGTGCCCACCCACTGGCCCACCTTGGGCGTCTTGTAGATGAGCAGCACCCCCGGCTTCAGCACGCACCACAGTTTGGTCCAGCTCTTCAGGGTCCCGCGGATCTGCGGGGAGGGGCGCTGCAGTGATCGCCCGCCCGGGACTGGGGGCATCTGGATGGCTCAGGGGCAGGAAGAAGGGGCCCACACGGGCCCAGGGCTCTGCAGACCATCAGGCTCCCTGGTCCGCCTGTCTCTTCTGCCCCTCCGGGCAGCCCCGGGATTCGGCAGCTTTACCCCACTGCACGGAGGGGAAACTGAGGCGTGGGGGCCGAGGGAGTACCCACTGCCTCAGTGAGGTCTGAACACAGGCCTCCGACCCCAGCTCCGGTGCTTCCCCCTGAAGATCGAGTTTCACCTTCCTCTCTGTCCCCAGCACAGGGCTCCACGGGCACCCTGGGACCCCCGCCAGCATAGGGTCTCTGCCGTTGTGACCAAGCGAAGATGAGACCGCACTGAAGCAGGGCGGGCCCTGATCCAATGATTGTGTCCTTACAGGAAGAGAACAGGACACAGAGGGACGTGGGAGGCCAGGTGGCCACAGAGGCAGAGGCTGGAGGGATGAGGCTGTGAGCCCAGCAACGCCTGGGGCCCAGAAGCTGGGGAGGCAGGAGGGAGCCTCCTTCACAGCCTCGGGAAGGAGCTTGACCTTGGACCTCGGCCTCCGGAACCGGGCTTCGTTTCCTGTTGTTTTAAGCCACCAGTGGCCATTTGCATGGCTGCCTTGGACAGTGACACAGATCTGCAGCAGCCACCACACCTAGGTCTCCCGAGTAGCTGGTGACTTTGTGCTGTCCCTTGGGGTGGCGTCCTGACGGTGGCAGTGCCGGGACGCCTGCGGGCTGTCGGGCTTACCTTCAGGCTGTCGGCCATGATGACCACGCCGGGGTCCGTCAGGGCGCTGAGCAGCTGCCTGGTGGCACGCTTCTTCTCCTGCCGGTAGCTCTCCTTCTGCGCCTGAGCCCAGGGTGCCTGCAGGTGGGTGGAGGGAGAAGGCCCTCCCCCAGGGCCCCCACCATCCAGCCGGGGTGGGGGGTAGGCCCGGCGCAGGGAGAGGAGGGGAGGAGGGGGCTTGGAGTGGCCTTTGGCAGGCTGTGGGGGGGGGATGGCCTCACTGGCCCACGTGCCCTTTCATCCATCGGATGACACACCCGTGCCCCCTTCCCGAGTCCCCGCTCACCTTGAGAGTTTCTTTCTTGGTGCCCTTGGCTGTTGGGGACACACACTCCCTGTCGGACCCACTGCACAGCCTACACTCTGCCTGCAGGAGAGACTCGGGTTAGGGAGAGAAGGATGCCGGCGTGCGGCCAGGCTGCGCAGGGCTAGGGGTGCAGGGGGCAGGCGGTCGGAGAAAGGCGCCTGGCCCCTCCTTGCCCCACGGCCTTCATCTAGGTCACCAGCACTTCTTGGGGTGCAAGGGGGAGACGGAGGAAACAGGCTGGCCAAGGTGAGCCCATGAACAAGAGCTTAGGGTGGGCCACCCCGGGGCCCTTTCCCTGGGTGCCTACAGTGGGCATAGGCAATGACCCTCCCCGGGTACCCGGGGGTGTCCATCTCAGCCACTGCCCTGCCCGCAGCCTCTGGGCAGGGAGGGCCCACATGTGCACTGGGGACTCCCCTCCCTGGTGCCCTGACAGCAGCTGCTTGGGGACCAATGCCCAGGCCCTCTCTGGAGGCTGCTTAGGGCTGCGGGGAGGAGGTAGGGCCAGAGCCAGGAGAAGGCACAGCCGGCCAGGCCCAGCGGGCAGCCATGGGGCTGAGAGGCGCAGTCCAGTGATCTGGGAGTGGACGGGGCCTTGATCCTTTTACAGACAGAGAAACTGAGGCGGGGGCAGGGCAGAAAGAGCAGGGACTAAAGACTGTGGGCCGAGGGGCTGCACACTTCGCCCTGAATCCGGCCCCCGCCCGCTTCTGCAGGGCCTGCAAGCTCAGAGTGGGTTTTACGTTTTTAAGGGGTTGGGGGAAAAAAATCAACATGAGACGTGAAAACCCCATGAAGTTCCAATTTCAGCATCCTCCAGTGCGGCTTTCCAGGCACACAGCCATGCCCGATCGTGTGTGTGTTGTCTGTGGCTGCTTCGCTCCGACAGCGGCGTCGAGTTCTTGCCACAGAGCGCTTGTGGCCGCCAAGCCTGGAACACTCGCTCTCTGGTCCTTTGCTGAGGCTGGCCCGCCCCGCTCTGTCCTCCGGGCCGAGTGGCCCTGGTGATCTCGCCTCCACCCCCAGCCTCCAGGGGCGGGAGGGAGGCCCGGGGGCCTCGCCTAGTCTCATGACCACCCACGAGGGGGGCCTAAGTGTCATCCCCATTTGACTGACGAGGAGACGGAGGCACAGGAGGTGAAGCGACTCCCGCGGCTGCAGAGCCAGGGGCAGGGCTGGGACCTGAGCTGGCAGTGGACCAGCTGTCCCCACGGCACCACGCGCCTGGCGTGGCTTAGAATGGAGAGGCAGGCCGTCCACAGGTGACAGGGGTGGAAGAGTGGGGCAGGGGGAGAGCGTGCGTGTGTGTGAAGCACCACAGCTCTGGTCACTCTTACTGCCCACACCCTGCCAGTGAGGGGGCTGTTGCCCAGAGAGGCTCAGAACCTGCCCAAGGTCACACAGCTCATGAGGGCCCAGCTGGGGCTGAACCTGAGTGGTCTCACCCCACAGACAAGTAAGGACGTTACAGATCCTAGGAGGACAGAGACAAGGGACGGGGCGCCTGGGAGACTCTGCTCTAGAGGCAGCCTTTGAGCTGAGGCGGGAGTGAGGAGGACCGGGTCTGAGTGCCCCTGGCCAGGCGGCAGGCCTCTGGGGGCCGGGCTGACGCTCCTGGTGGCTCTCCTGGACAGCTGGGATTCTTGTGCCTTAGCGTATGCTGTTCCCCCGGCCTGAATGCTCTCCCCTGTGCTGGGCAACCCCTGCCCCTTCCTCAGGCCCCGTGGAGCTGTTTCCCAGGGAAGGACGGCTCTGACCACCCTGCTGGCATCAGGCCCTGATGACACCACCCACCCCTGGCCCGCCTGGCATCTCCTGCAATTACAGCCACACACACACTTCCGCTTACTGCCCAGAGCTCCCCTGGGGGATGGCTACACCCCAGCACCTCAGTGAGCATCTTGGATGACGAATGAATGAACGAATGAATGAACGAACCTTCTGCCAGGTTCCCGCCGCCCAGCTTCCTACCGGATGTGGCTGAAGGGAGCTGTTCTTGTTTTGGGCAACAGACGAAGAGGGAGGGGACATCTGGGACAGTGGGCCTGGGGGAGGGATGGATGGGATGGGGCATCTGCACCCTGCAGCCCTCTACTCCTGGGTCCCACGAGGCCGCTGGACGGTCACTGCAGCCCCTGCCTCCTCCATCCCAGGGCCATGGGGGGGACCCACCCCCGCAACTTCATGCCAAGGCACGGCGGGGCAGTAACGAAGCACCCCCAGGAGAAACGCTGCTCGGCACCACGAATGCGGAAGTCTGACCAGAAATGTGTGGCCAAGACAGCTACTTTTTAAAAAGTGACTTAGAATGACCTACAGGACGGGAGAAAGCTTTCGCATTCGTGGTTCTGATGAGGACTGGGTGTCCAGAATACAGAGAGGGCTCATACTGCGCAACGGCAGGAAGACCACCCGGTTCACAGACACGCAGACAGACGGTCAGCAAGAAGGCTGACAGGTGCGCACCAGCACCGGGCGTCCGGGAAACGCGAGTCAGACCACAGGGAGACAACGCTTCACGCCCACTGGGACAGTTACAGCAGTGAGTTTCAAAGAACAGGACAGACGAGGGCTGGTGAGGATGTGAGGCTCGGGGACCCTCCTCACTGCTGGCGGGACTGTGACACGGGGCAGCCGCTGTGGAAACCAGTTTGGCACTTCCTCAAAGAGTTAAATATAGATTTTTTTTTTAGAATTTCATCTTACCACAGAATTACCACATGGCCCAGCTTAGGTAGAAACACAGAGAATTGGAAACAGACTTAAACAGACAGTCGTACGTGCACGTTCACAGCAGCTCTGCTCCCAAAAGCAGGAGCGTGGAAACAGCCCAAGTGTCCACCGACTGACATCTGGTGCCAGTTTGATGACATCTGACGGAAGAATGGTACATCCATACAGAGGACTATTGCTCAGCACTGAAAAAGGAGTGAGGCACTGACACCGGCCACAATGTGGGTGTCTCAAAACATGATGGTCAGTGAAAGAAGCCCATCACAAAAGCCCACACATCGAATGACTCTGCTTATGTGAAATATCTGGAGCAGGCACTTCTGTGCGGATGGGAAGTGGAGTGGTGGCTGCAGGGGCTTGGAGGGGCAGGGACTGCTAATGGGGTTTCAGTTTGGGAGAGTGCAGATGTTTCGGAACTAGACAGAGGTGGTGGTTGCACAATATGTGAAAGCACTGAATGTCCATGGGCTGTTCCCTTAAAATGGTTACGTTTATGTTATTTGAATTTTAACTCACTAAAAACTATATAATATATACATGTATATGTATAAAGAACTGTTTATATATTACATACCTTACATATGATCAAATTTTACGTTATATTATACATTACACTACATAATACACTATGTTATGTATCATAGAATATCTGATGCTAATAAATTAAACATGCTATTTTAAGCTAATACATTATATATTATATACTAAATATACTATATGTTAGATATACTATATACACTATATATTAGATTTAAATAACATGTTTAATATATTAACATCAGGTATTAATTCACAATTTTGGGTTTTTTTCCCTTGCACTTTTTGGTTTCTTTGGTTTGGGTTTGGGTTTTTTGGGAGGGGTAATTAGGTTCACTTATTTATTTAATGGAGGGACTGAGGATTGTAAGACCAGGACCTCATGTGCGCTAAGCACGTGCTCTGCCACTGAGCTACGCCCTCCCCAACAATTCACAATATTGTGAATGCACTAAATGTCAATGAATGGTTCACTTAAAATGGTTAAGTTTATGTTATTTGAATTTTATCTCACTAAAAACCTATATAACATACACACGTGTCTGTGTGTATAAAGAACTGTTTCTATATTACATAACTGTCACATACTGTATATTACATGATATATATCATACTATGTAATTTATGATGTTATGTATTATAGGACATCTAATATTACTATGTTAAGTGTTATTTTAATTTCATATACTATATTAGATTCGTATAACATATTTAATATATTAATAATAAATATGTTGGATATATATTATCTGTCAATATATTTCTACATATTAGAGTCTGTACCTTTCCCCAGGCTGTGGCCTTTAAAGCAGCCCCAAGTGGCTCATAAGACTCCAGGGGGTGTGCAGAGCTGTCCTCCCACAGACTTTGACATGTTCCAGACCTCGTCTTGTGCGGTGCCCGTCTCCCCCCCAGAAGGAAGGCTCCAGGACAGAGGGGCTGTTTTCTCCATGACTCCGTCCCCAGCGCCTGCTCAACATCGTTTCTGACTGAATGAAATCTGAAATCTGAAATCTTAACCAAGTGTTTCTGACAACCGTTGATGTGTTGATTGGGTTTGGAATGTCTTACTGGGTTGTAGAAGGAATGACCATGTTTTTAACATTTTTATGAAATAAACTTGTATCAAAAAAATAAATGGGTCCATTGACAGATGATTGGATAAACAAAATGTGGTCCAATCACACAGTGGTATAGTGGAATATTATTTAGCCTTCAAAAGGAAGAGAATTCTGACACAGACAGCTAATGTCACAGTGACACCTGGACGAATCTTAAGGACATTATACTCAGTGAAATAGGTCAGACACAAAAGGGTAAATACTATGTGATTCCACTCATATAAGGTCCCCAGAGTCATCAAATTCACAGAGACAGAAAGTAGATGGTGGGGCCAGGGGCTGGGGAGCAAGTGCTTAATGGAGACAGGGTGTCAGTTTGGGAAGATGGGAAGTTCTGGAGGTGGGTGATGTGATGGCCACACAGTAATGTGAACGTGCTTTAAACCACTACACCGTATACTTAAATGGTTAGGATGGTAAATTTTGTGTTAGGTGTATTTTACCGTCATTGAATTTTTTTAATTAAAAAATTCCACACACACACACACACACACACACACACACACCTGCAGGCACTCGGATCACTCTCCCAGCAGCCGGCAGGATAGGGGGGACCCAGAAAAGATCTGGCTTTTTCCACTGGAGGTGGACACGAGGAAGACCATGAGGACTACCAGTGACCCCTTGTTTGATAAATGAGGACATGGGGTCCCAGATGAGTAAGGCCGTTGTCACTCTGGGTCACACAGGGTGTGCTGCCCCCCATGAGGGGCTGGCCTGGGGAGCATGCGGGGTATGCGTGTGTGTGTGTGTATGCCTGCGTGCACCACACCCACTTTTCCAGAACGTGGCATCACCCTGGGTGACCTTGGTGCACCTGGCAGAGGGAACAGCACAGGCAAGAGCAGAGGGAGGGAGGGTCACACCTCAGTGGGTTTCCCTCTAACAGAAGGGCCCCAGGACCTCCTGTCTGCTGTCCCACTGACTTCCCAGTCCCCTGCCTCCCCACCCTGTGTCACTCCAAGAAGGTGGCTTTGATGAAATAGCTGACAAGCTCTGTGACCCCGTCCCCCATTCCAGCAGCACCCCGCCC
This sequence comes from Camelus bactrianus, assembly GCF_048773025.1. Taxonomy (NCBI): domain Eukaryota; kingdom Metazoa; phylum Chordata; class Mammalia; order Artiodactyla; family Camelidae; genus Camelus; species Camelus bactrianus. The sequence goes on from NC_133548.1 coordinate 2,379,582, forward strand.
CCCAGATCCAGAGCCGAGGGGCTAGGAACAGCGGGCTCGCCAGTGCCCCTGCTGTCCCTCCCTCGAGTCACTTCCTGTCGTCCCCCAAGCAGCCTCCTCGCCGCAGGTTCCTCCACGGCCCGGCTCTTACCGGTGGCACTTTCGTGGCTGAGCCTGGGGTCAGAGGCCCTTCATCCTTTGGCGGCGACGGGCCGTTGGGCTCCATGTCCTTCCCTGCAAGAGGATGGCTGGCGTGAGCACTGGGGCATGGCGGCTGGCCGGCTCCTCCGCCGGCTGCCCGTGTGTGGCAGGCCAGGCGATGGCATGGGAGGCCTGGGCGGGACAGGAAGCCAGCCAGGCGTGACTGTGACACTGCCTCAGAGCGCATCAACACCAGCCCGCGTCACCATCCCCGCTGGGAGGGCGCGTCCCCACTGGGAGGGGCCTGGGACTCCGGTCCCACCTCCACGACATGCAGGGGGAGCCTGGGTTTCCTGGGCTTGGGTGTGGCATGCTCTTTGGGGCTCTGTAAGGCAGGTCCCCAGTTTTCAGGTGAAGAACGGGACTTCCAGGCTGGAAGGCACACGGCAGGTTCGGGGGGCTGCGCCATGCCCGGCCTCCTCCCTCGCCCTGCATCTGCTGGCTGGAATTCCATTGCCCCCAGTGCTAGACTCTTGGAGGGAGGTGGCTGGACCCTGTCCCTGCACCGCTCCCTGGCAGGTGTCCATCTCCCTCTCCTGTTTGGTCGACCCAGGAGAGAGGGGTGAGGTGTCTGGATCCAGTCCTGGGGGAGCAGCTGCCCCTTCCCTGACTCCGTTTGTTTTGAAGCGGGTTTCCAAAGCTCGGGTTCATGGGCAGGAGGAAGAGGACATGGTCTCAGAGGAGGCCTGAGGCTGCCTGACGGCCACGCCTGCTTCCTGCAGCTGCTGGTTTATTGCCAGGTCCCTGAGCAGAAGCGCGGAAGCGGAGGTGGTAACAGCGGGGGAGGACCACCCTGGTGGGGAGGCGAGGAGAGGTGCCCACAGAGCACTTGAGCGAGCAGGGGTGCCGGGTCCCGGCAGTCGGAGGCTGGGCGCTGGCTCCTCTCTGGCCACCCATCCTCGCCCACCTCCTGGCCCTGCCCACGGGACCTGCCACCTGGTCCTACACTGCCTGGGCCAGCGCCCTGGGGACCGAGTCCCTCTGAGACTGACCTGTCCTTTTCCCCTTCCCCCGCTCCTGCAGGGGCCCGTGCATGGCGGCAGGGAATGAGGGTCAGGTTTATTTCCTGGGCGCCCCACCCGCAGTGTGCCTTGGACCAGGCAGCCCCAGCGGCCCCATGAACTTGATGAGTCTTTGGGTAGGTGGTCCTGGAAGCCCCTCAGGTCCTGTCTGACAGCTCGCCCGGTCTCATCCAGGGCCACGATGGACACTGTGGCCAGGAAGGGCTTGTGTCCCCTCTTCACCCCCAAAGCTGGGCACCGGAGGCGGGAAGCGGGAGGCCTCCCAGGGCCCCACCTCCCACTCCCACAGGGGCATCAGAGGAAGGGCCAGGCTCTCTGGGGACAGAGGTCACAGGCATGGCAGAGAGAGCTCAGCTCAGACTGGCTGGGCGGGCGTGGACAGCTGGGTGATGGGGGCCCGGAGGGGCGAGGAAGGCCGGGAAGCGGCGCTAGAGCGTGAAGGCATCAGCAGGCACAGGGGACCCCGCGTGCTCAGCGCTTACCTGCCCAGTGCGTGAGAGCCAGGGCAGCCTGGGCCGAGCTGTACCCCCCGGAGCCCAGGTCTCCTCCGCAGCCGGCATGGGTCCTAACAGTATCCCCATTCACAGACGAGAAAAGCGAGCCCAGAGAGGCCCTGCAGCCGGCCGGGGTCCCCCAGCCCGGAGGCCCAGGGGCTGCCATCAGGCTGCCCGTCCCTGGAGCCTGTGTTTGGGGCCCCCGCATCTCAGCGCCTCTCCGGGGACGACGAGCTGCCCCCAGGCCTGGACGGGGAGCCTCCGCCGTCACGGCTCTCCCTGCCCCGCAAGCTCCTGTCATGAACCCCACGCAGCTCCCGGCACGGGTGGCTGGGGGTGTGAGCGAAGCAAGGCCGCCACCTGCCCCTCACTCTGACAGGGACAGCCCAGAGAGAGGAAGGGACCTGCCCGAGGCCACACAGCCGGGCTGCGAAGTCGGGGAGGACGCAGGCTCAGGAGCTGCCCCAGCCCCGTCCGCAGCCCACGCACCAGGAGACCCGGGTCCCCGGGCGGGCGCTGACCTGGACCCAGAGGGCAGAGCTCATTCTCCCCGCCCAAGAGCAGGTTCCGGCCGAGTTTCCGGGGGTCGGCCTTCTGCGGGGTGGAGGAGGGTGGACACAGTGAGAAGCGGCGACGCAGAAAGGCCTCCTCCTTCATGGCGTGGGCGCCGGGGGGCTTCTGGAAGGAAGGAGGGAGAGCAGGTGGTCACGCCTCACATTGAGACCGTGGCAGCCCAGGGGCCTGGGTGCCAGGGGCGTCCTCCACCCACCCCGGCAAGGGGACCAGAGACACTTTGGAAAGCCAGGACCGAGTGGCAGGGGCCACCCGGTCTTACAGTCAGGTTCCGACTCGGGGGACATCTCAGAAGCCGGATGAGGAGGGCCCCAGCGGCCTGCAGGCCAGCAGTGGGTGGTCAGCCCAGAGAAGGCTGCATGGCCAACCTCAGGCTTTCCAGGGCCCGTGTCAGAAGCCAAACCCGGACTAGGCGCAGCAGACCCCCACCCCCAGGTCCAGGGCTGAATTGGCTCCGTAGGACCCTGGCCACACTGAGTGGGCCAGTGACCTGTGCCGGGCCACCAGACTTCCCCTCCCTGGTGATGGAGCTGGTGCACAGAGGGGAGGGGCCAGGAGCTGCCCAGAGGGAGGGGACGCAGGCAGGCGAGATAGGGGCCCAGAGTGCCAGGGGGCAGCCGGCAAGGGACCGTGGCTGTCCCTGAACCTGGCCTGCCCACCCGCCTAAGGACGCCGCCAGACCCTCCCCTCCCGCCACCTTCCTTCCATCTACTCCCTCCTGGGCTCCAGCTCCACGGCTGGGTTTCTGATACCTGCACCCAGGCGCCTGAATGTGGAAGGCAAGGTGCGCCCGAGTTCACGTGCAGCCCGACGTCACCTCCCTGAGTAAGCACCCTTCCAGCTTGACAGCACTGCCCCAACTGCCCAAACCAGCGCCCGGGGCCCAGCGGGCAGTCAGTCCTCCTGGCCGCCTGCGAGCCCGCCCAGGCCCTGCCAGTGCCCAGGTCTGCCCGGCGGAGGGAAGGCAGGCTCCTCTCTCTCTCCCACCCCCTCACCGCCCTGCCCTGAGCAGGGCTGGGCCGGCAGTTGACAGTACCGTGCCACCGACGTCAGCCCGTTTTACAGACGAGAAAATCGGGGCTTCAGGAGCTGAAGGCCTAGCTCCGTGGTGGTGGCCTGGTAGGTGCTGGCAGGGCAGGGGCTCCAGCTCCGAGCCCTGGGCTCTGTCCACCCCCCAAGGATGTGTTCCATAAAGGCCGACTGCTTCTCCAGGCCCAGGGCTACTGCCTGTCGCCGCCCTGGGTGGGCCGATGGCTGCCCGCCAAGCCCAGGACAAAGGCCCCACTTTCTCCCCTGGCCCTCAGCCTTCCTGGCGGGGCGGGGGGCGGGGGCAGCAGACACAGAGCCTTCCCTGCTGTGACAGGTGGGCGAGTGGGCCCAGGCGGGGCTTCAGGAGGGGGCAGGGTGGCCCAGGGTGTCGGTGGCTGGGGCCACCAGAGAGCCCCAGAGCCTCCTCTGGGCTCCCTGCCCAGGGGTCACAGTGAGGGGGCTCCAAGCCTCCAGCCCCGCCTTCCTAGTCACGACCCTGTCACCCGGCTAAGCGGGCTGCCTTCGCCACTTTCCAGTTGGGGCAACTGGTTTCAGAGAGGTTGGGATTTGGGGCCCAGGTCACACAGCTGGTAAAGGGCAATGCTGGTGCTCGATATAAGTCAGACTGATTCTCAAACCAGGCTCCGGAGCACCGCCTCTCCCCAGCTCAGCTTGGCTTCTAACAAAGCCGCTGCCAGGGAGCAGAGGCCGGGTGTCTGGGAGCCCAGCCCTTGCCTCTCCGAGACCCAGGGGACTCTCCCTGCCTGTCCAGGTGTGTCCCAGGCCTCTCACTCATCCATTGAGGTCTTCCGAGCACCCAGCTGGCAGCCAAGGTGAGTCGGACGCGGTCCTGCCCTGGGGGTCCCCGGAGAGAGTGAGGGATGGCACGGGTAGGCCACCCTCATCCGGGGCCTCCTGCCTCTCAGCGGTTGAGTCTTGCAGCCTTGGGGCAGGTTGAGGGACCTCTGCCCACACAGCTTAGCTCCCCCATCTGGCCGTCTTCCTGGCTCCCTCAGGGCAGGGTGGGGAGGGCACGGAGACCACTGGCTGCCTTTCTTCTCAGGTCCCATTGCATGCCTTCCCCCAGCACTGCTAGCGACCAGCAGGACTCGTTAGTCTGTGAGCTCCACCCTCTGCTCACCGGTACCATCTTCCCTTCTTTCCTTTCCTCCCTCCCTCCCTCCCTCCTTCCATCCATCCATCCACCCACCCATCTTCCCACCTGATTACCTGTCCATCCACCTAACCTCCTGGCCATCCAAACATCCATCCATCCATCCATCCATCCATCCAACCCCTCCTCTGTGAATCTCTCTAGACAGTCAGCTGAGCAGGCAGATTTCCCTTCCCCTTCCCTCCTCTGCCCAACAGTCAGACACATTAGAGGTGACCTTCAAATGGCTGCACTGCTAGTCCGGACAGACACTCACCAGTCTGGGTGCAGTGCAGGTGTGCACAGGTGGGTGCCCCCGCTGTATCCTGAAACCCCTAGACCTGAGCGTGGGCCCCTGTAAGCCCCCCTCTGAGCCGCTCGGACAGTGAGGGCAGTTCCTTCTCTCCAGCAGGGTTTTGGGGTCTACATCCGCCCGTGGTCTTCCCAGTGTCCACCCCTGGCTGCCAATTACAATCTTGGTTCGGGTCAAGGAGGGAGACGCTGTTGTGTTCATTTCAGAGGTGAATCCAGATCCCTCACCCCAGAGCTCCTCGCTGCGTTTAGAGCACAGTCTGGCCTCAGCCTCGTCCCTGTTTGCCAGGTGGTCCAGGACCCCTGCCTGCCCCTCCCACCTCGGCCCCTGCCTTGATCGCTCACCTGCTCTGCCACACTGGTCCTCTTTATGTTCCTGAACATGCGAGCCCATGCCCCCGGGGCCTCTGCTCTGGCCTCCCCCCGCCCCACTAGGCCCTCGCCCACATCTCCACAAGGCCGCATCCTTCTCGAATTCCACCCTCAGCTCGAAGGTCATTTCCCAGAAGGCTGCCCCGCTCTGCCGCCCACAAGGCGACTTCTCTGCGGAAACTTCCAAGTTCCCAGGGCACTGGCTCTTGCATTCCTTCCATGCTAACTCGCTTCCCCCACAGAACGCAAGTTCCAGGGGAGGGGACAGTGCTGTTTGTCCCCGTTGCTGTGTCTCCCCAGAGCCAGCGTGCCTGCCACTCAGCTCCAGGGCTCGGGAGCTCCAGAGGCCCCTGTGGTGAGTGAAGGCAGCAGGGCAAACACCCCTGGGCCTCGTTCCTCCTTATTTCCAGGTCAGGGGAGGAACCTCGGAGAGGTGGCTGGGGTCAGTTTGGGAGCTGATTTCCATGGTAACCATGGTGAGGTCCCCGTCCCAGGCCTCCCGCCACGCCTGCTGCAGCTGAGCATAGAGGCCCTGCCCTCTGGGTGCTGGCCGGAGGCAGGAGGAGTCAGGCACCCGGAGGGTCTGCAGACCCTTGGAGGCTCCGAGCTGGAGGGACTGTCCACCTGACACTGGGCTGACCGCCCTGCCTACCGCTCTCCTCCTCCCAGGGAGAGTGGAAGGCCCTCGGGCGCAGGGAATGCAGGCCCCCGTGGGAGCCGGTCCCTCAGGGCGGGAGGGTGGAAGGAGGGAAGGAAGGGTGGATGAGGAAGCTGACTCCCAGGCTGAGCCGCAGCAACCAGGGACCACGCCCACGGTGGGCAGCTCTGCCGCTGTGCCGCATGGCCTGCTGGGAAGCTCCCTGGTCCGGGCCCCAGGTGCCGATGGCTCGGGGAGCACTGTCTCTGGGCCCAGCCCTGGGGCCCTTGGAGCCTGGACTCCGCCTGCCTGAGCCGCCCAGCGCAGTGTGCCTCGCCCTCATTGGCCTCCCTGAGCTCTGCTGGCTGGCCTGGCCCCACAACAGTAGCCGCCCTCCCGCTACCCTGGTTACTGGGATGGATGCTCATCTGCACACAGCTGGCCCTCAGCCTACAGTTGCCCAAATCCTTTTCCTGTGGCTGTAAATGAGGCCTTCTCCACTTTCAGCTGTGGCTTCACCTGGTCCTTACCATGAAGTCCAGGTGTCCAAGGGGACACTGTGGGGCCTGGAGGAAGGAATGGGGGCACCTCTCCACGGTGAGACAGTCCTGGCACAGCACGAGTGTTGGGGCCTGGGGGGCCCTGACATCAGGGTGTGGGAGCCTTGGGCATTTCTGCAAGAGAGGGGCCCCTAAGTAGGGGGTCATACTGGAGGCCAGGAAGCAGAAGAGGGGGCAGTGGGAGGGGGCCTGCTGGGTGTGGGTCACCTGGTACGTGCGCTGGCACTGAGCAGCCCTAGCCGAGCCTTGGGGGAGGGGTTTGCAGGCCCCAGCTCAGACCCAAGGCCAAACCAGCCTGAGGGCTGGGAGGGGTGGCTGACTCAGCAGGGACTAGGGTGCAGGTGTGGCTGGCTTCCTCAGGAAGGCTCAGCGCTCCTGGGGGCTCAGGAAACTCCTGCCTCTGCTTCTGCCTCTGGGGCAGGCAGTGTGACACCGCTGAGCCCCCCCAGCAAGCAGGAATCCCAGCCCTGGGGTCCACGTGCCCCTGCGAACAGAGCCCCCAAGGCCCCTGCCTCGGGGGATGCCAGGTTCTGTCCTCTGAGCGGCTGGGGACCACTCTTCCCCGTCAAGGGCACGTGGCCAGCCAGGCCCTGTCCTGGGCCTGCGAAGGGTCAAGGTGAGACAGTGCTGGCCTCCTACCCCTCCTCCTCCTCCCGGCCAGTCCCCTGAGTGGACCCTGACCTTGGCCTACCCTGTGGCTGCCGCTTTCAGTCATCACCCGGGAACAGCACAGCCCGGCTGATTCCCCCACTGTCCAAACCCCTGCGTACCCACGAGGCCCGGCACCAGTAGGGGTAGGGCCGGTGCCGCATTTCCAGAATGAATGAGCTCACAATGGCAAGGGGGCGTGAGGGGAGCTGGAGCTGCTGCGAGTCAGGGAGAAGGCCTGGAGGCCCAGGGAAAGTGGGGCAGGGGCCCTTCCTGCAGCCCTCCTCTGGGCAAGGCGGTGGCTGTCCAGGAGGCCGGGGGCAGACCCACCTCCCTGGCGTTCTCTGAGTCCCAGCACCCTCCTCACAGCTGTTCCAGACTCCTATGCCCCGCCTGCACCCCAGGGATGCAGAGCACCAAGGGGTCCTCAAGTGGAAAGGTCACTGCTAGTAGCCATCAGGGTCATGGAGACACACCCATGTGGTGTCTGGGTGCAGCCCTGCCTGGCAGCAGGGGCTGGACAAGCTGACCTTCGGGTTCTACCCATGCCCAGAAGCCTTCCTGTTAACTGCAGGTGCCACCTGGTCCCCTTCCTCCTGCCCTGCTGAGGTGCCCGGGCCACGTGGGAGGTGACGGGGGACAGCTGGCTCCCAGATTGCTCCCCCCTCCCTGGGTGGGCTGAGCAGGCTCCTGGGCTTCCGTTTCCCATCTGGGGCATGAAAGCCCCCGACGTTGCGGGGCAAAGGGTCCCACGTGGCGCTGGCCCAGAGCAGATACAGACTCTGCCCGACCCGGGCCAGCCCCGTGTCCCTGAGCATGAGCACTTGCTGGGGCACCTCGCAGGTGACGAGCTCTCTGATCTCGAGTCAAGGTCGACTGGCCAACAGCAAGGCCTGGGGAGTGGGCACAGAGCCCAGCCCGCCCCACCCCCACTGGAAGCTGCCTTCTGAGCAGTTATTTCCCTCAAACGCTGTCCCCTCCCTCCGCCCACAGATGCCCACCTTCAGGCCAGAACAATGGGATCCTTGTAAAGAAAGGTCACTGGTGCCTTATCGGGCGGGACAGGCAGGATGCTCGGCCCCTAACCGGGGACCGGAATCCGCCGGGCCCCCGCTCTCGGTGGGAAGGGCCGAGGCTCTGAGGAGGACTCCGACAGAATGGCAGACTCGCTGCACATCCCACTTGCAGGCGCGGAAGTGGAGGGGACGGTTCTGATCACGGTTCCCCCGGTCACCCCGCAGAGGACCGGGGACCACACGGAGCCGAGGAAAAGGTCCGGCCCTGCCTCTAATGGCTGTGTGGCCTCAGCTGGCCACATTTGTCTCCAAGCCCCTATTTGTAAAGGGTGGGGGTTGCTCTGAGTGGGAATGGCCAAGTCCCCTGCAGATGCCGAGACGGCGAACCCAGTGTGAGCCTGGTCACCCCCGGTGCCCACGGCTGCCTGGCTGGCTTTCTCGCCAGCGGCGCAGCAGCACAGCCGGCCCAGCTGTGCTGGAGGCAAGGAGGGCGAGGGCTCTGGGGCGGGCAGACGTGGCTCGGGCCGCCCGGGGCTTGTCGTTAACTGATGGGAGCGGCAGAAGCCGACATCTGGGGTCCAGCTGCCGCCACCAGCTACCTGCACTCACTAAATGGAGCTGTAAAAAGTGAGGGGAAGACGCTCCGGAATCCCAGATAAGCTCAGGATGAAGCAGTGTGAGCCATCTGCCTGGCCCTGCCTGCGCCCGATGGAGAGGTCAGCAGATCCCAGGGAAGGCCAGCAGCCACCACGTCAACACCGTACATTCGCATTCCAGACCCTCGCTAAGGTCCCAAGGCTAGTGACCGCTGACAGAACCCTCACGAGGGTCCAAAAACATGCCCTGGCTACTGTCCCCCAGCTGGACTGACCATCTGGGGCTCAAACGGGGCAGTCCAGAGCACCCTGGTGTGCGGACACGTCCCTGACACGCCCAGACGGGTGTTTAGCACCTTGGACGTGGGGCCCTCCTAGTCCCTCTGCTGTGCTGGCAGTCCCCGAGCTCCCCAGGCCCTTTCACACATATTATCCCATTCGATGCGATTCTTAGGACACCCGAGAACAGATCTCATCATCCCGTTTTAAAGGTGCAGAAGCCGAGGCCCCAGGAAAGGAAAAGACCCCCCTAAGGTCTGGTGGCTCGAGCTGCACCTGGGTCCCACGAGGAGGCGTAGCTTCAAGGCCTCAGGTGCCTCTGCACCTTGCAGACGGCCGGGAGCAGGGATAGCAAGGACGGCGAGGGTCAGGATCCCAGGAGAGCGGGTGGGACCTGGGCCGTCTCCAGAGGGACGTTTCCCAGACAGGCCGCCTCGGAGTGGTGCAGCCCTGGGGAGCGCGGCAGGAAGCAGCCTGCCCTGTTTGAGGGCTGGCGTCTGCCCGAGGCCTGCCTGGTTGTTCTCGGCTGACTCAGCCCAGCCACGTGGCTGTGGGTAGGGCCGGCCCCTGGCACCCGCCCACTGGGCCTCCTGACCAACACACCTGGCCAGCTGCACATGCAGGACCACGACCGGCCGGCCTGGGCACCGCCCACCCACCCCACTGCTGCCGCAGACCCTCCCACCCCATTCTAGGAAGCCTCAGCCACTGTGGCCTGATCGGATGTGGTCCCCGCTGTAGGCCTGACCCCACCCCATCCTTCCGACCCACACTCTGCCCATCCACCCCGTCCCAACTGAAAGGGGACTTTGATTTTCAGATGCAAACTGCATCCTGAGGGCCGTGCAGCCAGGCAGGGGCGCAGTGCAGTGGGGAGGGCGACGGGGAGGTGGAGTCAGGAGCCCACCGGGAGACAGGCCTGCCGATGGTCAGCCCCTGCCCACTCTCGGGCCCAGCATCTGAACCGGGGAGGTGGATTTGGGCCTTCGAGCGACCTCACGCGGGCTTCACCGCCCATGCTGTGGGGCTGACTGCTGACTTGAAGTCCTCAGCACGGTGGGGGGTCTCTCCCAGGGGTGCTGACGTCTCCCAGACTCCCCTGCTGGGGCTCCTGTGCCCCCTCCCCCAGGGAGACGCCCCCCAGGCCGCCACCTGCCTGGTAGTGGGGACTGATGGACAGCGGACAGGCTGCCACAGGGGGTGCTCGGCCACAGCTGCCCATCTTCCCCGGTTGCTGGGCTCAGCCTGAAGCGTGGGCAGGAAACTCTGAGAAGAAAAGAATAAAGCGGGCCAGGGGCTGCTGTGGCCTAAATTCACCTCCGTCTCAGTCCTCCCAGCAGCAGGGAGGCCGGGCGAGGGTGGTGGGTCACTGCTGACCGTGAGGGGAGCCTGGGGACTCGAGCGAGCCTGCACTTTACCCCAGACCTCTCCAGCCTCAGCCTCTCCCCTTGCCCACCTCCGTGAGACCTCCTGCTCTGGGGTGGGCGCTGAGTGGGCCTGAAGACTAGGCAGGTAAAAGCTTCAGCCCCTGGAGGAGCACACGGCCATCTTCAGCAAACAGAAGGAACCAAGGCCAGGAGGGCTGCCACGGGTGGGCGGGGCCAGGGGCTGGGGGTCCTGGGCAAACACCAGTCCTTGGCTGTGCAGTGCAGGAGTGGGCACCAGCAGGGACCCACCTGGAAGCATCTCTGCCAGGGATCTCTGTCTGCAGGGGAGAATCTGGTCCAGGTTCCCTGAACAGCAGCCACTACCTTGGACTGTATTAACAGAGGCTGAGCCTCAGAAAAAGGGAGGGGATGATTCAGGTGGACCCTCCCTGGTCGGACTGCTAGGTTCTGCTGTGTGCGTCTCAGGGAGGAGTGGCCCACAGGAACGCCCTGTGAAGGCCAGGGCAGTGAGCTCTCCCCGCGTCCTTCAGGCGATTGACAGCGTGAGCTCCAGGCAGGGCGGGGAAGGGGAGGCGTGGCGCTCGCAGCCCAGGAAAAGGCAGAGCACACACTGAAGGGGGTGGGCTCCTCAAAACACCTGGAAGCTCCCAAGGGGACACAGTGGTGTGGCATCCCCGTAAGAGGAGAGGGGATGTCCCTGACCCTCGCAGGCAGGTCTCCCACAGAGGTCACGGTGTGGGGTCCAGGGCTATGGGTGCAGCAAAGGCTCCCTCTCCCCCCACCTTCTGCTCATGCCTCTGCCCATGCCCCTGCCCTGACGGGTCCCTGGACTGAGGCCCCAGCTGAGCTGGAATTGGGTCGTGTATCCCCAGGACCTGTAATCCAGCACCTTGGCCACACTTGAGTGGGCATCACCTGCAGGGAACTGAGGCCTGCCCGGTCTACAGGCCAAGAAGGCTGAAGCACAGTGCGGCTGGGGCTCCACACGCACACCAGGAGCTCAGCCCCACAGGGAGGGACGCAGCCTCTACTTCTGACCTCCCACCCCAGCCTGACTGACCCGAGCTGGTTCTGTGTGCAGGACAAATCCTTCCTTTCACCAAGAAAAGGCAGCCCTCACTCACATGGCACCTTCACGGGCTCTCTGGTGGGCCGTCTTAAATGCCAGCCAGTCTGGCCCTGGGCTGCTCAGCGCCGGGTGGGGGGCACATGTTGGCACGCTCTGGGGAGAGGAGGCTCTGATCTCGCAGGACCACTCTCAACAGAGCCCGGTCCTGCACTCCTGAGTGTGTGGGGTCCATGGAAGTCCGATGCCGTTTTCCAGCTGGACTGTGCCCAAGGCTGGCTCTGGGACACAACTGAGCATAATTGCCACACAAGGTCCACCAGCTCAGCCTGGCCTCGGGGTCCTCTCCAACCAGAGAGAGGGGCACTGAGGACACAGCCCAAGCCTGGACCCCTGAGGACGGGCAGTGTCCTTCCACCCACCCAGCTGCACAGCACCAAGCCAGCGACTGGGGGCCTGGCTGGGGCGTCCCGGTTCCCCTAACCCCCGGACTTGCAGCACCCCACAACTGGCCGTGGGTACTCGTTTCTGAGACCAAGGTCACAAGAGGAGCACCTGTGTGATGGTCAATTTATGGGGCCACGGGAATCCCAGACATTTGGCCAAACATGATTCTGGGTGCATCTGGATGAGAGTGACATCTGAGTCAGTCCACTCAGTAACAACGATCTTGCTCCCCAGTGGGTGGGCCGTGTCCAATCAGGTGAAGGATGGGCCAAATAGCTCAGAAGGCTGACCCTCCTTGAGTGAGAGGGAATTTCCTCTGCCTGATGCCTTCGGACTGGGGCATTAGATTTTTTTTATGCCTTCAGACCCAAACTGAAACATCTGCTACTTCCCTGGGTCTCAAGCCTGCTGGCTTTCTGAGTGGGACTAAACCACAGGCTGTCCTGGGTCTCCAGCTTGCTGACCCACCTGCAGATCTTCCTACTGCTCAGCCTCCGTGATGGTGTGAGCCGATTTCTTATAAGTCTCTCTCTCTCTACGCATATGTGTTTATGTATATATACGTGTTGTACACAGGTACACACGCACTAGGAACCTGACCAACACACCTGGACGTGAGGCTGTTCCCTCCTCGTGCCGCGATCACTGACGAGGGCCCAGGGGGCTGTGATGAGTGCACAGGTGTCACAGGCAGCCCCAGCCACTCCCCTTCTCTGTGCCTCGGCTTCCTCGCCTGTAACAGGCTGATGATGGTGCCCCTCACAGGGTTATGGAGGAGACTGAGTGAGACAAGGCTCCGGAGGGCTGAGAACAGTGGCAGGTGTGTTGATCACCAACAAACGTGAGCTGTTACTGTTCGCAGCACAGAGCTCTGAAGAGAGAGGCCTGACGCTGGGAAGGCAGTGATGCCGGGGCCCCAGACCCAGTACCAGGCCAGGAGGAAACGGCGTAATCCCCTTTCCGGAGCCATCCACTGGGAAACCAAAACTGTCTGGCGGAATGAGGCTGAGGGGCTCCAGACAGAGCTGGGAAGACCAAAGGGACTGCAAACATCGCCCCTCGGGGCCATGGAACAGAAACTTGGACGTCAGACGTGCCATGTGGGCTGCGGCTGGCACCGCAGCTGGTTTGCTCCACGGCTGGGGATCCGGGCTGGTGGACGTCATGCGGTAATTATGCTCCAGTGACGTCCCAGAACCAGCCTCGGCCACACGGCAGGTGGGAAATATCTCGCAGGACGACACGTGGGAACACTGGGCGTGGGAGCTCCGCGGACCCCTTTCCCGGCTCCACCAGGCACGTGCTGCCCCCTTTCGTTTGGTGTTGACATTGCACCCCCCAGGGCTGAAATGGAAAAGTGTGATCACAGGTCTGCGTTAAAATAACTAAACTTATGCCAAGAACCAACTATTTAAAATACACACTATAGAAGCCACGCATCCCAGGGCCACCTGCTTAACCTACAATTCTTCTGCTTCCTCCTTAATGCCCAGCTGGCTTCAGACTCCACAAAACCCCTCCCTGGCCTCATCTGGGTCTGGGTGAAGCCCTCTTTTTCAACTGCCCCTATCCTACAGGAATCTCTCCTCTGTGGGGACCGAGGCTCCAGATCTGGGGCCGGAGCACCCATTCTATCCAGGACGCAGCCAAGGACTGGCCTGGGAGCCACCCCCTCTGCTCCTCGAGGCTGGAGGGGGAAACGGAGCCTTGCTGGGAATGACCGGTCTCTCGGGACCACTCAGCCTTCAGATGGGCAAGTTTTCCTGCCCCTCGGAGCCACAGAGGACTCACTGAGTGGGAGAACGCTGCCCGAGTCCGATGCTCCAGGGGCAGGTGGGACATGACTCTCAGGCTCAAGCACTGGAGACTGAAACCTCAGGCGTCCTGCCCCCACCTGCGAATGGCTGGCACGTGGCTTCCCTTAAAAGAATCTGCACCGGCTGGGGGACATGGGCTCCTGACATCCGAGCCCCGAGCACCGGGCCCAGCCCCTCGGCACCCTCACAGCAGGGCCTCCAGGAGGCCTGGCACTCACTCTTACACGGCACGGGGGGCGGGGCTCACCGGGGCTTTGTCGCAACTTGAGTGCGTGGAGGGGGCCTGGCTTCACGGACGTCCGGGGTGAATACACCCTGCAGGTATAAACTGAAAACTCCCCATTCTCGCACAGAAGCAGTTCCCACCAGTGTGCATCCACCCCTGAATTGCGTCCTGTTGGGCACCCGATATCAAAGGAGTTGGGTAGGGGGTGGCGGGCACCACGCCCCACCCCGTCCAGGGCATGGAGGATCCTGGGTCTTCGAAGCAAAAAAGACCCTAGGCGTTCAAGCGCTCCATTTCCCCGTCCTCTCTCCATTTCACAGATGCAGTCACTGAGGCCCGGGGAGTGAGCTGAACTGCCCAGGGCCACGTGGCTGGTTGGCGCCAATTCCGTGACTCCCAGCTCACCCAGGTCAGCCGCTGCCCACTGCCTCCTTGCCGCAGCCCCGGCCTTCCAGGACCCGCAGCCTGCAAGACCCCGGGACCCCTCTGGGTGGACGGGCCGCCCTCCTGGCCCCCAGGTCCTGTGCTGGGGTGGCTGACTCCCGCCACGCCTCCTGCAGCCTGATCCCTTGAGCACCTACTGTGTGCCGTCCCACTGCCCTCGCCCTCCTGCAGGGGGCAGGTTTTACTGTCAGGTGGGGGTGGTCTGCACTTCTCCTGCCTGGAGCCAATGGGGTCTTCACGCATGGTTCCCAGTCCCCCTGAAGCCTCCAGGTCGAGGCCTTATTCACCACTGACAGGCCAAGCAGGCAGCTGCTGGGGCGGGAACGGGAGCGCTGCCTTCCGGGCCCTTCTGGGATGACCAACCGGCAGCCCCCGCTGCCCCCAAGTCAGGCTGTGGGCGGCCCAGTCACAGCCCTTACCTGCCCCTCCCCAGTGGCTTCTGCGGAAACCGGTTCTGTCACCAGTCATGCGTCTGGCGGAGAAAGTGGCCCTGCCAGTTGGGTGGGACCAGGCTGCTGCTGGGAGGAGTGCCCCCTGCCTGTCCCGCCGCAGTAAGGACAGTCCAGAAAGGTGACCTGACAGCTCAGGGATGTGGTCCCCGAGCCTGCAGGCCTCCTAGCCCTGCCTCCAGCCCCTCTGCTCTCTGGACTGTCCCGGCCCCAAGCAAATCCCCCTGGAGGGTGACCGGCTTCCTGGTGAGAAATTCAGTGTGACATCGGCCTGAGCCATGAGACATGGGGGCCCCACCAAGGGCCCCGAAAGAGACCAAAACAGAAATGAGCAGGAAATGCAAACACGTGTTGACAAGCAACGTGCACGCGCGTTCCCGACAGCCCAGAAGCAGAAGCGGCCCAGACGACCAGCGGCTGAGCAGTGGATAAGCAGCCCGCGGTCCGTCCGCACAGCGGAGTACCACCCGACTTGAAGAGGGGTCAGTCCTGAGCCGCACCACCACCAGGAACCGTCTAGAAGGCACCAGGCAGAAATAGTGACGGATGCTGTTTCTTTAAAAAAAAAAAAAAAGTCGAATTTTCATGACATCGTATTCCCACTGATCACAACCACAGCGGCCAGCGACCCCGCCAGACTCTGGCCAATCTCGAGTTCCACGTCAAGGACCCACAGCCCTCTTAATGGGAGTGTGGTCAGCACGCCCACCCATTCTACGGGCACCGAATGGCAGTGCCCAGCTAAGTCCCGCCACCGTGGTTGTCCAGTGGAGGCACTGAGGTGGAGAAGGGCCCAGAGACCCTCACAGCCCTGGGTCCCCGAGGTCAGGTCCTCCCCAGAGCCATCAGGGCTGAGGCACAGCCCCCGGGGAAGGGTGA
Organism: Camelus bactrianus; assembly: GCF_048773025.1. Lineage (NCBI taxonomy): Eukaryota > Metazoa > Chordata > Mammalia > Artiodactyla > Camelidae > Camelus > Camelus bactrianus. The sequence goes on from NC_133548.1 coordinate 2,395,169, forward strand.
GAGGCGGGGCTTGTGCTCCAAGTTCTAAACCTGGGCCTGTCCCTGGCACACTGGTCACACCATGAAATGACAAGTCCCAAGGCATGAAGGTGCCGTGTGAGCACCAGGTGACAGCTAAAAATGAGACCAAGAGTGGCGGGGATGCAGCGACCATGTGGAGGCTGGCCCTGCGTCACAATGTGTCTCTCAGGGTTGGGATGAGCTTTATGGACACCTGCCTGCCAGGCCGGGTCCAGACAGCCCGCTGCCCCTGCCTCTCCGCCTGCCGTCGGGGACGCCCCAGGGAACCCAGCCTGCCAGTCAAACGCTCTCTCCGCCCACCCCTCATTCACCCTAAAATGCTTCCTCTTGGTTTCGAGGGACAGCCCCAGCCCAGCCCCCAAGGGCGGCGCCCAAGGGAGCTCCCCAGCCCCACAAGGGGGTCACTCTGGTGCGTAAGAGGGGTCCACATGCAGAGACCACAGGGCCACCCCATCCAGGCTGTCCTTCCAACTGGGGCAGGAGGTTTGACATCACCACCACCCCGAGTGGAGGCCAGTGCCCGGTGACTTTACCCGGCAGGACCTGGCCCCAGGAGACAGAAGGTCTCAGCTCCCTCCCCCTCTGGAGGTGAGAAGTCACGGTCACCTGCTGGCTGGAGAGGCAGCTGCTGAGGGAGGGCTTCACCGGGTTCCCGAGGCTTCTTGGAAAGAACTAACAAGAGGGGCTGGGTAGGTGTTCCAGGGTGGCCGCAGCAGAGGACCGCACGCTGGGAGTTTAAACAGCAGAGACAGATGGTCTTGGGGTTCTGGGGGCCAGAGCCCGGAACCAAGGAGAGGCAGGGCCGCCCCTTCGGAGGCTCTGGGGGAGGAGCCTTCCTGCTCGCCCAGCTTCTGGGGGCTCCAGGCATCTTGACTTAGAGAAGCCGCCCTCCCACCTCTGCCTCCGTCTTCACATGCCCCCAGCCAAGTGTTCGTGTCTCAGACCTCCCTCTCCTCTCCCGTTTCTCTGAAATCACTGATTTAGGGCCCGCCAGATAACCCCGGATGACCTCAACCAAGACCCTTCACTTAATTACACATGCAAGTTCCTAGTTCCAAGTAAGGTCACATTCACGGGTTTTGGGGTTTGGACTGAGACATCTTTTGGGGTCACCATTCAACACACCACGGAGTTTCTGGGGCATCCAGCTCAGCCCCGCTGAGAGCTTTGGGGTGGGGTGAGGGGGGACTGCCACGTTGCAGCCACCATGGGAAGGTAACACAGCGGTCCCCGTGGCCTGCAGGAGCCCCAGTGGCCCCCAGCCCCCTGCTTGCACCTGAGCAGGCCCCTTCTCCTCACCTGGGCCAGGCTGATACCAACCAGCATGCCCCCATCCCATCACCCTCAGCACGGCCGCCTTTCACCCCGTTAACCCTTTGATTAGGCCCAGGCCCCTGATGCAGCCTTAGCCCCTCCCACCCCGGCCCCTCCACCTCGCCACCTCGCGGTCCCCAGAGAGCCCTTGGGAGGTGTCAGCTCTTCTGCACCTTGGCAGCCCCGGCACCAGGTTCCAAACACCAGACCACTTCACGCCTCCCTGCCTTTGATCTCCCGGGATCCCGGGGCCAGCAGTGCCTCCCTGCTGCCCCACACCCTCCTCCTGGCACCTGGCACTGGCCCCAGCACTCAGCTCAGCATCACCCCCAGCACTGGATCTTCCAGCGAGCCGGAACTGCCCCCTGCATGCTGGGCCCGGCCATGGCTTCTCTAGAGCTGGGGGGCTCCGATCTGGCTCCAGCCCAGCACTGGCTTGGGACCCTGAGGCTGGGAATGGCCATGTCCTTGCAGCCTGTGCGTCCCAGGGTCCTGCCAGGAACAGCGGTGCGCTCTTAGGGGCCAAATTCTCCAGGAGATGTCACAGACTCCTCAAGCCCCCACACCCCGAGCCAACAAGAACCGAGCCATTCAGAGCACCGTGCACATTTTACACGTGAGGCCAGCTCGGGGAGTGGGGGAGGGGGGGCGCGGCTGACCAGGTCTGGAAGGGACGCAGGCCTGTCAACTTTCTAGGACTGGTGGTGGTCCGTCGTGTGATTTCTTTATGTTGTTACTGGAGGAAAGTCACACGGCCCAGGGGTGCTCCCGGACCACTCGGGTGGGCTGGGCTGGGCTGTCCGGGGACTCACAGTTAGAGGGCACGCTCTGAACGTGGTCACCAGGTGCAGCTCTACCTGTGAATCGAGGACGCGGAGGGGGCACTGCCCACGGCCCCACCTGGGCGGGGCCAGCCTGCGCCCTCGGCCCTGGAGCAGGCGGCCTCAGCCTCTGCAGGGCCCGGGCCAGGAAGGCGAGGACTGCAGGGCATCAGGGGAGGGGGATTGCCTGTTTGCTCATGTGCCCCCTCACCTCTTCCTGCCCCTCCTGTTCTGCCGAGGGGCTGGGAGTTTAGACCCAGCTCAGCTGAGAACAGAGGGGCCTTTGCTCTGGTGCCCCCACGCCCGGTGATGAATACAGACCGCGCTCCTCAGAGAGGAGACGGGGTGCAGGGTGGGCAGGTTGAGGCCTGGAGACCAGGCGGGGAGTTGGGTCCAGGCCCCAGTTCTGCCCCTGGGATTCCCCTCTCCCAGGCTTCAGTTTTCCCAAAGGCAAAACCAGAGAGACAGACGTGTGGGCTGAGCCCTTCCCCCAGCTCCCAGTGAGAAGAACGATCTGCGGGGTCACAGGAAAGGCGCATCTGTGCAGACGGTGGGCACGTGTGACCGGAGGGGGACTCACCCCGTACCCCGGCACTGGAGGTGGGTGTCACCCTCCTGCGGAGCCCCGACAGCCTGCCCTTGGGGAGGCTGTGAGGCCTCAGCGAAGCCTTCTCCACTGACAAAGCCCTGCCCAGGGGCTGCAGCGGCGCAGGGTCTTGAGGGGCCCAGGTGACGCAGGCAGAGACCCTGGGAGGAGGGGCGCTGGCCGCAGCTCTTGGGGGTGGACGTGTTCGACGCCCTGTGTCCCCAGCAGGCTGAGCACAACTCCTGCCTCTGCCAGTCAACCTGACCTGACTGAGCGCCCATGCGGGCCAATCACAGCCCAAGGCCGGTCCAGGGCGACAGACAGGCCTGCTCCTCAGGCAGAGGGGCCCCGCTTTCAGGCTGCTCCCCTGTGCCCTGTGGGTCAGCCCGGCGGACATCCTCTCAGGGCACAGCTCTGCAGGTAGGTGGATGGATGGACGGACGGATGGAGGGCAAGGTGCAAGGCCTCTCTGGAGGCTAGTCTGTGGAGGCTAGACACGAATCAAAATGTCAAGCACTCATGTCTCGTAAGCCAATGATCCAACTTCCGGAAATTTACTACAGAGCGTAAAATCCGTATAATCGATATCTGTGCCAAGAGCCACGTGTGGGAGGGTTCGCTCTGCGGCGCTGTTTATGGGAGAGAAGATAGCCACCCACAGGCAGGTGGCAAGTGAACGAAGGGACGTGGGTGCAGCAGATGCTAAACGTGGCCACAGAGTCCACGCTCCTGCCACGGAAGGATGTCCAGAGCGACTCCAGGGCATAGCGATGGAAACGATCAACCTGCGCATGTGTAAACCAGCCTGTGCAACGGGGGCGTCTCTGTCTCGTCTGCGTCTCCACGTGAGCAGGCACCGCTTTTACTGCAGAAAACGCACCCAGCAGAGCCCTCGCAGGCCGAAAACAGGAAGAAACAAGAGATGCTGGCCTCGTGGGGGACAGAGGAGATCTGGGCCCAGACTCGAGGGAGACAGTCTTCCAAGGGCAGGTGGCCCGAGGGCCTAGGAGGAGCTTGAAGACTGAGGTCCCTCCCGCCCACCTGGACCCCCTCTCTGGGAGCTGACACCCCCAAGCTGCCCCCATTTGCACGTCCCCTACCACCTCCAGGCCAGAGTGGATCAGAGCCTGCTCTCCAGACTCCCACGGCCACCCCAGCCTCCCCTAGAGGCCCTCAGTTCCCAGCACCCCCAGCCTGGATGGTCTCCGGCCTGGGGCCACTCCCCTGGGCTGCTCCCCTGGTTTGAGCTCTTCGTCACCTGTTCTTCGCACGACCCCCCAGTTCTTAGAACCTCTGCTGCGGGGTCTCCACCGTTCCTGGGGCAGGACTCCAGGGCGGGGCACACGGCTGGTCCCTGCTCCCTAGTGCCCAGGCGGCACTCGGAGCTCTAATGAGAATGCTTCCTGGGCAGGGGCATCTGACCCTGCGGGATGTGTACACACTTGGTGCTCAGTAACCAGACTGAGCTTTCCCTTCAGAGCTGCTCCTGGAGCAGGCCCCGAGGGGCCGAGAACAGACTGGGGGGACCAGGCAGACGCTGGGGACCCATGGCCCGGAGCCCACCCCGGGGCTCTGCCAGGTAGAAAGCAGCGCCCGGAGTCTCTCCCGGGGGGTCTTTGGGGAGGGTGGGTTTGACCTCTCTGGGAACTGCTCAAGGTCAGGGAGGTGTCCAGGATATGAGCTTCCAGAATCTCCCCACTGCCTTCTGCTCCCCAGTGCTGCGTGTGGGCGCCCATGGGGCCCTGTCCTGGGAGCCCTGCACAGACAGACCTGGAGGGGAGCCTGGGGGAGCCCCCCCATGACATGCGCTCTGCCGGCAGTTATAAAGACGGGCGATGAAAGAAGGAGAAAGCGGGGGGAGCGGAGCAGGAGGTGAGCACAGAGCTCTATTTTAAGCCCGGCTCAGGGAGGTGGGACACTGCCACGTCTGGGGTTGGCTCTGGTGGCAACGGGGCGTCAGGGGAGCCTGGGTTACACCATCATCTCTGCTTTGTGTGCATTTCACTTTTTTCATGATACAGGTGGAACAAGGCAAGGCTTAAAGCATCCTCTTGAAGGTTTAAAGGGAGAATTTTATAAAAGCCCTAAAACAAGAAGAAACGCACCAACATTAGAGCCCGGTGCCCCAATCCGGCTCAGAAGTTAAAAGGCTGAAAACAAGCGGGCGCCTCTGAGGGTGCTGGAAAGGCGGCCGCCCGCAGTTCAGAGCTGCCCACGGAGGAGAAGCCAGAGCGCCCCCGGGACGGGAGGGTCAGAGGTGCAAGGCGAGGCCGAGGCCGAGGCAGCCAGGTGATGGGTAAGTGGAGACGGCCACCATCCCCGCCAGGACTCTGCTCCTCGGCCCTCCCTGCCCGCCAGGCTGCCGCGTGGCTGGCTGCACGGCTCGAAGACTGGGCAGCCTGCGGGGATGGTTCACGGCCCAAGAGCAGCGCTTGTACCCACTTCCGCCGGGTGCACGTGCAGCCTACCCACGCTCCGAGTTCTGCATCCTCCGGGACCGTCAAGGAAGCAGCCCTGCCAACAAGAGGTGAGGCCACGTGCTGCCCGGGTCCGACCACCAGTGGGTTGGGTGACATGAGCCCTCAGCCCTGCTCCAGCATGCACCAGGTTCCCCCAAGGCCCGGGCAGCCCCCCACCCTGCTCCCTTTCTTCCTCTGTGGTCATCAAGACGGCCCAGCTCTCGCTTATGGGACAGCAAGTGGTCACTGCCCTGGCCAGGCGCCAGGCAGCTTGGGGCGCCGCTGGTCTGTTCACTGGGCACTGCCGAGTGTGCCCTGAGTGCCAGGGGCTGGCACACAAGCATGCGAGGCCCTCGTACTCCCTTTCCACCCTGACTGCTCACCACGCACAGACACACAGGCACACACACACACACACACGCAAATCAGGGATGACGCAGGTGTCTGAACCTAACCAGCCGCCGTGCCCCATTAGTGTTGCCCAGGCTTCCGAGTGGACCCTCCTGTCCGGGCTGTCAGCACACCAGGACCAGGGCTGCAGGACGAGGGGGGACGAGCCGGGGGCAGCTCCCACCACAGAGAAGCAGCCAGGAGTCCCTCTCAGGAAACAGGCCTGAAGCCCCTGGGAAGGAGACGGTGCTTTTCCCTTCTGAGACGGCTCTTTTCAGAGTGTTTTTTGGTTCCCGTGTAAACACAGGAGACGCAGGCACAGCTGTTTTCCCCAGGTTCTCACCCCAGGGCCTGGGGCCAGCTGAGACCGGGAGCCCCTAAGGGCGGAGCGATGACCAGGCTCGGGGTGGGCATGCCCGGGGCATCCAGGCTTGGCTGGCTGCTTTTGCAGGACACAGGACGCAGGGAGCCGTGGGCTGGGAGGGGCTCACGTCTCAGGGGCAAGTCAGCGGCCAGGAGACCAAGGACCAGGGGTCCCATTCTCAATGCCGGGGCCAGTGGTCCATGCCCGGTGGCTGTGCGTGCTGTGAAAGATCACTGCACAAATGCCGGTGCAGGGGGAAGAGGACACAGCCCCTTCCCTGTGGGGGACACCCACGTTCACTCCCAGCTCAGCCCCAGCTGCCTGGGCACCCAAGCCGTCCTTGCCTCTCCAGTGGCCTCAGTGATCCCGTCTGTGAGCTAAGGCAGCCCCCTGACCCCACACCCAGGATTGCTGGGGAGACAATGTGACTGTATCTGTGACGTCACCCCCACGTCCCCAGAGCACCATTCCCACTCCTTCCCACCACGTGGTCAGCCAGAGCCCAGCTTTAACCGCCTCTTCTCCAGGAGTCACAGCAAGTTTCAGGTCACTGCCTGCTGCGGCCACCTCATCCCGGTGCAGCAGGCTGGACGGTGGTTCCTCCACAGGTGTGTCGACCCCCACACCCCAGGCCCTGTGAAGGCGATCTTTGGAAAGACAGTCTCTGCGGATGAGACCAAGTGAAGATGAGGCCGCACTGAAGCAGGGTGGGTCCTGGTCCAATGACTGTGCCTTATATGAAAAGAACAGGACACAGAGGGACAGGAGGCCAGGTGACCACAGAGGCAGAGGCTGGAGGGACGCAGCCCCAAGTCCAGGGATGCCTGGGGGCCCGGAACTGGAAGAGGTAGGAAGGCTCCTCCCCTGGAGACTTCGGAGGGAACCAGCCCCGAACACATTGATTTCAGACTCTGGCCTCCAGCACTGGGAGAGAACCAGTTTCTGTTGTTCTAAGCCGCCCAGCGTGGTCCTCTGTTATGGCCGCCCAGACACTTACACTGGGGGCTCAAGGCTGGGAGCTCAAGACTGGCCTGAATTGAAGGCAAAGGACGCTCCCAGGATGTGGCTGAGGGACGCTCTGCCACTGGGCACCGCCGAGACGGGAGGAAAGTGACTGCTCCACACGGCAGCCTGTGCAGACCCTGAGCAAAGCTGACCCGGGTGCCTCTTCCCTGGCCCCCGTCTTGGGCATGTCCAAACCCTGCCCCCAGGATAAGAGGGGCTGAGGGTGAGCCAAGAACGCCTCCTGGCCCAGGCCCAACGGGGAAAGCTGGCGCACCTTGGAGAACGGCCCCTGACCCAGCAAACGCCAGCCCGTCCCTGCGGAGGGGTCTCCAGGCAGCGCGGCGATGCCGTGCTGGGCAGCTGGGTGGCCCTGTCGCTGGGGTCCCCTCCCAGTCTCCGAGCGGCAGGCTCTCCATCCCACTCTGTCCACTCCTACAGAGGGAGGGGCTGGCTCTCAAAGCCCCGGCATTGGCCACTGACGCCCCCCTGCCTCCGAAATGAGCACATCGCTGGTTCCCAAGACGTGAGCAGAGACTGGGTGAGACTGGGTGGCACAGGGAGGCGTTAATCATCGCTGGTCCCACTGGGGAAGCTCCTCTCCTTCCAGCCTCCTGACTACGTCACGGGAGGGAGTCTGGGTCTTTACTGCAGCTGCATCACCTCTCGTCTCTCTACTGACGGAGGTCGGGCGGCCGCGGGCGCGAAGCGGCTGCAGACGAAGTGAGCTCGCAGGCAGCGCGGCCGCGGCTACAATTTTATCAGCGTTTCGCGCTGGCCGAGCACGTTTCTGTATTACCGGCTATTTATTACACATGATGATGATTTTCTAACTGCAGTGACAATTTAAAGTTTCTCTTAGATACACATTTCCTGTAGTAAAAAGTGAGTGGACTTAAAAAGTCACATTCTAGGAGGGGGAGGGTATAGCTCAGGCGTAGAGCGCATGCCTAGCATGCCGGAGGCCCCGGGTTCAATCCCCAGCACCTCCACTAAAAAATAAATAAATAAACCTAATTACGTCCCCACACCCCCACCCCAGAAATAAATAAAAACTTAAAAAAAAAAGGCCATGTTCTAAAACTTGACACAGGAAAACCACAATAGTGGAAGGCGGGGAGCTGCTCCCAAAACACCAGAAGCTGCCCAGGCCGGGCCTGTCCTAGCCAGGAGGCCCCTGTGCTCCCTTCGGCTGGATTAGGGCCCGGCCTTGGTTGGTGCTGGCCCCATTCCTGGCGTCCCACCCAGAGCAGCTGCTTTTATAAACTTCTTTTATTTGAAAATAAAATGTAAAGACAGAAAACCAGGCAGAAGGTCGGCTTTTTGAGCTTTTGAGACAAATACTCTGCAGCGGTCACCCAGGTCAGGCCCTGAGCCAACCGGCCGCCCCCTGGAGCCCGTCTGGGGCGCGCCCAGTCCCGGCCCCCCGGCCCTCCCTGACCCTCGCTCCCTCCATCCTGATGACCTCATCATCCAAGGTGCATCCCTGGGTCCACCCTCGGGTCCTGCCTGCTGAGCCTCTCATCTGCAGCGCCCCTCCTCCCCTTCCCGTGCCTGACTGAGGCACCAGCGTCCGACCTGCAAGGGCCTCTGAGCCCTCCAGCTGGCGGGGCCCGCGAGGCATGGGCCATCTCTGAGCTTCTGCGCCTGAGAATGGTGCTGCCAGGTGCCTCGAGGCTTGTCCTGAGCGTGAACGGAACAGGTGCCTGTTCTACACCTGAAAGTCGGGGTTCGAGGGGACACGCGATACCCACTGGCTATTGCTAATAACTGTGAGGATCCCTCTTGGGATTTGAACGAGCTGCAGAGCACAGCCAGGCAGCCTCTCAGCATCTCAAAAGATCCCACTGCAGTTCTGCTCATGACCCCCTGACACAGCGCAGGTCCTCCCTCAGCGCCTACTCACTCTTGGTTTGCACACATTTCTAACAATCTTCTTCTTCATCTGGTTTCCTACACAAGGGTGCACCCAAACCAGAAACACATTTTTTTTCTAAAAAGGAAATAACTGGCAACCCCTCCAACAAGAAGTTTAAGAGAAGGTGTCTGGGGCCACTGAGCACAGGGACACCAGCCCTGCACGGGGCAGTGTCCCTTCAGGGGTCACAGTGGCATCATCAGGTAGGAGACCACATGGCAAGCTGGCCCCAGCAGGTTGCCTGGGGCCCCACCAGAAACTCGGCACTCCGGACCCGGGCCGAGAAGTGATAAATGGCCACGTCGGGGAGAACAGGCCGGCTGGAAATAAACAGCATGTTCCCTGTGCTTGCGAGATTTAAAAATAAACCGAAAAGCAGACACAGTTTAAAAATAATGAACGGGGTGGAGGACAGTCATTTGCCTGGGTGTCTTCCTCCCATCATTCGTTAAACTGCAGCTTAAAAATCAGCCGCCAGCCTGGCCTGCAGCTCCGGCGGTCAGCGGGGACACGAGCTGGCGGGGCAGCTCCTGAGGGACCCACGTGGTGTGGAAGAAGTCTTTTTTCCCTCTCCTGCTGCATTTGGAGGCCTCAGTAGTGCTCCGGAGAGTGGAGATGCTGTAGATGAACCCCGGGAGGTCAGCCCTGCTGGGGGCCCCAGGGCCCACCGCCGCCTCCTCACAGCGCCTCCGCTCTGCTGAAACAGCATCCCTTCTGTAGCTGAGGACCTGCTCCTCCTCCCGAGCTCAGGGCCGAGGTCTCCACGTGCCCCACGCCGCACGCATCTGTCAGGTCTGGTGACAGGGAGGGGCGGGGGACCCCTGGGGAAGACCCTCGCTGGCCAGCTCCCAGGACTCAGGATTATTGGCACAGAAAGGTCTCTGAGCCTCGGGACAAACAGCCCACTAGTGCCGCATCCCCTTCACCCGGCTTGAAGGAAAGGTCACGTTTGGTTTCCCAGCGGCCACTGCGGACGGTGTTTGCTGGACTGGATCACAGGGCAACGGTGATGGGAAAGCAGATCCAGGCCCGGGATGCTGGGGCCGAAAAGGATGGCCCGGCAGGTGGGATGGCCAGTGAGCAGCGGGACCTGACGGCAGCAGGTTGCTGGCCCTACAAACCTCCTGCCTGATCGAACTTCCTGCCCACAGGTGGAGCTCAGACCCGGGAAAGTGCGACTGGGTCTGTGTGTGTGAGTGCTGCGGGGTGTGGGCCTCTAGGCTCCACCCCAGGTCCGGGCACTGGGAATGCTGGCTGAGCCAGGGCGCCCAGGCCAACATAAAACAGCCAAGGTTCGAGAGGATGAAACCTGAAAACACACATTCGTGTGTATAAAACACTCTGCTCGCCTCAAAATCTTACTCCTGGCAAACATGTGCTCATAGGAAGTAAACGTAGAATTGTAGACCAGGAACCCGCTGATGAACCGTGCCGGGGGCCATGGTTATGGTCACTCCATTGCCCACTCTGATGGGCTGCATTGTGTCCCCAAATCCATATGCTGGATCCCTGGCCCTGGTACCCCAGAACATGACTGTACTTGGAGATGGGGCGTCTAAGGAGGTGATTGAGTTAAAATGAGGTCACTGGGGTGGGTCCCAATCCCCTGGGCCTGGTGTCCTTACAAGAAGAGGAGATCAGGACGCAGACACACGCAGAGGGGCACCACGTGAGGACGCGGGAGAAGACGGCCATCTCCACGCTGAGGAGAGAGGCCCCGGGAGGAGCCGGCCCCGCCCACCCCTGGGCCTTGGATTCCAGCCCCCAGGACGGGGGACAGTGACTGCCTGTTGTTTACGCCCCGTCTGTGGCGTCTGTTACAGCAGGCGGAGCTGACACATATACACACACGAGCAGGCTTACCGAGATGGACAGTCAGCACCCAGCACCCTTGGGAGAAGGGGCATCTCCCTGGTCACAACTGGGGAGTGGGGAGATGAGGCTTCTCTCCCAGGTTGGACACTGGGCACAGGGCATCCCCAAGTCCTGCCGGGGCCACCTCCCAGCTGCTAGATGCTCCCGGGGTGGCCTTGAGCACGTGAAGGGCGGGTGCACCAGTGTCATCAACGCTGTTTCGCACCCAGGCTCCAGGGGACCACACAGCCAGGCCCCAGCCCTCCCGCCCGCCGACCTGCTTCCCCGGAGCAGCTGCATGGAACGCCGCGGCCGGGGCCCTGGCCTGCGCAGTCCATCCTTGGCACCGTGGTGCTGTGCGTTTTCACTGGGGGTGCCTCTGTGCTCTAACCAGCTGCGGGCAGAACCTGCAGACCCCTCGGCCAGACCCCGCCCCTGGACCCTTGTCATCTCAGGATCAGCCTGTTCCTTTCCCAGCTTCGCTGAGGTATAATCAGCAAGGCAAAGGGTAAGATACTGGAAGGGTACGTCATTTGATTTGATACACGACCCACTGAGGAAGGATTCCTCCGTCTGGGTCACCAGCACACCCACCAGCTTCTGTATTTATCTGTTTTCTCTAGTTCCGCTCTCGGTGAACTTCAATTGTACGACACTGTTACCAATTACAGTCGCCGTGTTGTACACATGGCTCTTGTTTTTAGTGAACAGAATGGGCTGGTCACCTTCAGACCCCTGGGGACTGGGGCAAACATCTTTGTATTGTGTGTTTGGGGAGCAGCCGTTCAGCCTGTGAAGGCAGAGCGGGGAGAAAGGCTTCTCCCTCCAGCCGGATGGATTCAAGAGGACAGACGCGGTGAGCGGGCTCCCGAGGCCAGGAGAGCTGACGGACGTGCTAAGAAAGTTCATCCCGACCCCATGCAGCGTGTGAGCTGGGAGCCTTGCTCTCCCAGGAGATGCAGCCCCTGCCCACCCACCCCCCGGGGGGGCCTGGGAAGAGCCCCTCACTCTCACTCCCGTGAGGAGCTTTCAGCTTCACACTCACTGGGTGTCTGTCCTCAGCCCTGCTGCTCAAGGGGAAAGGCCGGCTCCCCTACGTGTGCCGGGGCACCGGCGGTGGGCCCGCAGCCACATCTAGTCGGGCTGCTCATGTGCCCACCCTGGGACCCCCGGGCCCCACCGCAGGCCCATACCCCTGAAGAGAACCCACCTCCCGCCCCAGGAGACCCAACACAAAACACGCTCCACAGATAAAACGGAAACAACCCGACACCCTTCAACAGGGGGATGGAAATAAGTCGTGACTTATCTATAGAAAGCAAGGAAAATGAACGAGAAATTGGCACTTGTAACCGCACGGCTCAAGAGACATTGTCAAAGGCCGAGTGTGAGGGTTTCTGCACCTCCTCTGTGACTCCGAAGTCACAGGAAATGAGCAGGGGTGTGCAGGGAGCGCTGCAGTCACACGACATCTGTCACAGGGCCAGAGGAGTCTGCATCTGCTTGTGGATTCATCCATATATAGCAGGAGCACGAAAACACACTGGGGACGAGAGCTGGGCATCCGGGGGTGGGGTGGGGACGGCGGTCAGGGGCTGGTCCTGAGCTGGAACTTTCGACTCCTTGGCCTGAAGCCAGCAGAGCCAGAAGTCATGACCTCGAAGGACTGGTTTTATTTTTTGGTGTGGTGCCCGAGTGTCAACCTTTCCCAGTCATTAATCATTAATCAAAGCTTTAATTCATGATAAGGAGATGGTCCCTCCCTGCTGGAAGGGCTGGAGGATCGGCAGAGCCTCACCCAGACCAGGGCCGTTTGGCTGTGGCATCTCTGGGGGCCAGCTCTGCGCTTCAAACACATCCTCCTCTCGCCTCCGAGGCCAGCACTGAGGTGGCCCATTTCACAGATGGGAAAACTGAGGCCTGGAGCTTAAGGGACTTGCCCAGGGCCCCCTGGCTAGTGATGTGTCTGAGTGGGAAGGGGCTCCCACTTGGTGTTTGGACCACTGAGCCCACGCTCAATCACCACGCTGCCAGGCATCCATGTGGTCAGACAGGTCACTCCAGAGCCCCCGTGGGAAGTCAGGGCCACCTCTTCTCCAGGGACAGTGCTTACAGACTTGGGCATCCGGCTTAACGAGCTCTGGCAACCCGCCTGCCTCCGCCTAAACAAAACACCCAAACCAGACAAACAGAAGCAGCAGCTCACTGACCCGCCAAGAAAGCGGGTGACATCTCCCAGCCAGTGGCAAGGCGCGAGGGCTTGGCCAGGGGCCGCGACCCGAAGGAGTTGGGCCAGCGGCCGGAGACCTGGCCCCGGCCCGTGAGGAGAAGGGACGGTCTTGATGGAAGAATGGACAAAGAAGTGGTGGCAGCCGGGGGGTACTACTCAGCCACGAGAAACGAGGAGGGCCCGCCGTCTGCACGACGCGGGTGGACCTCGAGGCCTGACGCCACGTGAAGCAAGGGGGGGAAGAACGAGACCGTCCGCGGAACATGAAAAACAAGCAAAACCCGAAATAAATGGCCAAACTGAACCACAGCTCCAGAGAACAGAACAGCGGTTACGGGGGAAGGCAGGAGTGGGACTTGGGTAAAGGGGGCTGACAGCATGGCGACGGGCGGGAACGCCTCTCGGTGGTGCGCACGCGGCAGTGTACACTGAGGTGGAATACAATGTACAGGTGAACCTGCAGGCTGTTACGAACCAACGTTGCCACAATTAAAAATATTTTAAAAATTAAATGTAGTGTATTTCTGGCAAAAAGGGGGCAGATAAGGGGTGAGGTGGGCGCCCACCCACAGACAAGGTGCCACCGGCCCGGGGTGCGCTCCCCAGACGTCTGGTATTCCCTGCACGCCACCAAGTGTCACCCCGCCACGGGGGCTGAGTCAGTGCCCCAGACGGAGCCAGGAAGGGCTTTCCAGCCAAGGATCAGCATATGCTGAGGCAGAAAGGTGCTGAGTGACATCGAGCGAGCACCTGGCCTTCTGGGAGAGCAGAGCAGAGGACGGCGTTCCGGCCCAGGCCTGAGAAACTCTCACTTCTGATCAGGCAAAGGAAGCCCAGCCCAGCCGGCCCCGCTCTGGGCAGCTGGGAGGCTCTCCCTCAGGACGAGGCTGGGCTGTTGCTGACGGCGGCACACGCCGCCAGGGAGGTCTGCGTGGGAAGGAAGGCTTGCGCTCGGGACTCGGCGGGGGCCCGGCGGCGAGGCTGAGCGCTGAGCCTGCCCCGTGCAGGGAAACTCTAAGCCGTCTTCCTGGGAGAATTCTTACATTTCTGGGTCAAGGTGTCACTTCTTGCAGCTCCAAAATCTCCCAGCCTCATGGGGCCAAGCGCTGGGTCTCTTCCCAGCAGCCTTTGGGGTCCTGCCCTTTGGGACTTGCCCGCAGGGTCCTGCCCTTCAAGGCTGGCTCCTGAGGCTCAGAGGCAGCATCGAGGCCTCAGAGCGGGGGCCACTTGTGCCCTGATGCGGGAGCCCAGACCAGAAGCCCAGTGCGGGTGGGCTGCAGTGGGAGGGGGCTCCAGGAGCAGCGGGTGGAGGATGCCAGGAGGCCACCAGGTCCCGCAAAGGGCTCGCGCTGGGCGGCCTGGAAAGCCCTCTCCCCGTCCTGCTCCAGGACGGCAGGGAGGCAGGGGTGAGGGACCGAGGGTGGCAGCAGGCAGCCGCTTTGGTGACACGAAGTCCTGTGTGGTGCCTGAGGGGAAAGGGGACAGATTTCTAAACATTGGTCTTGTGGCCTTCACCCTTTTAAAAATTAGTGGCAATTTTTTTTTCCGTATAAAATTTGCTGGGTACCTTCAGGCTCTAAAACAGCTGGGAGGACCTGAGCCCTCCAGAGAACCCCGGCAAGGAACAGGGCATCTGGACTCTGGTTCCCGGTTTGGCACTGCCCATCAGGGGCGGAGGCGGGGGTGGGCGGAGACGTAGAGCACAGGATGAGGGATCTGGGAGCCTTAGGGGGAGCCTTATGGATGGGGACACTGAGGCCCGGTGAGGACAACACTCTGGTCTTGCCATTCTCTGGGCAGTGGTTTCCTCCCGGCTCCAGTGGGAGCCAGGTGGACCCTGTGAGCTTTGGGGAGGGGAGACAGGAGGGCTCAGGTGAGAGTCTGCACTCAGTCTGAAGCCAGAGAATGAAGAGGCAGAGGCCCCTTCCTGTGGGTCAGTTTGCACCCAGGAGCCTGGCACATTGCACAGGGCAGCTGGGGCTGGGCTGGGCTGGAGCGCTCAGTCCCGGGGGCGGGGCACGCCCTATGCAGATGTTCATCTCTGGGCTTTATTTAATTCCGAGTCCCAACTGCTCCCCCACCCCCCAGCACCTGAGGCCCTACTGTGTGCCTGGCCTCGGGCTGGTAAGGTCTGGTTCTCCCCCACTAGGAGCCAGACCAGAGTCACCAGCCTGCGGCCGAGGTCCCCCAACGCCTTCGTGTGAGACCATCTCGTGACTTCTGTGGGCTGCTGTGGGCCCAGCTGTTCAGACAAGGAAACACAGCTTTAGGAGGTAAAGAAATTGCTGGCCCTGGGACCAGGGTTAAGGATCCCTGAGACTTTCCCTCTGCCTGGCCTTCAAAGCCACTGTTAGTCCTGATGCCATCGCCCCTCAGACCCTGGCCAGCCTCTGCCCTGTCCTCCAGCCCCAGGTCTGCGCCAGGGCACAGGAGCCCTGCACAGCTCATCCAGCCCAGCCAGCAGGGGGAGGGGACAGGGTTACGCAGGAGAGCCTGTCCCATTCCTCTGGGTGGCTGAGTGCTGGCCAGAGGGGGCCTTGGTCAGGGCCACTGCAGATGAGGAACCAGAGGTGTCTCGGTGGGCGGGGGCTCTGTCCACGGCCGTCCCCGGCCCTATTCTCGGAGCCCGGCACAAGACAGCCACACTGGCATGTAGGTTCCTGGGAGGTGTGGGGCTCCCCCATCCCTTGTCTTGGGGTGAGGAGCCTACAGGCCCAGTGCCCATGGGAGGACCAGGGTGGCAAGGGCCCCAGACCCCTGGGTGTCACCCCAAGGATGCCTGAGGACTGACAGTGAAGCTTGCCCCACCCCTAGCCCAGTACTCGCCCAGTCACGTCTCTGAAAGCAGCAAAGGCATAAAAGCACATCCCGGAGACGTGTCAACACATAACCACAAAGGCCTCTTCTCTTCCCTGGGCTCTCTGACCCGGAACGTTCCGTCCTCACGTCTGCAGACCTCAGATGCAGTGCCTCCCATCCCCACTGCCCGGGCCGATTTGGGTGACTCCTGGCGGGGTTGGGGTAGGGTTAGGGGGTGAGGCTCATCCTACTAGGCAGGCGCATCCGACTTCCTGTCCCAGTGGCTCCTCCTCCGGTGCCCTCCCTCTGGCCTCCTGGGGGAGCGGCTCTCCCACCACAGGGGAGGTGGGACAACGAGGGAGGCAGGACAGGGGACACAGCCACCAGAAACCACCCCTGCAGCCACAACGCAGTCCCAGTAGGACAAGACCCCGGCCCTTTAATGGACTCCCTGCCGAATTCATCTCAATAGGTGGGCACAGAGCCCTCCCCGCTCACAGCTCCACTCCAGAGAACAGGGCTGGCCCTTTAAGCCACCTCCAATGCCGTATTCACCCCAATAGGCGGGCACATCAATGCCACCACCTAATCCTTGGCAGGGACAGCCTCTCCCAGAGTGGAAGCAGCTGAGAACGGAATCGTGGTGGCTGTGGCCAAGCTAGCGAGGAAAGGGACAAAGGTGCCGCCCCTGCCTGCTGGAGGCTGAGGACCCGGAGGCTTCCCTCCATCCTGTTTGAGCAGCAGGCTTATCCCCACCGGGCCATCACCCACTTCTGCCTTCCTGCGGACTTGCCTACACCCAGTCTCCAACCCCTCCCTGGCTTTGGACAAGGGAAAGGGACACCTGGCTGGTCACACGAGTCAGCCTGGCCAGTGGCCTGTGGGACCGGGCATCCCCCAAGCCCCTTGTCACGTGCTCATTAAGCCTGTAAAACACCTCTAGCATTGGGTGGCATTGCTCAGTTGTGGGACCGAGACTTCCCCTTCAGCCCTTGGTCCCGGCCAGAGTCAGAGCGGGCCTGGGCACCTAGGCCACCTCCACTCGCCCAGTAAACACTAGGCACTCCTCCAGGTAAGCCACTCTGCACTTGCTACTTCTAAGTCAGGAAGGGCAGGACTCCTGGGAAGGGCGCAAACCGGGTCCTTCCATCCGAGGACCAGAGAGGACGAGCCGGTCAGGTGTCCTGACTGCCGATGCTTGAGAAGCCAGAGACTGGCTGGGAGATGCACGATGGGGCAACCCTGGGCAAAGACAGTCTACAGCTTCACATGAGCAAAGGGCACCTACTGTGTGCCAGGCCCTGGGGCAGAGCCCTGAGCAGACATCCAGGCAAAAAGGGAAGGGTGACCCACATGCCAGCGGCGCCTGTGGTGGGGGTGGGCCTGGCCCTGGTCCAACCGCTTTGTCCATATTTTGTCACTCAACTGAACAGATACAGGATGGAGAGGATCTCAGGGACTAATGCGTCGGCTGCTGAGAAAATGAAACCCAGCACCTTAAAATGGACGCTTCCGTTGGGAGCAGAGGGTCTCTCAGAAGTGCATCTCAGCGGGGATGTGACTCAGCACCCTGGGCACAAGGGACAGTGAGGCCTGTGATGAGAAAAGCCGGGTCTGGGGCTGGATGCCTGTGAGCTGGGGCGAGGAGGTGGGGAGAGCGGACAGAGGGGCAGGGACCCGGTCATCCCGGGCCTGGGAAGCACAGAATGGAGTCCAGAATTATATTGAGACCAGTGTGACTTACAGAGGCCTCTAAGCAGGTAGGTTATGTGATGTGTATATTTTTAAAGCTCTTGCTGGCTGCTGGCCGGACGAGGACCAGAGGCGCAAGGATGGAGAGACCGTGGGATGGCTAGTGTGGCCCTCCAGGCAAGAGCCGGGGCGGCTGGAGGAAAGCAGAGGTCAACCTGGGGGGAAGAGTGGGTGTGAGGTCGGCTTGGGAGGTTAAGCGAAGCACTGGCTCTGAGGTTTCTCATAAAGGCACTGTGGGTACCCTAGATCCCTTGGAGCTGGCCAAACAGGCTCACGTCCTGAGCGGTAGGGACTGTCTCTCCCTGGCTCAATGACCTAGACAAACTTGGCAATTCTCTGATGACCCTGTGCCTCCCCAGGGCCCTGGCTGGGTGGTTCCGAGGCCCCTCCCAATGGTCCTCGAGCGCCTCCCTCCCAGAATCCCGAAACCCAGGGGTCTGTGATGTCTGCGCAGGGAGTCCCGAGCCACCCAGGCCAGCGGCGAACCCCAGGAGAACTCATACCCCGTTTCAGTTCTGTTTCCTTGACCTGCAGGTTGGGGAGGTCATGGGCCAACCTGGCACAGCCAGCAGGACTCTGTTCCTTCGTGACAGCCTTGAGCAGCACGCTTGCCGGGAGGAGCAGTCCTGTCCTCCTGTGACACCTACCTCCTGGCCCGAGACCCCAGACGGCGCCCACCTGGGCTCCCCACCACTCCTGAGGGCAGCCAGGCAGTTCCACCTGACCGGTGGGCCCCACGGTGGGAAGTGCACCTGACTGCTCACTTCAAGTCCAAACACCTGGGATCCTTTTGACAGACACTGTGCGCCCCTGAACAGCCCCCAGTCCCGGGGTGCGGGCCTCACCCGGGTGACTGAGCTGCACTGCTTCTCGGCGGCAGCTGCACACCTGTCCCCTGAACAATGAATGCAGATGGGGGCAGACATGCTTCTGTCACCTTGGGTGCGTTCCCTCCACCTGTGCATTGTGCGTGCATGCGCGTGCGTGCGTGCGTGTGCGCGTGTGCACGCGTGCCCTCACTGGCTTACAACCACAGAATCAGCGGAAAGCGCAAGTCCCCAAAACGCGGCTGCCGAAGACTCACAACAGTCTTCAAACAGCCGGCCTGTCACGCATTTTTCCTTCCCTCCCCTCCAGCATAGCACGTCAGATTACTATCACCGCTCAGGAAGCTTCCAGGAAGAGAGATTTCAGGAGAGAAATGGATCCTGGATCTTCTCAGCACAGAAACGACCATCCTGGGGGCAGGGGCTGCATTTAGCATCCCTGAAGAGCCGGGAACAGACCTTTGGAGACCTAGCAGATCCCCGGCCTGACTCAGGCTAGCTGGATTCTCAGGCCCAGGGAGGAGGGGCTTCCACCTGGCATCCAGGATGCACTGCCCACGGGTCCACGTCTGCACAGCCTCATCAAGACAAGGCCCAGGACTCAGTCGGCGGGAGGGCCCTTGCCTGGCCCGTCTCCCTTGTCACCTTCTCTAAACACAGCTGGTGAGACAGACCAGACAGACGCACTCAGTGCCGTCTCTCCTGGCACCCGGGGCCCTGCCCCACACACATGCAGGCAGACAATGGGACACCCATGAACGGCCGGATGCCAGCAAAGCCTTCAGGTTCAAGGAGCAGTCAGGCCTCTCACAACCAAGGAAGTGGGTGAAAACCTCCCAACAAACCACTCTGCCTGCCACTGTCGAGGGCAGGGTTTCTGCTGGCTGGGACCCAGATCCACCCAGCACACACAGATCCAAGGGCGTCCACTCCAACCCAAAGGCTGTGCCCACATCCCTGGCCGTGACGACCTGCGCCTGCCCCTGGCCCTGGCCCGGGGGCTGTATTGGGGAAGATCACAGAGGTCTGCCTGCAAAAGGCACCTTGAAGGGGCTCAGGCAGACGGGCAGACACACATAAAAGTGATTTCTTGTGCAGACAGAGTAGCAAGTTCAACCCCAAGATGACCAAACAGCAGAAGTGAAACCCGCTGCTCAGGCTGGGCCTGGCTCAGCCCAAAGGTGAGTGGGGCAGAGAAGCTCACCTCCCCGGGGTGGGACCTGCCCACACTCCAGAGCCACTCAGAATCGTACTTCCGGGGGCTTCTGACAGCAGCAGCCCAGCTTGGGTGGGAGCAGAGATGGCACCTGGGGATCCCAGGTGGCAGTGTCTGTCCCACAGGGCCGCTGACAGCCCACGCCCACTGTGTCCCGCCCCCTCTCACCCCCAGGAATCCTAAAGCACACAGGACCCTCCTGTAGACTCAGGTTCCCTGCACAACTTCCAAGGCCCCTTATCTCCAGGGGGTCAGTGGCCTAGAAATGGAGGCTCTGGGTGGGGGTGGGGGGGGCAGCCAGGGCATCTCCCCTCAGCTCACCAACCCCTCACTCTGTGGACGCGGACTGAGTCATCTCGGAAACAAGCCCGGAACTGAGATGCCAGATGCAGACCCCAGACCCCATCCAGAGGCAGCAGGCCGCCTCCTCACAGACACCGCCCCTTCAAGACCCCCAGGGTCTTCGCTGAGCTAGGGACACAGACCCAGGCTACGCTGGCAGACTGCCCCCCAACCTCCCTCCAGTCCCAGCTCCTTCAGGCCCCATCAGTGGGGGAGCCCGGGGTGGTCCGCGGCTCCCCACAGTCGGGCCGCACCCGCGCCCCAATCCTCAGGCGTCTGAGATCGTCCCCGCGCCACCCCGGGCTCCCCAGCGCGGCGCGACAGGCTTGGGCGGGGCGCCCCAGCGGAGGTCACTATCTGGGTCCACAGGGATGCGCCCCAGTCCCCGGGCCCGGGGGCAGTGGCGCGGGGCCAGTCCCGCAGCCGCCCACCGGCGGCCCGCTGGACGCTCACGGCCCTCTGGGCCCCGGCCCCTCCGACCCTCTCCCCGCCCCCTGCCAGGTGCCCCCCGACCCCCTCCTCACCCCCGCCCGCCCCTCCCCGTCCGCAGCGCTCCTACCGTGAGAAGCGGGGCGCGCGGGGCCGGGCGCGCGGGGGCTCAGCTGGCAAGCGCAGCCCGGCTGCAGGAAATGCCAGAAGACTGATCCAACCGCGGTAGCGGAGAGAGGGAGGAGGGAGGGAGCGGGCGGAGGGCGGGGAGGAGGCGGGGAAGAGGGCCGGAGGGCGCGGCGGCCGCAAAACCCGGGCGGGATCGGCGTGCGGAGCGGGCGCGCCGGGACCCCAGGCCGTGCCCAGCTCGGCCTTTCCTCGCCCCCCTCTCCCGGCGCGCTCTGGGACTCCCGCGCTCCGAGGCGGCCTGGGGTCAGGACACTCCTCTGGAAATGGCCAGGAGGCTGGGCGGGGAGGGTGGTGGTGAGCAGGGTCAGCCTGGATGGGTTATCCCATCTAGGGGTGCGGGAGGGCACACGGGCAGATGCGTGCAGGACTCCAGCCCACCCTCACCAGAGTGGGGTGCCCCCTCTCTTTCTGAACCCAGGAAATGGTCATTTTTTTCTCTTCCTGGCAGCCGTCAAAACACGAGAGGAACCCCAGAAATCTGAGCCCTTTGTCCTTGTCGCACGTGTGTGCTGAAAAGGACCCCTGCCTCACATGCCTGCGCCCAACGACACCTTTTTCTCAGGACTCCTTTTCCCAGGAGCCCACCTGCCTGTAGATTTCCTCCTGTGTGTCCCCCTCCTCTTTTCTGCCTTTTTAGAGAACTTTTTAGACCCTGAAGCCTCCTTGTATGGAAAAGACACTCTAATTCCACTAACCAAGCCCAGACAGGAGCGGAGGAGGTGAGGGGTCTTCCTGGCCCCTCACCGTCAGCCCCGCTGAATTCCTGTCCAGCCCCAGGGCTTCTGCAGCCTGAGGTGCCCTGGGACCTCAGCCTGCGGGGGACTTCCTCCAGCTGCTGTCCCCCTCCTCCCCCGGGGGGCCAGACCAGCTGGAGCTGGGCCCACCCACTTCAGGGCATCCCAGACCAGGTAGGACTTGTGAGCCCAAGGGCTCAGGGTCTTTTCCAGATGGAATGTCTCAATCCCTCCCTTCAAAGGGACAGCTCTGACCCTCAGCAGAGCCCCAGCCTCCGCCCCTCCATCTAGGCCGCAGGCTGACAGCCCATTAACCGGTTTTCACCTTATGTTGGGTGGAGAGTGCATCGAGGGCACCCCGAGCCTGGTGGTCGGGGGTGAGGAGGGGGGTGGGGGTGCAGCAGGTGGGGCGGTGGGGCTGTGGGGCGGCGGGGCTGTCAGCCCTTTGAGTAGGGAAGCCGGCACCCAGGGAAACGGCTGCAGGAGTTCCTACCTTAGCTCTCCCCCAATCTGCCAGGTCGGTGGCCCCGGCCCAAGCTGTCCCCCAAGAGTGAGCATCACGTCCATCCCATTGGGCCAGGTGGTGGCTCCTTAGGGAATCGAGCACCAGCCACTCGTGTGTGTCAGAGGGGCTGTGGTTTAAGGGACAGGTGTGCTGCCTCAGCCACTCCGAGCTCATCCCCAGGCTGGCCTGGTCCCACCCCATAGTCACCTTGCAAGGCCTTTGGATGCAGAACTGCTCAGACAAGATGCTCAGGGCCATGGTGGGACCCCTCTCCATGAGGCCTGGTCAGGCAGACTCTGCCTCTTCAGGGGAGGGTCTGCGCAGTGGGAGGGCCAAGGAGACCAGCCTAGACACTCTCTGAAGCCTCAGCACAGAGCTGGGTGTGGCTACCGGGAGCCTGGCCAATGGCTGGTTGCCAGGGCCAATGCACAGGGAGCTGAGGAGGAAAACAAAGCCACCAGTGCTTGGGCTGGAAGTCTTGGGGACCAAAGTAGGGAAAGTTTCCAGTCTCTGATGATGCCGGCTGTGTGAAGCCAGCTTGATTTTATGAAATGGTTCTTGTCAATTCCTAAATCAAAAGCACACATGGCCAAGAGTAGGGATGGGTCAGAGAAGGCTGTGGCTTACAAAGATGATGGCACCAGCTTTGGGGATCCCCTTGGGTGGACTTCACCACCTAGGAGCTGCCGGGGCTTGGGCAAGTCCATGCAGCTCTGTGCCTCGGTCTCCTCACCTGTCAGTGGGGCCCTAGGAGCAGCTCTTCCCGTGAGCTGCCGTGAGCCCCGGGGAGAGACCGGGCTCCCAGAGTCAGCCCCGGGGAAGGGTGGGACCGGCACCCCCTCTGAAGGGCAGCCCCTGGCTTCTCACTTAGTTCTGAATTTGTGATAATTCCGACAGATCTGGGTGTAAGAGGCAAGATTTTTTTTAAGTGCCTTGGCCAATACGGAGGACTTCACTCTTTCTCAGGTGGACTGTGATTTAAGGCTAAGGCTATTTCGATCCAAGTCTGGAGGTTGGCAGATCTCAGCTGGACGCAGTTCCGCGTCCTCTCTCAAGGGGAGGAGACCTTGGGTGATGTCTGGAGACCTCCTTGGTTGTCGTGGCTGGGGGTGCTCCTGACAGCCAGTGGGCGGGGCAGGGGATCCTTGAAACGCCCACCCACACCTCAGACAGCGGATAGCAGGTAGCGTCCACCAGCCCCAGACGTCAGAAGCCTTGCTCTAGAATGAAAGCACGTTTCCCTGTTGGGGTCACTCCTGAGTTCTGGGTGGTCGGTCCATGGGGATTGTGGGAGCCCCATGTCTCCTGCTGATGGCGCCCCACCCTGCCCTGATTCCATGCCGAAGGGCTCTAGACATGCAGAGTCACTTCATCCTGCCAGACAGACCTAGAAGGCAGGTCCTGAGAGACTCCATTTTACAGATTGAGAAAGGGAGGCACAGAGCAGGGACTGAAGACCCACAGGCTCAGAGAGGAACCCTTGCAGGCCCCTGCCCCTTCCGCTGCCCAGGGCTGCCTCGCTGGGAGGGGCGGGGTAGCCAGGACATGCTGGGATGAGCCCATGCCTGTCTTGCAGAGGTCGCCTCCGGGGTGGGCTGTGGGGCTCGGACCCCTGCAGAGCTGAGCCAGGCCAGCGGCCAGGTTCTTCCACCCCTGCCAAGCCAGCGGAGGCAGCAGTGGTCATTCGTCCCATTTCTCAGGTGTGGAAACTGAAGACCCACAAGTAAGGGGTGTAGCCAGATCCCCGACTCCCAGCTGGACCCTGGTCTGTCACTCCGGGTGGCAGTGGGGTGGCCCAGGGTTTTGGCCCAGGGCAGGTGAGCCTCTGGATCCCTTGTCTCCTGCTGGCCTGAGGGCAAATCCATCTCAAGTGTGTGGCAGGATATCCAGGGGCAACTCCGGAATATCTTTGTTATGAGACCCTCAGCATCCGAGTCTCAGCTTCCTTCCCTGGCACTGAGGCTGGGATGACTCCTCCAGGAGGGGTGCTCGGAGCCCCAGTGTGGTCCCCAGAACACAACAGCTAATCATAAAAGCAATTGCAGCGTCTATGCATTGCTCGCCACGTGCCAAAGACCTTGTCCCCACTTTCCAGTTTGCATCCTGTCCTCCGCCCAGAGGTGGGGGGTCACCATTCCCCACCCCGTGGAGGTGAAGCGACCAGCTGCAGGCCAGGCCGCTGGGGAGTGGCCTCGGCAGGACGGAATTCCTGGAGCTGCAACCAGGGTGCAGGAGGCCAGTTCTCCCTCCCTGCCCTCGGGACTGGGCGTTCGGGGAAGAGCCTCTCTCCAGAGCCCCCCCTCCAGCCCTGTCCCTGCGGCCCCCGCTCACACAGGGAGGTACCGCGTCCGCAGACATGTCCCTCCTCCCCTCCCCGGGAGATGCTGTGTGGTGATGTCTTCAAGGGCTGACTCTCTGGGCCAGGGCTGGGGGCCGAGCGCTGGCTGCCTTCTGCTCTCCGTCAGGGAAGCCTGTGGAGGGCGCATGCAGTGTCTCCCTCGGGAATTCTGGGTGGTGTGGTCAGCATGCTGGGGCTTCCCGGCAGGCCTGCTGCTTGGATGCTGCTCTGTCTGCGTGCCTTTCTTTCTCTGTCTTTCTTTCTATCTCTTCACCTCTGTGTGTCTCTGTACATCTCTGTCTCTGTCTCACACACACACACACACACACACACACCCCTGTCCCCAAGAACAACAATCTAAACCCAATTCAGGCAAACACCTGATGGTAATACAGACGTGGAATTTCCCACCTCTCTTGGTCACAGTACTTGTCCTACCTGGAGAGACAGGAGGGTGTTATCTGCAGGGCAAGACCTCCAGGGACCCTGCCAGAAGCACTGAAGTGGCGTGAGAGGCTGCAGGGCGTGTGTGATGCTGGATGCCATTGGTCCTCACCATGGTTACAGGGGTGAAGACCTGGGCCAGCGGTCTCTGCCTCTGGCCCTCCTGTGGGGGTCAGTGCCGCCAGCATCCTCCTTGGCTCTTGGTGTTGAAGAGGGAGCAGGTCCAAGGCTGGCACTGCCGTGAGGTGGGGTGACACCCCCGGGGGATGCCCAGAGGTCCCATGAGCTGGAGCAGCTCAGTCTTCAGTGTGGGCCAAGAATGTCACTGCCATATCAGCCAACGCAGATGTGCACCCGTGGTGCGCCCTAAGGGGACTCAGGATGGAGAAGAACGGGACACTGGCCCTGGATAGTCGGGGTGCCGATCAAAGCAAGGGTTTCAGTGAGTCCAGACTCTTGCATCTTCCCAGCTATAGAAAAGCACTAAGTTCCTTAACTTGAGATGTGTGTTTTTTCTTTAATTAATAGTAATCTTTCGATGTTCCGACGACCTGGTTTTTGTTGCAAAACCCTGCATATCCGGCTCCTCCCTGACATCTCGGGAGCAGCCCCTCACAGAGCACTGGAGAGAGGCTGCCTCCCAGGCTTAAGTCCCCAGCGAGGGGTTCGCCAAATAAAGCACAGTTCTCCACTTTTAGGTCCTGCGATTTTTTTTTTTTCAGTGAGGAGGCAGCGCCAGCTGCTCGTCATCCCCCTCCCCAGGTTCCCCCCTCCCCCCATCCCCTACCTTCCCCTGTGTCCCTTGGTTCATGGGCACATCCCCCACCTCTGTGTGTCTCTGTCTCCAATTTTCCTTTCGTTTCTCTTATAAGGGCACAGTCCTTGGATTTAGGGCCCCCCTGGATCATCCAGGATTTCATGTGGAAATCCTTAACTTAATCCCATCTGCAAAGGCCCTGTGTCCAGATAAGGTCACACTCGCAGGCACTGGGTTTGGACACAGGCATAGCTTTGGGGGACGCAGTCCCCTCCCGCCGCAGGTACCCTTGGGCGTCCTGCATCGGCGCCCCTTTGATCACCTGCGGGGTCTGTTTGCTGAGCCAGTCCTTTGCCAGTTGAACTTCTTCCCTGTTCTAAATGCTTCTGTTCTGAGTCTTCATTTGAGGACACAGCCTCGGGGCCCAAAAGTGACAGGGAGGAGAGCTGATCTAGGCTCCACCCATTCCTGTCTCGGAGCCCGGGAGAGAAGCTGGTACCCTGCCCTGATACAGAGGACTGAAGGGTCTCCCCTGAGCCTTGCTGGGTGCTGCCTCCCTGTGGTCTCCAGCCAGCCTGGAGCATCCTGCTGTCCTGAGGAGCAGGGTTTTGGCAAACCCACCCTGGGGCTGAGGGCTGGCTTTCTCCCGCCTGCCTTTGGCAGAACCCTGAGGACTCTGGCCCATTCTCTCTTCTGGTGACCAGGGAGGGCTCACGGCAGCTGCCTGGTGCCATGGAGACAGCAAGTGATTGAAGTTTCCATGGCGGGGCCTGCTGTCAGGAACGTGCGTGCAGAGCGGCCAAGCGGCCCTTTCCTCTCTGGGCGCGGAGGGCCCTCCAGGAGGGAGGCTCGGCCAATTCGCGGGGCTGGATCTGACGGTGGTCTCAGACCCTGTTCATGCCCACTGGCCACCGTCAAACAGTCCCTCTCTTGTGGGCTGGGTTTGGTTAGCAGACATGCAAAGGCGACTGAGATCTTGAGGCTGGAAGGTCACCTGGATCACATGGTCTTGGTGCGTGCATGACTCTGGATCGCTTCTGTCACCCCTACAGGGACACCAGGACCTCTGAAGCTGAGAACATCTCCACTCATTTTGGAGAATATAAAACAGCACTTTTCAAAGCGTGAACTTGGAACCCTGCTGGAGTCCCTGAGACTTTTTCAGGGTCCAGGACCTTAAAGCTATTGTCATCGTAATGCTAGGATGCTATCTGCCTTTTTTCACTTTTACTTTTGTACAACTTAGCAGTGGAGTTTTCTGGAGGCTACATGTGTGCGCTGTTGCAGAAGATTGAATACAGAAGCAGATGTGAGACTCCAACTGGCTTCTGTTAAACCAGACATGAAAAGACTCTCAAAAAATGTAAAACAATTCCACTCTTTTCACCAAATGTTTTTATTTTGGAATATATAGTTAGTTTTCATGGATGATGTGTTATTTGCTTTAACATAATGAGCCTGTCATTGTTCTTTTTAAAGGAATAGTTAAATAAATATTTTTTAAAACAGAGTAAATATTGGTAGGCTAACTTACAGAAACAGATATTCTTGTGGTCCTCGTAATTTTTTTTTTCAATGGAAGGGATCCTGAGGCTAAAAGTTTTGAAAACCGCTGATGTAGAGAATACCAGATGGCAGATGGAAAAGATGTCAATTTGGTTGCTGGAAACAGCTGGGGCTTTAGAGTCAGAAAAGGATGTGAATCTAGGCTTTCCAAACCTCACCCTGTCCTCTACCACCATCATCATCACCATCACCATGGCCATTGTCGCCACCACCATTGTCATCACCTGTATCATCACCACCACCACATACCACAAATGCCACCACTGTCACCACCACACCACCATCACTACCACCATCATCACCACCACCATCACCACCATCACCACCATCACCACCATCATCACCACCACCATCATCACCACCACCATCACCACCATCACCACCATCACCACCATCACCACCATCATCACCACCACCATCAGCACCATCACCACCATCACCACCACCACCATCACCACCATCATCACCACCATCAACACCATCACCATCATCATCATCACCGCCATCACCACTATAACCTGTCACCGTCTGTTGTCATCACAATCACCATCTACCCTTGGTGGAGCATAGACTATGTATCAGACACTGTAGTGAGTGATTTATAGTCATTATCTCCACTTGCCATAGACCTCCAGGAGGTAGGTGTTAATATCCACATTTACAGGTGAGGAAACTGAGGCTTCTAAAAGTTAGACAAATTCACCTGGCAGAGAAGGCTCTGAACTCATCTATTTGGCTCTGTGCTCTTTTCTCTCTCACCCCTGGGAAGTTACTCAGGCTTGCTCAGCCCCGTTTGTGGGTTGCTAGTTGGGAATATTGCCAATGACGCGAGTTACTATTACTACCACCCATTAAGCCCCAGGTGCCAGGATAGGTGCCTGTCCACCTTATCTGAATCCTCCCAATCACGTACAGCAGGCATTGAGATAACACCTATCTTGGTGCATGTAAGTCGCAGGTAAAAGCATCACCTTGGTGCCTGCACAGTGGGGCACCACGTGAATGCTCACCCTCGTCGGCACAGACTCCCTGAGTGTGGGGCCGAGGCTGCTGGGACTGAGAGACTTGTGGGGTGGGCGGGAGAGAGCCAGGGAGCCAGGCCTGTGAGGGAGCTGACAGAGATGGGCGTGGCAGAGTGGGGCACAGGCCTCCATCACCACACAGCTCTGTCTTTGCACGCGGGATGCTCCCAGCAGGTCCCTCCATGTTTCCTCTCCTTCATGGATTATTGGTGGTGCCCCTGCTAAGTGCTAAAGAGTGTTCCAGGCACTGGGACTCCACTGTGAATGGGAAGGCAAGGCTGCTGCCTGCGTGTTGCTCACGATCAAAGATGAAAAACAAGTGCATGAAGGCAGCCCTTTGGATGCACACTTTGAGGGACAGGCAGTCTGCGTAAGGGGCTGGGAAGAGGCACAGGATGTTGGAAGCTCTTCGGAGAGGGTGTCTAGGGCAGACATTCTGACATGAGGACATTTGAGCAGGAACCTGAGTGATGTGAAGGAGTGAATCCTGGCACCTCGGGACTGAGTGTCTTCCAGGCAGAGGAACAGCGGGTGCCCAGGCGTAAGCTTGGTGCGTTCAGGTCATAGCCAGAGATCAGCGTGGCGTGGGGCAGAGTGAGGGAGAAGGGGTACCAGGTGAGGCCAGGAAGACTGGCAGGGGCCCCTGACACTGACTTTCTGTGCCGTGTGTGGAGTTCTATTTCATTTTGACTGTGATGGAAACTGTGTGGTGGGGGCAGGGGGAAGTCTGAGAAGAGGATGTTACGGTCTTATTTTAAAAAAAAATTTCTCTGACTACAGAGGTTCAAGAATGAGGCAAGGTGCCTTTTAGGAGGATTTGATGTTGTCCCTAATTTAGGATGGTAGAAGGAAAGGTTGGGAGAGTGGGCCGATTCAGGTATATTTTTAAAATAACCAAAACTGACATCCACTGAAGCTTATGGCCTTAGGGATGGAGAGGGAAGGTGGCTTGGCCAACTCAGGCTGTTCTAACAAAATACCACAGATAACGTGGCTTATAAAGAAATATATTTATCACAGTCTAGATACTGGAAGTCTGAGATCAGGGTACTACAATGGTCAGGTTCAGGTGAAGACTCCTTCTTGGGTTGCAGATGGCTGCCTTTTCTCTGTATCCTCACATGCCTGGGAGAGAGAGCTCCCTGAGATCTTTTTTATAAAGACACTAATCTCACTCATATGGGCTCCACCCTCATTACCTCATCACTTCTCAAAGGCTCTTCCTCCTAAAACCACTACATGAGGGTTAGGATTTCAATGTATGAATTTGGGAGGACAGAAATGTTGAGTTCACAACAGAGGTTTCCAATCAAATATAGTTGAGTCAGAAGGGGCTGGGATAGGAGTCAGGGATCTAGCTGGCTCTGCCCCCAGCCTGATCACTTTGACCTTTTGATGCCTATTCCCCTCTCCCTATGCCCCACCTTGTCCTTAGATGATAATGCACCTCCCAGCTCTCATGGGAGTACTGAGATGCTAGTGAGGTAGAAGATGGGAAACACATTTTCCTTTTTGAAACAAATCATCTTCTGCAATGTGGTCAGACAATCCATGTGACCCTTGTGGTCAGAAATGGATCAGAGTTGACCTCCCCAGTGGGTCTCCCCACACCTTGCTCAAGGTAGGTGCCTCACAGGTGAGTGAAGCCATAAACTCTTATGCACGTAGATGCAACAATCCTCAAAAAACTATTAACAAATCAAATCCAGCAATCTATAAAAAGGAAAACATAACACTACCAACTGGGGGTTATCACAGGAATGCAAGGCTGGTTCAACATTTGAAAACCAATCAGTGTAATTTCCCAGAGCAACAGACCAAAGAAGCAAGACCACAGGATCATCTCAGTGGATGACAAAATTCAACATCCACTCATGATAACAACTCTTAAGAACTCAGTATTAGAAACTTCCTCAACTTGACAAATGGCATCTGTGAAAACCACAGCTACCATCATATGTGATGGTGACAGACTCGATACTTTCCCCCTTAGACTGGGAACAAAATAGAGATGTCACTCTATCCACACCTATTCAACAGCACACTGATGTCCTAGCCTGTTCAATAAGACAAGAAAAGGAAATAAAAGGTATACAGATTTGGAAGGAAGAAATAAAATTATTTTTGTTCACAAATGACACACTTGTCTATGCAGAAAATCCTAAAGAACAGGTTAAAAAGAAAACCTATAGTAAGTGAGTTGTACAAGGTGTCAGAATGCAAGGTCACTATTCAAAGGTGAATTATATTTCTATGTGTTAACAATGAAAATGTGGAAATAAAGTAAAATAAATAAAATATTAGTATGATAATACCAATAAAATAACACCAAAATACATGAAATACTTAAATTTAATGTAAAAAATATGCAAAAGTCTGCTGAAAATACAAAACACTGATGAAAGAAATAAAATTAGACCTAAACAAAGGGAGAGATATTATGTTCATGAGTTTGAACACTCAATATTGTTAAGATGTTTAATTGCCCCAAACTGATCAATAAATTCAATGCAGTCTCAATCAAAACCCCAGCAGGATTTTTTTTTGATGTAGAAATGGGCAAGCTGATTCTGCAATTTATACAGAAAGGCCAAGTAACTAGAAAAGCCAAGACAGTTTTGGAAAAGAATAAAGTTGGAGGACTCGCACTACACGATTTCAGGACTTAGTCTAAAGTTGCAGAAATCCAGATTGTACGGGATTGGCAAAAGAACAGACACAGAGATCAGTGGAACAGAACAGAGAGTCCAGAAACAGACCCACACGTATGCAGTCAATTAATGTTTGACAAAGCCGCAAAGGCAAGTCAATGGAGGGAGGGTCATCTTTTCAACAAACGGCGCTAGAACAACTGGACATCCACATGCAGACACGCATACTACACACACATCCTTGACCCGGGCCTTGTATCCCAGGCAAAAACCAACTCAAAATGGACCATAGACCTAAATGAAAAATGCAAAACTATGAAACTTCTACAAAAGATGTGAGGAGAAAATCTTTGTGACTTTGGGTTAGGCAATGGTTTCTTAAATATAATACCAAAAGCATAATTCATACCAGAATAAAATGATAAGTGGGACTTCATCAAAGTTAAAATCTAGTCCTCTTTCAAAGACTGTTAATAGAATAAAAAGACAAGCCACAGAGTGGGGGAATGTTTG
The DNA here is from genome assembly GCF_048773025.1 of Camelus bactrianus. Taxonomy (NCBI): domain Eukaryota; kingdom Metazoa; phylum Chordata; class Mammalia; order Artiodactyla; family Camelidae; genus Camelus; species Camelus bactrianus. Next base: position 2,426,212 of record NC_133548.1, read on the forward strand.
CAAAACGCATTTGTGATACAGGACTGGTATCCAGATTATATAAGGAACTCTCAAAACTCAATACTAAGAAAATAACCATCCCAATACAAATGGGCAAGAGATTTGAACGATCGTTTCACCGAAGAAGATAAACCTGCGGCAAGTAAGCATGTAAAAGACACTCAGCATCACCGATCACTGGGGCACTGCAGATGGAGATCACAAAGTCACTCATTAACAGGGACCTGTATCCAGTGCCTTGTAAAAGCCTATAATGGAAAAGAAGATGACAAGGAATCTATACATACATGTATGTATATGTATAACTGAGTCACTGTGCTGTACACCAGACATTAACATGACATTATAAACCAACTGTACTTCAATAAAAAGACAAAGAAAAAGAAGAAAAAAATCACATTCGTTAGAATGGCTGCAGCCGCCACCACCACAGACAGTAAGTTCCCGGTGGGGACCGGGATGTGCTGCACCAGGACCCTCACGCGTTGCTGGGGAGAATCCAAAATCGCGGAGCCCCTCTGGATGAGAATTTGGCAGTTTCTTGTAAAGGAAAACAGACACTGACCATGGGATTGGGCCATTCCACCCCTGCGTATTTCCCCACATGAAACGAGGACTTACAGCCATACAAACGCTGCATGTAAATGCCTATAGTGGCTTCATTCATAATCTCCCAGGACTAAAACAACCCAGGTGTTCTTTCACATGAATGGACAGATAAAATGTGGTATGTCCATTCGGTGGGAAAGTACTCAACCATCAAAGGAACAAACTACAGACACACTTGACAACACAGATGAATCACAAAACATTGTGCTTGGTGAAAGAATTCAGATGAAGTGGTCTACACACTGTAGGACCCATAAGACATTCAGGCAAAGGTCAAAGTCTAGGGATAGAAAACACGCAAGTTTTGCCACGGCTGTGGGTGGGGCCGGACTGAACACAGAGACGCCGCCGGGTGTTGGGTGTCAGGGTGGCTCTTTATCTTAATTGAGGTGACGGCTGTGTAATGGGGAAGAACACACATCTGACTGTGTATTAGGTCTGTTCCTTTGGCTCTAACCCTGTGCTCTCTTTCCTGTGCTCAGGCACACCAGCTTTGCACCTTTTGTAAAAGAATGTTGCCTAGAGCCTGAGACAGACAGGAGGGCCCATTCTCAAGCCTCTGATCGTTAAGGATATAACAGTTTTCCATTCATACAGAGATAAAAAGTTGCAGAACAGAGAGCAACTATTGTCTTGTTGGAGGTTTGCAAGAACACCCTGACCTGACCCACGGGGACAGCTGCAAGAACAAAGGATTCTAACACCAACAAGTTTGCAACAACCAACCACACCTCCTCCCCTTTTTAGTGTAAAAGGAGCCTGAATTTTGGCTTGAGTAAGATGGTTCTCTCGGACACTAGTCCCCCATCTTCTTGGTCTGCCAGCTTTCTGAATGAAGTCGTTATTCATTGCCCCAACACCTCATCTCCCGACTGATTGGTCTGTCGTGTGGGGAGCAGAACGAGTTTGGACTCAGTAACAACTAAACAGCTGTATAGATTTGTCCAAACTCATCCAGCAATCCGCCAAAAAGGGTGGGCTTTACAGAATATAATTCCACCTCAAAAAAGGATAGCCACAGACAATGAGAGAAGTGAGCACGCGTGGTAAGCACCAACCTGAAAGCGGGGAAAGGCACCTGAAAGCACGCGTGAACGCGCCCGGTCTGCACGGGGACAAGCGGCAGGCGCTGCAGACTCCCCGGGAAGGCCCAGTGTGTGCGGGGTGAGACCCGGTCTCTTCCGGAGACGCTTCCTGTCCTGGTGTGCCTGAGGTCTCGTCACCCAGGCTGGGCTAAGGGACCCAAGCCCTCATGGGTCTGGCTCCCAGGACCTCATGGGTTGTTCACCAGCCGACGCTGGTGTGACCTGCTGTCTGGCCAGCGCAGGACAAGGGAGCCGTCGATGCCAGCAGGCCACAGTGGCGCTGTGGGTGGGTTTCCAGAGGGCAGGGCGGGAGTGGATGAGCCCGGACACTGGGCATCTTTGGGGTCTCTGAACGTACACCTGGAACCCGGAGAGAAATTGCCCAGCCGGGAAATGACCATGGCCTTGTTCCGGGCTGGGAGAGGTGCTCCCCCGAGGTGCACCGGCTCGGGCTCTGGCCCTGTGCTCAGACGTCGTCCCCTGAGCCATCGGTGCCCAGGTGTCCCGGGGCAGCGCAGCGGGCTGTGGCTCTGCAGCTCACACCTCCTGCTGCTGGCCAGGAGGAGGGGCATGTGGTGGCCTGGGGGGCCACAGGAGGAAAAGGGGGGGTCCTCACTCACTCACTTGCTGAAGACAAAGGTGACGCTGTTGTGGACAGCGATTACGAGGGGGCTGGCCTGGGTCTCCAGGCCGGGCTGCACACGGGGCTGGGCTGGGCTGGGCTGGGCTGGGTCTCCAGCTTCTGTCCTTGACCCGATCAACTCACGGTGGGAGGTGGACTCAGGAGAAGGCTCTGCCTGGGCACACCAGCCTCCCCAACACTCTCCCCTTCCTTCCTGCTCCCTAGTGAACACTCCTGTTCCCCGAAGTCCACACCCCATCCACGGAGCTGTACCTCTGCCTTCCCACCACTGACCGCAGCTGCCCGGTTTCCACCGGAGGCTCTACTTAGCGGCCCCAGTCTCAGCCCACGCGGACGTGGGGTTTTCCCACTTCCACTTCAGGCCTCTTCGCAACCTGAGAAAGTCTAGGATGGCGTCATTTAAACCGGACTCTTGGAAATAATGGAAGTATCCAGCCCGCTAGCGGAGTGTGGACAGTGCCTCTGAGGAACTGAGTTGTAACTGACATAGGCGTCAGTTTACCCAGCCCTGTGTGGCCAGCAGCTGCCCTGATGGACAGTGCCAGTCTGGATTCTGGACAGTGCTTTACCTGCTCTTCTGTGGTGACCTGTCTCCGTTAGATGTTGTGCCTGGTTAGCAGGAAGTGGAAGGGGTCCAGGGCAGAGAGCAGTTGTCTATTAAGATGTTAATGCTTCTACTGTATATAAAATAGATAAACAAAAACCTACTGTAAAGCGCAAGGAACTATATTCAATATCTTATACAATGACCTATAATGGAAAAGAATCTGGAAAAGAATATATACACACACACACACACACACCCACACACACACAGCTGAATCTCTATGCCGTACACCTGAAACTAACATGACATGGAAATCAACTATACTTCAATAAAAACAAATGTTAATGCCACCCAAAGCAGTCCGCAGATTCAGTGTGATCCTACCAAAATGCCAATGACTTTGTTTTTGCAGAAACAGAGAAATCCATCCAAAAATTCATATGAAATTTCAAGGGACCCATAAAAGCCAAAATAATGTTGAAAAAGAACAGAACAGAGAACTCACACTTTCTGATTTCAAAACTTGCTGCAGAGCTACAGGGATGAAACAATGTGGTACTGGCAGACGTATAGACCAGTGGAATAGAATGGAGAGCCCAGAAATAAACCCTCATGTATATGGTCCAAAGACTCTCACTAAGAGTGCTAAGACTGTTCAATGGGGGAAAGGACAGTCTTTTCAACAAACGGTGCTGGGAAACCAGAATGAAGTCTGACCCTTACCTCACACCATATACAAAATGGAGCAAAGCCCTAAATGTAAGAACTAAAACTATAAAACTTCCAGAAGAAAACAGGGGAAAGGCTTCAGGGCATTGGATTTGGCAACGATTTCTTGGATGGGGTATCAAACGCACAGGCATGAAAAGAGAAAACAGATAAACTGGATTTCATCACCATCAAAAACTTTGGTGCATTGAAGGACACTGTCAACAGAGTGAAAAGGCAACACACAGAATGGGAGAAAATATCTGCAAATTATAGACCTGATAAGGAATTAATATCCAGAATAGATTTTTAAAAACTCATACAACTCAGCAAGAATAACCTGATTGAAAAATGGGCAAAGGATTTGTATAGATTTTTCTTCAAAAAAAGATATCCTAATGGTGATTGAGCACATGAAAGACGTTCGACAGAACCAGTCTTTAGGGAAACACAAGTCAAGCCCCACGAGACACCCCGTCCACCACCGGGACCGCACTCTCAGAGGAAGCGCGCCCTCCCTGAGCTGCTCACCGCCAGTCCCTGGAATGGGTGTGCATGGACCACGTGTTGCATGTAACACGGTGGCCACGTCCTCACACACTCACACGTTCGTTCGTTCCTTTGTTCGTGTTCATTCTGCACACATTTAGGAGTGAGACCCAGCTGGGTGCTCGAGGAGCTCTAGGCTGGGGGAGGCGGGGAAGAGGTGTTCGCACACAGGAGCCCTCTGTGATGACTGATTTTATGCGTCAGCTTGGTGGGGCCAAGGGCTGCTCAGACAGCTGTGTGAGTGCACACGTGTATGTGTGTGACGGAGGATGTGATTGCAGAGGGATGGGGAACGGCTCCCTGGGAGAGGGTCACCCAGAGCCCTGCTCCTCCATGTGTGGACCTCAGGCCCGGATGGGGCTGGGGGATCCAGCAGGATGGACCTCAGCAAGGTCTTTGGGGGGCTCAAAGAGGAGACCAGGAGCCTGGCTGGGCCCATCCGCGGCCTCCCTGCAGCTGAGTCTGACGTGGGGAGGGTCTGCCTCAGACACTGGGTTCATCCACTCTGTGCTCCTTTGCCGCCATCCAGTCTGATCAATGGCTTTTGGCTCCGGGGTAAGTGATCCCGTCCTGCCATTGGACGGGTGCTACAGGGCCAGACAGTGCCACGCATCTTGGTGGGGTGGGGTGGGATTTGAAATTCAATTAAGATATTAACTATCTCTGGCCCCGGTGAACACCATGGCACAGCCTGAAATCCCCAATCAGTTCAGCTCCCGGAGGGACCAGTCCCGGACCCCAGCATCCACACCCAAGCTACCAGGGTCTTTCTCTCGCGCATTCCCCTTCCCACAGGGCTGCAGGTGACGTCGTCCCTGGAACCCCTTTGCTGCCAAGAGTCACTGAGGGGTCAGATCTACAGGAGTGACCTGGCCTGGGAGGCAGGAAGGACAGGCCCCTTACCAAGAGTGGCCTGTGCAGTGAAAGGCAATTTTTAGAGTAGATGGTGATTTTACAAAAATAATGGTCAAGTGACACAGAAAATTAGCTCACTGGCTACATTAGTGGTTGAAAACTGTGGGTATCGTAATAAAAGAACGAGGAGAGGGCTAGGCTGGAGCAGGTGGGCAGATTTTGGGTCTGCTCCTTGGGACAGTGCCACGAGGCCAAAGGCTCTCTTATAAGCGTCTGTGCTCATGCTGGGGGCAGAAATGGGGTCTTTGCACACCCACCTTGGTAAATATCTGCACAGGGGCAGAGGGCTGGCGGAGCAGCTGTGTCCACCCACCCGCCCAGCTTTGTCAGGAGGACTGATGCCCTATGGTCACCAGACACGGTCCCATGTGGGCTGCAGAGATGCAGCCTCTGTGATAAGGATCTGGGGGCCCACGGGAGCCACTGAATGCAGATTCCAGGGTCCCTGGAGAGACCCAGTGATTTCTGGAGGACAGATTTTGGGTCTGTCGCCAGGGTGTCGACATTTTTGGCTTCTAGGTGATTCTTATCCTTATTCAACCTAAGATCCCTGGCTCCAGAGGGCAGCTGAGCCAGAAGGAGAAGGTTCTGGAAGGAAGAGCCGGGTGGAGAGGGGCTCCGAGAGAGGAAGAGGGCAGGCCTGGTGAATGGGGAGAGCTGTTGGGGAACCAGAAGCTTCTAGAATGAAGCCAAGGGGTGTGAATGTGGAGCTCAAGGCCAGGGCTGGAGGCACGTGAGCCAGGAACTTTCAGGGAAAAAGAATTAAACAGAGGAAGGGCACGTCCCTCAGCCCAGCACGCGCCTGGCGGCCTCTGGCCTCAGAGACATGCTATTCCCAGCTTGCACTCTTTCTACTAAGCCCACCCCTCCTTCAGCTCTGGGCTCCAGCCTCGCCTCCTCCTGGAAGCCCTCTTGGGTATCCCTTGGCTCAGCCACCTCCCCTGAGCTTCCTTGGAACTGAGTGGATGTGGCCGTGAGCCCCAGGGAGGCAGCTGTCTGTCTGTCTGGCTTATCTGTCAGGGTCTGAAGAGTACTGGGGACAGAGCAGGGCTCGGCATCCAGCAGACATGGGCGAGAGCGACGAGGCAGAGAGGGCCCCCGTGTCCTCGGGGGTCTTCACCCCCCTCACCTGGTCGGGGAGGTTCTGTTCCGCTTACCCACGCCTGTTGTGTAAAACGTGCCTGCTCTCTGTGGGCAGTGGGCACGATGTCTATGTGCACAGGGCTCACACGGGGGCGGGGACTTGGGATCACCTTGGCTGGGCAGTCCCTCCTCCCAGGGCACCTGCCGCCCGCTGGCTCTCACCTGCTCCCTCAGGGAACGGGCTCAGTCTGTGGCTCAGCAGCCAGCGGGGTCTTTGGCCCTCGAGCGAGAAGATGAGAGGAGGCAGGGTGTGGCGGGGGGTGGCTGGCATCAGGACTGACCCGGGTTCCTTAGACAGCCCCCACCCGCCACCCCAGGGATTTTTCTGCCCCTTCCTCCTTATTTTCAGCCTGTTTTCCAAGTTGGGTCATCGGCCCCTGTGCTCTGGGAGCCCCACCTACTTCCATAAAGCCCCTCTTCTTAACAGCTGTGCCCCTTCCACCCGTGCGGCCCAGACCCCTGCGGTGCAGAGAGGGGGACGGCCTCCCTCCCATCCATCCCCAGGGACTCCTGTTTAACGGTGGAGGAGCAGGCAGGCTCTAGGCTTCAGGAGATTCACAAGCACCCCAGGTGATGCCAATGCACAGAGGGGTGGAGAGCTTGCGAGGACCAATCGAGTCCCTTGGGGCAGCCCCCAGACCCCCAGGCGTGGGAGGTGGGCCCCCAGTGGCTCCGCTCACGTGGCCTCACCTGAGCTCAGAGAGCTGGACACTCAAGTTCTGGGGTGAGAAGTTCTCCCTGACCCCTGAAGGAAGGGTTGGCTTGCAGAATAGAGGGAGCAGGGGGAGGGGCGGCCGGGCTGGAATAAGCTGCTGTCCTTTCGCAGAAGCGGGGAATCGGGTGGGTGAGGACTCACGGCCCCGCCCCCAGCACACGCACCCACGCAGACTCTCTGTTTTATAAACAGGTCACTGGGAGCAAGTCACTTCCAGTGGTAACCTCCCCCACCCCCGGGGGCTGCTGGGATTTCAGTTCAGGCTTGAGGGGGAGTCCAAGGAAGGGTTAGGGGATGTGCCAGGGGTCTGCCACCCCAGAGTCACTGCCCTGGACTCTCCAGGAGCATACTGCCCCAGAGAGGGACAAAGGGGCCCAGACCAGGCAACTGGGAGGGGGCCCCCAGACCTGCGGCCAGCTCCACCCTTCCCCACCTGCCCGGGCGCTCTTTCTGGCCAGGGCAGGCCTTCAGGGACTCTCAGTGAGATCCTTCTCGGCAAAGGAGGCTGAAGGAAAGGTGGGCGGAGGTCTTGGAACTCTTAGCCCTGCCCTCCCCCCAGCCCGAGGTGAGGCCTCCACATTCCTGGAGAGTGAGAGGGGTGGCAGGGGGGTCCTCCACAAGGCACCTCCATCCCAGTCTCAGGTGCAGGGCCTTGGGGGATGAAGACGGCCTCCTGGGTGGGCTGGCCCCGGCCCAGGCCCCTCTGAGACAGGGGTGCAGGGAATGTTTAGGGCAGCACCAGAGGCCAGCTTGGCAGCCATACCAGGTACTCCGTGGTGGGCAGGGTTTAGGGTGGGCTTTCCTCTTTCTGCAGGGCCAGCTGGGCTTTTGCTGCCTTCTGGGGCTTTCTTGCAGGGTATACCCCTTACCTACAGAGCCCCCTGAAACCCAGGATGGTCTCTGGAGATCCACTGCTCTGCATTCCATTCTGCTGTGAACTGGTTATAATGGTTAAGTGCTCCTAATTCATACTAGGGTGTGAGGGGTTGCATCTGGCTTATCGCAAGTCTTTCATTAAGAAGCTTTGCATTCTTACTGGGGAACAAAAGCTGAATCATTCTGATCCAAAAGGAATGTAGGATCATTATCTCCTCCCACAAAGAATTGCTGTTGAGAGAGGGGGTGGAGAAAGGCGAGGATGATTCATGGAAGGAGCTCTGAGACTTCAGTCTAGGAGGCAACTCAGCAGGTTGTTCAGTGTTTCTGAGCCTCAGCCTCCCCCGTCTGTAAAGTAGGGATTTTAATCACACCTTCTTGTCGGACCTTTGGGAGGATTGAAGGAGGGAATGCCTCTGAAGATGGCTCCTGTGCCTGGTATGCGGGAGGTGGTGAGGATGGGTGAGAGTGGGTGCTGGTCCTTCACAGCGATCTCATTAACTCACTGACTCACAGAGTCACCCTAGCTCCCTGTCCGTGAGCGGTCACCTTGTGGACGTGGTAGCCTCTGGCTCCAGCTGGCTTGGATCTCAGCTCTCACCCCCAGCCCAGTCCTCCCGTCTGCCTCCTCCCTGTGCCCGCACCAAAAAGGTGGAGATGCGACCAAACTCTTGCCCCGCAGTGACCCCTACTGGGAAGAAAGGAAGCTGCGCTGGGGAGAAATGGGGAAGCAGGAAAAACTCACGGTGGGTCCCTGGGGCGAGAACAAGCCAGGCTGGTCCTGCCCTGCTGCCCAGGGCTGCGGTCGCCTGAGCCCGGACCGCCCAGAGGCTTCTCAAAGGGCTCGGGTCTCTTGGTCTCGTTGAAACTGGCCAGAAGCCTCCCTGCAGGCGTGTGAGGCTGCGTCCGGCAGAGGGGACCCCACTGGAAGACCAGCAGGCATCGAACGCCTGCTGGCTCAGCTCACTGGCAGGAAGCGGCCAGCCTGGGACACTAGGCGGCGGTCAGGTGATGCCTCTACAGCCACAGAACCGCGAAGATCGGGAGCGGGGGAGGGCCCTGGATCAGAGCCTCCCTCACGGCCCCCAGGAGGAGCCAGCCCTGCAGACCTGTGATCTCTGACTGTCGGGCCCCAGACAGTGAGAGGACAGGTGTCTGTTGTTTAAGCTCCCATCCGTGGTGCTTGACCACAGCAGCCCCAGGAAAGAAACACACACCCAGCTTGCAGGTGGAAGAGCGAGGCACGCGGGGCTCTGACGAGGGTCTCAGGTGGAGAGCAGGTGCCCTAACAGCACTAGACTGACTCCAGCTTCCGAACGCACGGGCTGTGATTGGCCAGACAGAAGGAGGCCCTTCTCTGTCTTGGAGAAAAGGGGGAAACATCACCACCTCAGGTGCAGGAGGAAAGGGGTGGGGGCTTACTGGGATCCGGCGGCCTTGGGGCCCAAGCCCTCCACACCTCCTCCAGGGAGGCCTCCTGGAAGCCTCCTGTTTGGCTTTCCCTTCCAATCCCTCCAGATCCTTGTGGTTTTGATGGCTTTCCGTCTTGACAGGGACCCGCTCCTGGCTGGCGTGGTGCCCACTGCCTCGTGGTGTGGCCGCAAAGGCCAGTCAACCAGGAGATCAGCGATGGCACAGATGGGAAGCCCTTAGCTGGTGGAGGAGGGCGGGGTGCGGGCACACTCAGGACCCCCGTGCTGATACCCTGGCCGCAGCAGTGCCCCCACCTCATCCCCCTGCTGGGGGAGGGGAGGGGGCTGGCCACTGAGGAGTGGGGAACAGTCCACCCCTTGTGTCCCGTGCCCTTTGGACAGTGCAGGGAACCCCAGCAGAGGAAAGTGAGTGGGAGTCTGTGAGAGAAGAGAGTGGGGAGCCGGGCCTCGCCGGCTGGGTGGGGTGAGCAGCTGACAGGCTGTGTCTGTGCCAGGAGCCTGCACCACCTGCTTTCTCCTTCACACACCTGACAAGGACAGCTAAGGCCAGGCCTGTGGCTGCAGTGGCCTGCAGGGTGCCAGTGACAGCGAAGGTGGGTGTTCCCAGGCCCCGGCCGGAGGCTCTGAGCTCTGTGGCTGTGGCCTCCAGGCAGTGGGGGCCATCAGAGCTCAGGCCTGGGATGACCCCCAGGGGCCTGGCCCATCTGCCGGCTTTCCTCTGCCTTGGAGGGGCCTCTGGGAGCCTGAGCTGCTCCACCGCTGGGCTGCTGGGTGGTGGGCTGCCTGTCGGTCAGACCCAGTGTCGTTATGAGGCTGCCCTGGAGGACCTTGGGAGCCCCGTGGTGAGCAAAGTGAGGGGTCCACCTTCCCGGGAGCCATCTGGGCCGAGAGACAGTTATCATGCAGACAGAAAGGCTGCTCCTCACAGCGCACATGGACCCGGAGACCCTCGCTCACGGCCCCCTCCCTGCTCGCTCCCAGACTTCAGGCAAAGCTGCAGCTGTCCTCTTCCTGGTCCTCATGGACCCCCAGGGATCCAGCCCAGGAAGGCGGGCCTCTTCCCTGCTCAGCCCCCAGGGGTATCCGGTCGGCCCCTCATCTGGGCTGCCTCATACTGGGTCTGAGACAAGGCAGGGGTGATGCACCGCCCGCCCCGGGCACGGCCCCCTCCCCCGATCCCCAGCCCTCTCTCCAGCTCCAATGCCAGCCCCAGGGTTTCCTCAAGCATGTGCCAGCGGCCCTGGCTCAGGTGCCTGCTTACCGGGGATGCAAGCCTCCCCTCCCGGATGGGATGATCCCTAGGAGCCAGACCCCCTGGGTGGGTGACCTCAGCTGTCACTTACTAGCTGTTTGACCTTGAACATTACTGAACCTGGGCCGAATTCCAGGATGACCCAACGCCCTTCCCCATAATATCCTGCCCTTGAGTGTAGGCAGAACCTGTGAATGTGAGCAAGATCACAGCTGCAGTGACATCATATGACATGGCAACAGGGACCTTTGCAGACGTCACTGAGGCCCCTGGTCAGTCAACTTGGGTTAATCAAAATGGAGATCAGTGGGGCGGGTCTAGAGGGACCACTAGGCCTAGAGATCAGCCTAAGGAGGGGGGATACTCCACATGGGAGAAGGCTTCGGCATGAGGGGGCTCTCCACGGCCAGATCGGAGGCAGACAGAGGAGGCCATGTGGCGGGGAACTTGGGTGGCCCTGCTGACAGCCCACTAGGTAATGGGGCCCTCAGTCCTAGAGCTGTTAGGAACCGAGTTTGGCCAACAGCCTGAATGAGCATGGAAGTGGGTTCTTCCCCAGAGACTGCAGAAGGAATGCAGGCTGGCCAGTGCCCTGATTTCTCCCTGTGAGGCCCTGAGCAGAGTCCTCAGCTAAGCCTGCCTGGACTGCCGGCTACAGGAAATCATAGCAGCAGGGGGTGGGGCCCTTTAAGCTGCTAAGTGTGTGGCCATTTGTTACACAGCACTAGCTAACTGATACAACATTCCTGCCTCAGTTTCCCTGGCTGTAAGACAGGGTCATCATAGTCCTTACTCATAGACGGTCATGTGGATTAAGGGGTGAGAGCAGGAGGCCCCTAGGACAGCCACACTCAGGAGCCACTTTGATGATCACAGTGCCCTGCACTCAGCTCATGATGCCTGACTGGGGCCATGGAGCCTGCACACACGCCATCGCTCTGTTAGTGATCAACCTTGAGTCTTTCTCCGCTGGGCCTCTGGCTGGGGTGGGGGTGGGGGTGGGGGTGGGGCTGTCCAGCACTTCACACACTTCCAGGGACCCGAAGGAGGTTTTACACGGAGCAGTGCCCGTAAATGTTTGCTGAAAATATTCTTGGCTGGACAGACACACGAGCTGTTGGTCAGAGAAGGGGTTTGGGTCCCTCGTGGGGTCTGCTGTGCCCTGCCCACTCAGGCGTGGGGAAGCCCGATCAGGGGACAGTGTGGATCTAACACAGCTCCATGATTGAGGTGGAGGTTCATTTCCCAGCCCGAAAGCTGCCCTCTGGCTGAGCCAGTCCTCAGGGCCCCGACAGACCTGGAGGAGGAGCCAAGAGGACGTGGGTCCAGGGAGGCCCGAAGGGCGGGAGGAGGCGGGAACTGGGCACTGTTGGGTCCTGGGGTGTGCAGAGCTCTGGAGGACGGACGTGTGTGACAAGGACAGATTACAGGCCAGCCGAGGACGGCCAGCCAGAAGACGCTGGCTCCTGACTCAGCTGAAATGTGAAATTTGACAATTGGAAATTAAAGCCAAGAAGGGGTCCAGGAAACACCCTGGGTCACCCTGGCCCCGGGCACTGAGAGGGCTCCTCTGGTGGCAGGGCCTGGGGCACCTTGTCCCTGTCTCACCCGGGCAGTGGGAGGAGGAAGGGGGAGCTTTGGCACATCAAAGGGTCAGGAGACGCAGGAGGCGGTGAGGTTGGAGGTCTGGGGTAGCAGGGAACCCCCAGGCAGGTGAAGTGAAGTGACTTGGGACATTGCATGCAGATCATCCAGGCTCAGGGGCCCGGGGGCCCTTGGGAAGGAAGGCAGGAGCCCAGCCAGGGGGCTAGGTTTGGGGCTGCCTAGCCCCTCTCTTTGCTCCGCCTCCAATAAGCCCTGCTCCTCCCGCCCCTGCACACACCAGCCCAATCGCACCCCAGAGTATCTGATGCACAGTGCCCCTCTCCCAGCTCCTGAGAGCTCCCAGGCCTCCCACAGCCAACCCATCACCTCGGGTCTCTCCTTAGGAAGAGAGGATCTTGAACCAAAAATCACCAGCCAGTGGCTTCAGTCAAAGAAGGACATCTCTTGTGGCTCTTTGGGCCCTCCTTGGGGGGTCCAGCACCTGGGGGACCCCTAGGAGAGGCCAGGAGGGATGGGGGTCCCCCATCTGCAGCCTCTGCCTTGGGCCCCCAGGCTGTGTGCTCAGCGTCTCACGTCCCCCAGCCCCTTCCTCCAGGGCTGCTCTCTCCTTCCCGGCGGCCGCGGGAGGAGAGGCAGGTATTAGATGTTTTGATACCTCACTTGGCCCAGTTAGTATTCCCCTCGCCACCGACTCTGCTGCTCACTGCTCAGCGAGGAGTCAGTCAGAGGCACTGGGGTGTCGAGGAACCGGTTGCCGAGCCCCCTGAGGGGCAGCAGCTGGCATCCAGCCTCCAGGGAGGGCGCCCACCCAGCCCAGGGCTCCTTGGCGGGCACGGGGTGCTGAGCAGAGCTGCCGTCCCCTCGCTGCGGGGGCTGGTCTCAGAAGCCTCGGGTGCCACCCCCGCTGGCTCCCGGGAGGGAGTCCTGCTGGCTGGGGTGGGAGGCTCAGACCCAGGGCCGGCTGCTGCAGGGCCTGGTGGTTCCCAGCCAGACGGGGCTGCCGCCCAGGGGGCAGAGCCCAGGCAGACAGAAGCCAGGCACTCACGGGGAGCGCATCTGTGCCTACCGAGCCTCTCAAGAGCTACCTGCTTATCTGAGACTTAAAATAAATGTACTGGCTCTCACAGATGAGCAGGAAAATGCGACACCAGAATTAATGAGTGTTCAATTAAATTTCCAGCAGCAACAACCAACACACCTATAGCACCGCGTCTCGACGTGACAGCCACCCTACGCCCAGGGGCACCTTCATTCTCACAAGAGGCGCTAGGCGGGCGCGATTATTACCATCAGGCGGGGAGGTGAGGGAGCGGAGACTGCAGGCTCTTGCCTGGGGCACGCAGCTGGGGTACCAGGGACTTGAACCCAAACCCCACGCACACAACCATTGCCCCCCTGTGCGTCTGTGCAGGCCCGTCCAGCCAACTGGTCAACTAGCCCAGTGTCACTCTGCTCTCCATCCAGCCCCGTGGACTCTCCCCAAGGGCCGTCCGACGGTTCCTCTGTTACTGCCCCTGCTGCACAGACAGAGCCGTCCTGGCCCACATTCTGGAACAGTGTGCCCAGGGCTGCAGCAACAGCTGGTTATGTAAACCCTGGAGGAGAGGGTGCGGGTTGCCTCCTGGCCGGGGACCGCCACGGGGGCCCAGGCGTTGACCTCCCAGGCACCCGGCTCGCGCAGACCAGCAAGAGCACCTGCACATCTGTGACCCTTTTTGACTGTCACAGCTGCCAGGAGTTGATTTCCCATTTTGGTCGGAAGAGGCAGAACCTCGGAAAAGTGAGGAACTCATCCAAAGACATGGAACCGGAACGAGGGAGCCGGGATTTGCACCCGCACCTGCTCCCTCCCGGCCCCTGCATGCGGCCCGCAGCTGAACCACACTGACCAGGACCGGCGAGGGCTTGGCCCAGCCGTGCTGCCCCTGGTCCTGCAGGGAAACCTCTAGAGCCGGGGCGGGGGTTGAACCTCCTTTCCCAGGAGACTTCGGTCCAAAGATCTGACCCCGTGTCCCACCTCCTCACCGCCCCTACCCCCGTCCCCCGCCATGCCAGGGACCTCAGGCAGAGGGCCAGCTCCCCTCTACCCACAAGACCTCAGGCCTGGGGCTGGCCTGCCCTTGAGGGATGTTGGGGCCCCGTATTGTGTCCTGAAGTCTCAGTGCTTCACAAAGGCCCTACCAGCCTCCAGGAGCCAGGGACTCAGAACTCCGAGGACTCCACCTTCTGCTCCCAGGACCCTTGTCTTCACCCCAAGATCCAGCCAAGTTTTCCATCACTACCCCCAGCACTTTGCAGCCTTGTCTTCCCTTCTGCCAGCGCAACGTTAGAGCAGAAAACCAGAGACATCCCTTTTCAAGTCTGGCTTTTAAAAAAGAAATCACTGTGGGCAAAGAAGCCAGAAGTCTGAGGCCCTGATGGGGCAGAGGATGCTTCCAAAGTGACCGTGCAGGGCAGCTGCCCCTTTCAAGCCCCAGCGCTCTGCCCTGCCAGGCTTCCCCTAGAGGAGGCCCCACCACAAGCCGCCCGGAAAGGGGCGCTGAGACGCGGGGGGCGCAGTGCAGCGCTGCCTGCTCCGCCCTGGGGCCCACGCCGCCGCCCTGCCCCACCTGCGCTCCCGCTGAGGGGCATGGCGGGGGCAGGGGGCCGGGCCGCGTGTCGGCCCCCAGGGGACTTGCAGGAAGTCGGCAGAAAACCAGAGTGCTCCATCACTGCTGCTCCGCTGCCCCCTCCCCACGAAGCTCCGACCTCTGGTCCAGTGTCCGGACGCCCACCATCACCGCGACAGTGTGGCCCTTCCTCTGGTGCCCAGCAGAGCTCCCTCCCCAGGCGGGCGGCACTCACCGTGCAGCAGGGCATGGGCGCGGGCTCGCTCCCTCCTGCGGACCGGTCCTCCGGAGTCTCAGGAGTCTGGAGTCTGGAGTCTCGCTCCGCTCCCCGCTCTGCTGCCCCCTTCAGGCTATGCCTGCCCAGCAGACGGCTCCGCCAATGCCACGGACTCTGGCTGCCCCCAGCCCAGGCTCCTTGTGGCGGGGACCCTGCAGCTCCGGAGCTGGCTGAGTCGCCAGGGGAGTGTCAGAGCGGTGGCAGGGATGAGGCCATGGGCAGGAGCTGTGGGTCTGTGCAGCGAGGGCGGGGCGGGCTGGGCCAGGGCCAGGGGGCCGCTGCAGGGATGGGTGCCTCCCAGGAGGTGCAGAGTGGAGACTGGTATCCCTGCTGTCCCCGTGTGCGCGTCTCCGGAGCGTGCAGCGGCCCCTGCCAGCCCCGAGCTGCCACCAGCAGGACCAGCTGCTGCAGCCGTGTCCAGGCAGCTCTGGTTCCAGCCGTGACTGCGGTCCGAGGTGCACGCTGGGGTGTTGCCTAACATCCCGAGGCTGCCTGCTCGTTGGCAGGTTTGCTTAGGGATCACAGTGGAAAAGAGATGGGTCATCATTAAGCACCAGAAGATCCTCCTGACATGCCCTCCTGTGGCCTCTTCCTCCAGGGAAAGGTGGGGCAGAGCCGGAGGCACAGAAAGGGTGGGTGACAGCCTACGGTCACACAGCATATTAGAGGTACCTGGAATCCAGCCCTGTCCTCCTGTGTTCAGTGTAATTCTCCATCTCCCTGGGTACCCAGATCTCTCCCAGCGTCCAGCCCAGCCCAGCCCAGCCCTGCTCACCCCTTCCCTGCCCAGTGCTTTCCAGCAGAATGCCTGCAGCCCCACAGGGGCAATCGCTGACAAGACATTTTTGGAAGCTGGGTTGGAAGAGCTGCAGGTCCCTGATATACAGGTGGCTCCCTTGGGGGCTGAGGGGAGGTCAATGGGACAGACTGTCTTTGTTTGGGACATGTCAGCAATGCCGTCCCTGGCTGGTCTCTGCTGCCCGGATGCCAGGCTCTCCCTAACACACTCAGCTCTGCCGCTGGCCCAGAGTGGCCCACAGGCTGTGGGATTTGGGGTGTCGGGGAGTGGGCTCAGAGGGACAGTGTAGGCAGCCAGAGCTGCCCCCTCACCTCTTCTCTGCATGGTCTTGTAACATGACCCCCTGACCGCTCCTTTGGCCCAACTCGCCCCGTGGAGGTAGAGGCAGAACAACCCGGCGGTCTAAGCCCAGGGCTTGTTGATACACCCGCCTCCCGCCAGGCAGGTCCCTTGGCCTCGCTGTGCCCTGGGCTGCAAAGTGGCCTCTCAAGACCCCGGATGGGCTCCGGGGAAGGCAGGGCTCAGTGCCCTGCAACCACCTGCCCCCCCCCCCCGCCAGCCTCCAAGCCCTGGTCTGTGCAGCGAAGCTTCTCTGGTGCAAGGGGGTGCGGGGAGGCTCCAGACTGATCTGCAGGATTCCTGGAATCTCAAAAGCGGGGGTGGGCACCCTCTGCCCTGCCAAGCCCCACAGCTCAGCTCCCCGGCAGACAACAGGTAGCATTGTCTCCGCCAAAGAAACGCTCACTGTCATGCCCATTTTCATCTCATTCTTTCATCCCCCGGGCTTTTGGCATTCTAGAGCATTCTGCATGCACCAGCTGGAGTCCGGGGCCCCCAGCATTCGCCCCTGAGAACTCCCTATCGATCCCTGCACATCCTCTCCCACGTTGGGCATCAACCAGGACACGGACAGGTCAGGAGCCCTGCCTGCACGCCTGACGGGGGCCCAGGAGGAGCAGCTGGGGCCTTCCAGGTGTCACGCTCACAAAGCAGGGTGTAGGGCCATCACCGACGTCCCCCATCCAGGGGAGAGGGGTGAAGTCCAAGCAGGTCTGAGAGGCTGGGGGCTGGACCACTGCTTCTGGGCTGGATCCCAGCAGAGCAGACAGCTCCATGTCCAAGCTCACCCCAACCATCAGAATCCTGCAGGCAGTCCGAGGCCTTCCCTGGGACCCACACCTTGTTGTGATGCAGCTCTGGGGGCCCCTGAGAGTCTTTGGCGTGGAGTTGGGCTGACCACAGTCACCTTGTCCTGATGGACACAGAAGATGCTTATTTCCAGAGGGTAGCAGACACCTGCTGGTCTGGGGAGAGGGAGGGTGAGGAGAGCACTTCCCCGTACTCTGCTCTTACTGTGAAGGGCAGACGTTGTGTCCTTTCCTGGGAAGGGAACAGAGCCTGCTTCCGTGAACCACAGGGTTTGGCAGTGGCCCTCAGCCGAGCTGTGGGGCTTGGGAAGTTTCCGTTGTGCAGGGAATTTGGGAGTCTCAGCCAAGAGTGAAAATTCCGTCTATTCTTCAGGTATCTCGCCCTCCGCCCTCCTCTCGCAGCCCCTCCCCCACCTGTCACATTCAGTGTTCCCTGAGCACCCAGCCAGCCTGTGCCCATACGGGCAGCACCAAGTTAGAAACACGGCTCCCGACCACTGTGCTCCCCTGAGCTTGCAAACCAGTGAGCATAGGGCTGAGCAGGCTGGTGTCAGCGTCGGATTTAGAGACTGCTGAGGTCAAGTCCAGGGAACCTGGTGCCCTGTCCAGTGGAGGAGGCTGTGTGTGTGCATGGGGCTGGGAGGGAGCTGAGGTGCATGGGGTGTGTGTAAGGCAGGCTGCAAGCTGAGGTGCGGAGTGTGCAGGAGGGCTGTGGTGGCTCTCTTCTTCCTGCCTTCCTTTGTCCTTGGCAGGGAGCTGGATGCTTGGGGAGAAGGAAGAAGATGATGAAGCTGGTGCTGACGGTGATGGTGGTGATGATGATGATGATGGTGGCGATGGTGATGATGGTGATGATGGTGGTGGTGGTGATGATGGTGGCAATGGTGGTGATGGTGGTGATGGTGATGGTGATGACAGTGGCAGTGATGGTGGCGATGGTGGTGATGACGGTGATGACATAATAAAACAATAGAAACAGTGCTGTGCCAGGCACCTGGCATAAGGTGGCGTCACCAAGCCTGGGCTCTCCCTCTCAGCATGGCAGCCAGGGCCACACACGAGGTTTGGCATAAATCAAGCCGCTTCATGTCTTCTGGTCAGTGCTGGTCCCAGCCCAG